>NC_050469.1:0-326250 GCF_013373865.1 Monomorium pharaonis | reverse complement strand
GTTGAGCCACCGTTTCTGAGTATCTCGGTCCCACATTTATCGTATCTCTGCTTTCACGCAATTTCGATATCGCCTCTGTACTAATTGGTGCAGTAAAATCACTAATATTACGTATCACATTCTGTATACCAGCAATTAAAGGATCCTTTAGAAGTGAATGCGTAAGTAACAATGTTTTCCCTTCTTCCGCCGTCATACTGTTAACTCCTGAAGTATTATTTTGTAAAATTCGTTCGCTCGTGTAAAATCCCTGTCGCGCGTCCTTCGAGCCGTATAAATAGGCAGTCAGGAATTCAAACATGAATGAGTACAGCGTGGCTATCCCCACGCAAGCGTAGAGTGGCATCGGCAGCACTGTATAAATGACTAATAAGATTTCGGAGCACAAGGCAAAGTGTCCGACCAGAGTCAGTCCATCCACGTGAGGCGGTACTAAGGCAAGGAAGAGTAAGGATAGGAAACAGAGCATTGACGCGACTCCCAGGGAAATTGGTAATACGTAAGATTTGTAGTAGTCTGTATGCGTTAAATAAAGGACACCCGAGACCATAACTCCGAGGAAACCTAAAACACCTCCTATTGTCACCAACGTCGATGTATCGTTCTCTATCCCGATTATAACAAAGTACATTAGCCACGATAAGGTCACTAGCAAGATATACGTGAGAGCGTACCTGTAATAAATAATAATCACTTAGAGCCTTTCTAACTATTTCTAATTGAAGTCAAAGAATTAATGATTGGTCCAATAATAATATTCCCAATCATACATAGATAATAATTATACATGTTTCATAAGTATATATTACGATACAAACCGAAATCTTAATCTAATTTGAGGAAAGGCACTTCTTTTAAACTGTTCTTCGAGAATTTCCGAATCAAATCTGGGATTCCACCAGGATCGTGGTGCTGCGCGCTCAAAAGGCACAGGTAAACTGATACCACAGCATCCCAATCCCTGGCTACTATGTGCCAGATATGTTTGTATGTATGGTGCCAGAGATATGTGTATCTCATCTTCAGCATCTTTGCTATCCTTTGCTCGGGTAAAGCTGACAGACGAGCCACGCTTCTGCTCCAATTGAGGAGTCATGTTGACAATCTGATAGAATTCAAAAAGTTACAATATTCTGAGATATATTATTAATATAATAATCAAAACAAAAGAATAAATCACTTATGAATAAAAAACACATTTAAAATGTTTAATAAGTCAAAAATATTGACTTTATTATAATATATATATATATATAATTATACATATATATGTGTGTGTATGTGTGGTGTGTGTGTGTGTATGTGTGTATATAGTTTGGTTTGACCAACCATTATCTATTTTTATATAAATAATTAATACACTTGTACAGTTAATCTATATATTTTTTATATATTATATTATATAAAATGTATATGCTATGAATTAAAGAGAAAACATGAATGCTATATATATATATATATATATATATATATATATATATCCATATCCAGTTATTCCATTGAGTGTCATCTATAAATACTATGTAGCTTGAACTATTGACATATGCATTATCATTCTGTTACAACTATAATAAACAGCTGTTACTCATAATACCATGCATAATGCTACTTAATGAATGCCACTAGCGAAGACTCGTAATTCTCTAATCCACATGTTTTTTTTTTTTCATTCACTTAGGCTGTATTGTTACGACAGATGATTTTACAATGTTAAGCTTAAATTCTCACAAACATGAAAATTTGTACTATCTAAAAAGTTATAGAGCGGTTCGTACATTTCAATAAGATAATCGTACGAGAAAATGAGCGTTTCTCTCGTTTCGTAAGGTGCGATTTTTCACGCGTGCCGACGACAAGCGCGAGACGTCTCGCGTCAGGTACCTTCGGCGAATTTGCTCATCTCGCGTACGTTGGACGCGAGACGTACGAATTTGTCAACTTCAATATCAACTCCCCTACAGCACGAGTCACGCGTCGACGTCTTGGAAGTGACAGCGACAGGGGAATTCACTTACCGCCAGTTGATTCACGTCGGTCAAGGGCGGGAACGCCGGAGAATTTGAGAGCTCGTCATCCTCCTCCTCGCCTGGCTCGAAGGCACTCACAGGAATCAGCTAGTGTCGCGGGACGCCATTTTTTTCGTGACTCTCCTTCAGCGGCGCCGTCGCGGGATGCAGACAAGCCTTGGCGAGGTCGACGTCGAAAGACACAACGGTGGACGGATTATCATGGACGTCGGGAAGAAAAAAAATAGCGAAAAAATCACGCCTTTGCCTCGACACCATCAACACTACCAAGACGTTCTCCACTATGATGTTCCACAGCCATCTTAAATCCGTCAGCAGAAAGGACGACGACGACCAGACGACTCGTCGGACTGGTAGAAGTGGTAGACACGATGCCTAGGTTTCCCCCCCTCTACTTTCCTCTCAGGAGATCAAATGTCAAACGAAGAACTACCACTAAAACCGTAAACTACGAATGGAAATTTTCAACGTCATTTAAAAAAAAAAAGCGAATGACGTTCTAGTGACAACCATATAGTAATTTTTCGCAGGAACTCCGTTAGAACGGTTCCCATTTCGCAACCAATCGCAGGCAAAAATTCCCCTGACGAGATAGCCGTATTGGTTACTAGCACACAGCCAATTAGAGACCGAGCGTGAGGGTGGCTTTTTCAATCTAGAAAAAGGTGCGGGAATCATTTTATTCGTTAATAGTTCTGAAAGATTATGCTTTAGTTTACACCGAGCACTTGGTACGCGTACCAAATAGTAAATAACTAATGAATGTGTTTAATCATTGGCTGATCAGCTTAAATTCACTACTTAATACGCGTACCAAGTGCTCGGTGTAAACTAGAGCTATGACTGAGAGGGGTGGAGCTGGCGGTGAGGAATCGGGTAAGACTGAAATCACATGATGCGAAATAGAGCTGCGGAATAGAACGTGCGTCATAGAAGCAGCCAATCAGAGCTTTACCACATCAGAATGCGTTGATGCGGCAAAGCTCTGATTGGCTGCTTCTATGACGCACGTTCTATTCCGCAGCTCTATTCCGCACCATGTGATTTCGGCCTAAGTTGGTAAGTAACTGAACTTCTTTTCAAATCACAGTAACAATCATTATATTTTAGAAATACAAGTCTATATGCCCTAGTTTACACCGAGCACTTGGTACGCGTATCAAATAGTAAATAACTAGTGAATGTGTTTAATTATTGGCTGATCAGCTTAAATTCACTACTTGATACGCGTATCAAATGCTCGGTGTAAACTAGTAAAATGAAACAAAGACACGATATTTATAGCCTAGTTTACACCGAGCACTTGGTATGCGTATCAAGTAGTGAATTTAAGCTAATCAGCCAATGATTAAACACATTCACTAGTTATTTACTATTTGATACGCGTACCAAGTGCTCGGTGTAAACTAGAGTTATGATCTTGAGACTGTAAAGGTTATTGCGATGTATTATATATGTAAAACATTATGCTAGTTACTTGCTAGTTTGAAGAAAAATGGCGGACGTGGGAATACCTACTTTTTTAGTGCTCTAGCGTACCAAGTGCTCGGTGTAAACTAGGCATATGGGTCCTCGCACAGACTTTACATAACGCATAGTGCACGACGCATAAGAGAATCAATCAATCAGAGTCGTCTATTTCCCTCCCCAGGATATAAATAAAAACCTCTGATTGGTTAATTCTCTTATGCATTTTGTATTATGCAAAAGTTTGTGCGGCGGCCCTTTGGTAGATAAATTAAGAATAAAATGGGGTACCAGAGCAAGGAAATTTGAAGAGAAAATTGAAGGTATGAACGACAATAGATGGGTCAAGGTATGTTGGAATGAAAAAGTGAAGGAGAGGAATGATCAATACGGAAAAGAAAGGGAAAATTATTGTGTTTTCCAGCAAGACACAGGGGGTCTATTCTTGAAACGAGGACCCTAGATGTCGTATGCGATATTGTATGCGATAGCATTCAAGAATAGACCCCCTGGGGCTCGATTCTTGAATTCATTTGCAAGAGAAACGTATTCGCAAATTCTGATCTTACAGAAAAGTTGGAAATTTATTGGCTATCGTATGGCTATTAACCAATAAACTTGCAACTTTTCTGTTAAAGCGAGTACTTGCGTATACGTTTCTCTTGCGAATGAATTCAAGAATCGAGCCCCTGGTCCTGTTCGCGTTACTTGTATTTTTCGCACTCGACATCTTCACTTTCTTTTTCTTCAGTGCTCGAGTATATATTTATCTCATTTAAAATGCAAAAAATTTTGGGGATTTCAAGCAACGTGACAAACCTATTGTGTCGTCACTATTGCTATATGCATACAATAATTTAATCACACAAAAAAAAACAGATTTAGCCCGGATCTACAATAGATGTAGTCTTATAAATCTTATGCCATAAAAAACTGACTAATTATAGTCGAATATGAGAAGAATAATTGAATATAATTGGTTAATTCCTTATGGCATAAGGCTTACTACACTATTGTAGATCCGGGCTTATAGATTACTTAAATAATTTTCTTATAAAATGATTTTTCAAAAATTTAATAAATCATGCATGTAACTATGTAAATATAATATTGAAGTAATTATATAGTTTAACGTATATCATGCATGATAACTTTGCATAATTCTAATTTATATTTTATTGAGATATAAATATAATTTTTATTTCGGCATAAACAGATATAAACGAATTAGATTTAAAGCCCCCGCACACACTTTTGTATAACGCATAACGTATGTACATAAGCAAATTGATTCATAAGCAAAGTGCATAAGAAATTCAACCAATCGAATTTCTTATGCATTTATGTTATGCGTTATGCAAAAGTCTGTGCGGGGGCCTTAAAGGGCCATCTACAATGGAGTGTTTTAGCCGTAACAGCACTAAAACTACGGCAATGCTGTCTAGAATAAAAACAACGTAGCAATAACATACAAGCCGGCCATCAAAGAAAGGCGACCAAAAACTAATCCCGAATGCCCCAACGCTCATCGTAAGCACACAATGAATTGGCTCAATGTCTGCTGTAGGCTGTAAACAGTAAAGCAATACGAAATGGAGACATTTTCTACGACTACTGCTACGGCCTACGACTCTCCATTGTAGATGGCCCTTATGCCCAGTCTACAATGAGTTGTTGGTCGTTGGTCGTAAGAAATTTAACCAATCACAGTTGATCTTAGAGAAGAATAACCGAACATAATTGGTTAAATTTCTTACGACCAACGACCAACGACTCATTGTAGACTGGGCATTAGTGTTCAGGGGCTCAATTATGTACCGCCTACCGACAACTGTCGTAGCCATAAGGTCTGTTTTTTATTCCTACACTGCTGCACTGGTGCAATAAGTTAGAATAAGGCCCGGTTTCACCAACGCGAGTTAATCTAATCGGTCGATTATTTTAGATTATTCCATTGGAATTAACCAATCGTATTTGTCTTAAATAAAATTAACAAATGCGATTGGTCAATTCCAATGGAATAACCCAAAATAATCGACCGATTAGATTAACTCGCGTTGGTGAAACTGGGCCTAAGACAAATATATTTTTTCTCATTCTAACTTATTGCATTAGTGCAGCAGTGCAGGAATAAAAAACAAACCTATAGACATTTATAAAACGGTGTTGCGCAGGCTTTTTGCCATATAAAATATCTGCGCACGACACCGATAGTTGTCGGTATGCGGTACGGAATTGAGCCCCAGCATACGTTTTGGTACATATTACATATTTGAGTTAATCGAAAGAGAACATGCATTTCAATTTTATCTTGTGGACAATTCCACAATTTTACTTGTTGATTAACAACGTTTATCACGCGCATCCGTAAGATCGCTCGCCCGCGAATTCGATTAATCGAATTAATTGTAAACCGACGTGAAAATAAGGTATATCATCACACTTTCACACTTGCGAGCTAAGGTATGCTCTCCTCTTTGGCATTCGCGGCGTCATTCAGCATCATTTCATCCTTGTTGCAATTAAATATTGAACAAGGACAAATGATGCTTAAAAATGATGCGAACGTTGAAGCGAGCACTTAAGCGGGTCACACACACTTTCCGTAGAACGTAACAGTAAGGTTTTGACCAATCACGTACTTGATTTAGTCGCTTACTGTTACGGTCGCCCAATCCAACATGTCGAAATCTTACTGTTACGTTCTACGGAAAGTGTGTGTGACCAGCTTTACGGACACGCGCATCGCACGCAAATGGGACATAACTTAGGCCGGTATTCATAGTCAAATCTTATTTCAAGATCGTCTCAAGCAATGTCTTAAGATGCTAATACGGCTCTGTGATTGGTTGATGGCATCTTAAGACAGTACTTAAGATGATCTTAAGGGCCATCTACAATGGAGAGTTGTAGGCCGTAGCAGTAGTCGTAGACAATATTTTCATTACGTACTGTTTTACTGATTACGGCCTACAACAGACATTGAGCCAATTCAGTGGGTGCTTACGATGAGCGTTTAGGTGTTCGGGGTTAGTTTTTAGTCACCTCTCTATGATAGCCGGCTTGTATATTATTGTTACGTTGTTCATATTATTGACAGCATGGTCGTAGATTTAGCGTTGTTACGACTAAAACACTCCATTGTAGATGGCCCTTTAAATATAAGACCCGACTATGAATACCGGCCTTAGATAGTCGATTGTTCAATCGCCGGTTTATCGTTGCGTCATCGTCATCCCTGCGTCGAGGAGAGGATAATCGGAGAGATCGTCGTATCAGTCCATCGTAGACGAGCGACGACTATGAGCAAGCGAAGCATCCAGGCCAGGACGCCAGGAGCCAGGAGCACTGAACAGCCGTCGGCGTGTCGTATACGTGGCAGAGGCTGCGCGCCAATCGGAGCTAGCGGCGGCCGATAGGCGTGGCTTGCGGGCACCTAGTGGCAGTAGTGGCTAGTATAGAGTACAGTACAGCTCGCTCCACGTCCGACCGCCATAGTGCTTCGGGGAATCGAGCCGCGTGCGTGTAATTTCTGCTCCGTCGTGCTCGCTTTCTCTCCTTCTCTCTCCTTTTATCAGTCCGGTCGCCTCGCCTACGCGACACTCAGTCATCGTGCCGTCCGCAGTGAGGAGCACGCCGATCCGCGACGATTTTCCCTGCTTAAGCCTTCACGCATTCGGCGCAGCACCGCGTCTTCACAGAGTCTACGGGGATAAACATTCTCGGTAAGTGGTCGCGTCGGCGCGCGTGCGAAACTCGCCGGGGGAGAGAGAGAGCCACGGTGGACACGGTGATAACGGCGTGCCGGTTGCATCGTAACACTTTAACGTGCCGACGAACCAAATTCACTCATTCACTGGCCAGTTCCCCGCGACGTGTCCATGACCCGTGCCTCGTAGACGGCGTAGACATACATATGTTGTCGCCCATCCTCCAAATCGGTCGCGATATCGCAGCCTCGATGCATATTCCACACAGCCATTCACCATGATTCCTCCTTATTTCACCCCGCTCTCTCGGTCGCCCTCCCGTCTGCTCGGGCTGCACACGTATACACGTTCCACCGTTATCTGGAATGTGTAGAGGGCAAACCATCCAGCATCCTCGCGATCCGATTAACTTTAGTTTTCGCTAAAAAAATTTAGCGTGAAATGTTATTCTGCTATTTCTGAATTTTCTTCCAAAATTTTCAGATAAATTCTTATATTTCTATTTTTCTTATTTACTATGATCGGCCGAAAATTTTTAATGTGAATATAAATATAGATTAATTGCATAAATACGATAAGAGTTTTTTATCTCTCAATGATTCACATGAAATCTTGAAAAGCTATTGGCAGGTTCTCAAAGGGTAAACAGCTATATGATTCGTTGTAATACAGATAAGAAAATATGAAAGCGAGAAAAATTTTTTTACGGTCTGTCACAATTGATTACTGACATTTATAATTTTATCTAATATGTGATATATTGATGTCTTATGAATAATACATACATACATACATACATACATACATACATACATACATACATACATACATACATACATACATACATACGTGTGTGTGTGTGTGTGTGTGTGTGTGTGTGTGTGTGTGTGTGTGTGTGTGTGTGTGTGTGTGTGTGTGTGGTGTGTAGAACAATAATTTTCTCTTACAGATAATCAAAGATGGACTTTCAAACAGGACTTGTATATGTTGGCATTGTTGTCCTCTCTGCTGCAGCCATCGCTTTCATTTCGATGTTTGGTATAAAAGAGAAATCTTATGAGGAAGCAATCGCAGAGCAGAGGAAGTTTCCTGATGATTTGTTGTCAAGTATGTAATATAATTTGTGCAATCTTGTCTGTAAAGTTAAATTTTCACTTTGATGAATTATTTTGACTTGTGTTATGATTTAATACAATTAAATATAAAGATATTTTTGCTTATTACTAATACAATATATATATATATATATATATATATATATATAATTATTTTAAATAATTTTATATACATAAAAATATATAAATTGGAAATACATAATACATGTATATAAATAAAATATAAGTAAAATTGAGATATATAAGTTAACAAAGTATTAAGTGTTAAGGAAAATGTTCTTTATATATTGTCATATGCTTTAATAGATTTTTTATTCTGTTTACAGATAAAAAGGATAAAAATAAAGAAAAAAAACATAAGAATAAGGCAGGAAAGAAGGTAAAAGAGAAAAAAGAAGAAAAAGATGATAAAGAAGATAAAGATGAAAGACCGGAGCATGTACAATTTGAAGAAATTCCTCAAATATTGCCTTCCGAGCCTCCAGTACAGGTAAATTTACAATTTATTATTTTATTTTTGTTATTAAAAAGCTTGCAGTTATTCCATAAGAATTGCACTTTCTTTGATTTAATATATGAATACTAGTATAGTTTTAATTATTGAACATGTATGTCTTTATTTATTTGTTGAGAGTTAGAAAAAAAGTTGATCTAAAATAAATGGTGATCACCTTAATATTGCCAACGAGATCTTTCTCTCACAATTGTCAAAGATCTTTCTCTCACAATTGTCAATCTTTAAATATTAACAATGTAAAATGATATAACAAAAGAAGAAAGCAATAACGATCGTCAATTTTTTAACGTAAAACAAGAGAAGTGAAACACGATTACAGTCCCTGGTCTTCAATCGATTAATATTTACGTGCTTTTCATATTAATTTTACATAAATGTCATAATTATGATTGTCTGCTTATAAATGCTTATAAATGGGAGCTATACATAAGCTGTCCTCAAAGTATTTTAGATTTGTGAACATTCAACATTTTTATGCATGAAATATAATAATTTAGATATACAGGGTGTCCCAAAACATGTGGGTCAACACTCGTAAAAAGATAGAAGGAATCGAAATAAACATAAAAGTCTAATATTGTCTTGGGTTAAGTCTTAGGTTAGGTCCACCAATAATCGAGGTATTAATTTTTCAAATTATGCGAAT
Organism: Monomorium pharaonis; assembly: GCF_013373865.1. Lineage (NCBI taxonomy): Eukaryota > Metazoa > Arthropoda > Insecta > Hymenoptera > Formicidae > Monomorium > Monomorium pharaonis. The sequence continues at coordinate 316,768 of NC_050469.1, read as the reverse complement.
GAAAGTTCGCCGAAGGAAGAGCTCGATCCGCTCGAGCCTAACACGGAAAAAAAGATTATCGTGAATGTATGATAAGCTTTCATTAATTTACTGTTCACAATTATGATAGAAATTAGATTGTTTGCAGATTCCATACGTTAATATCTTGATTATTGGTGGACCTAACCCAAGACAATATTGGACTTTCATGTTAATCTCGATCCCTTCTATCTTTTTACGAACGTTGACCCACATGTTTTGGGACACCCTGTATAATATAACATATAAAATGGCTTATCATTACATTTACTTGGTACAGAAGTGATTTATAGACACAGTAAATTTCATGTTTTTATCCTATTACTGTATAATTCACGAGACATGTAGAGATTTGTCATAATTAATATTTATATTTATTTTTAATAAATAATTAAAATTAAACATTTACATTATTCTTAAAACTTATTTGATAACAATAATTTTTCTGAGTATAATAGAAAGTAGAATATATATAATGTAATAGCTGTACAGTTGATAAATTAATTATGGCAAATTTTCGTGTTATATTATTCATATACATTAATTATAAAAGGTATTTTTTTTTTAATAATTTGTAGTGCTCGTGAATTATGGGTTTTTGTATTATATAATAATGGACATTGCAAATAACTTACAGCAAAAAATAAATCCTACTTGGGTATATATTTTCGAAGATATGTGTTAGTAAACTTTGTTTCTCATTCATAATGTTTTATATGAGAAAAAATGTAAGAAAATAACCTTAAGAAGATCCCTAAAATTTTGTTTTTGACTTTGTTTTATTTTTTTTCCAGAAAATTGTAATTTAGTAGAGCTAATGTCAATTCCAACATTTTACATACTGAAGTTGTTTACTGAATGCTCTGCTTTCATTTGTTAATTTTTTTTTAACCACAATTTATGGTAATTTTTGTTTTGTAAGATTTTTTTACTACTTTATCTTTTATAGTATTACTTTAAATAAGAATCGAAATTATTTTCCAAAAATTTTATGTAACACATATGAATGATGTCTTGGTAAGTTGTAGAAAGACTCAATTTTTTTGATTAGGTAAAAGTAAAATTGTTACATCTTATATGTGAGCAAAAGATGATTGATTTTATAAATAAGGACACATTCTTTCCAAAGAAAGAATTAATGCACATATATGGATAAAGATATTAAATTAATGTCCTATAATTAAGAATATGATTTTGATTGAATCCAAGTTGCTACTTGATCATTTCTTGCATACATATACCATTGATAAGTTCTCTCTCTGAAAGTTCAAGATTATTTTCTAAAAATAACTTTGTCATACATATGCAGCAGCATTTTAATGATACTGCTTCAGTTGACTACCTTATCACCTAGATTATGAGAGCCAAGCACAAAATATGTTACTAATGTGTAAGAAAATTAGAAATATTTCTAAATTTTTAACAAATTTTAGTCATATGTAAGACACACAAGATATTAAAAAATATATTTTATAATAATTTTACAAGCTATTTTTATCTTTATAAAAAATACACCAAATAAACATCAACAGAAATATAATAAACTTGTAAATTCCAGGTTTATGTGCACAAGAGGACAAATTAAATATAAGGTGAAAAGTGACATAATAAATTGTTGACAATAATTTATTATTTTTTATACACTTAAGGATATTAATAAAAATAAAGAAATAATATATAAAGAAAATAAATATTAATAAAAATAAATCTTGAAATATTTAAATTATACTGTGTTATGTGACATATAATACTATAGTGATACAGTATAATTTATTAAGTTATATATTTTTAAAAATATGTCCATTATTATATAATGTAACATGAATTTTTTCAAGCATGCTGCTTAATATTTCTTGACATTGCTTCCCTTTATCAAATAACATGGGAACGATCATACATGTTTGCATTAAACTCTTAGGAGACTAACAAAGGCAATAAGAAGAAAGGAAAATGTGAAAAGATAAAACCAATCCTCGTAAATAAAGACGAGCCATCAGTCATTGTGACTGAATTAAATCCCTTGCAACCTCCCTTGGCAGAAGCTAATCATTTTGATCTTACCCATCCAAAGGATGACCTTGAACTCGTAAGGAGTCACAGTGTGAGTGATTGCTATTTGTAAAATATCTCACATCATTTGTACATTTCCTACATCTTACTTTTTTTGCTTTATTTTTTTATTTAATAGACAAACGTATAATATTACATTAAGCAAAGTAACTTTTCTTTAAAAAAATTGATAAAAATTCAAAAATTTTAAACATTAATACTATATGTCATTACATCATTTGTTTCTTTTATAGCTTAATTTTCTTTCTTTATTTGGGAAAATGCATGTGCATGAAAGGATGTTTATAGCTATTAAATATTCATCAAACGTTCTCGATTAACAAGAGTCATATTAATTTATGAAACATTATGAAACAGTTGTGAAAATATAGATTAAATTTTTTAAGTAATGATATATATGGCAACTTTTTACATTGTCATAAATTATAATTGACGAGAAGATATTGATATTTTATAAATTCTATTTTTTATTAATTATTTTGCTTGACTTTAATGTAATATTATAATAATACACAATATATTTCTATCACATATATAACAGAAGGAGAATCTTCAGCAGATTGCCCAAACTGAGATGGTGGAGAAAGTCAACAAGTCACCGAAGGATACTCCAACTAAATTAAAGAAAAATAATAAAGATGCTGCAAAGAAGAGGGATGAAAATAAGGATGAGAAGGATACTAATACTTATACCAATGCATCTATTAACAAAGAAGCTATGAGGGAAATAAAGGAGAAAGAAATGTCAATTAAAGAAGTGAAAGAAATTGTCAAGGAGGTAGTCCAACAGTTACCAAACAAGGAACCTAAAAAGACAAAAAGAAAGAATGACATATTATCCCAGATTGGTAAGGTTATAAAAGGGTATAATTTACTAGTTTATGATCCTGCTTAACAATAAATGACAAAGCATGAATCTATGTGCTTGAAGATGATACAAATCCATGTGTTTCTTACAGAAAGCAAATCAATATATTTCTAACCTATTATGACATTCTATAGCCTGCAATTTAATTGATTGGAAATGCGATATTTCTCTCTGTACTATAACCTATTAGTTTTTATTTTCATAACTTCTGCTACGAGATTTTATAACGATATTTACATATAATGTGGTTTATCATTTTTTAACATAATAAATAACATTATTATAAATATATTGTATTAATGTTTAAATAAATTAACAGTAAAATTTAGTATAGTTGTATGATAAGATTATAATTATTATATATGATAAAATTGATTGATAAGAAATATATATATATATATATATATATATATATATACACACGTAATAAAGCATGATTTTTTAAAAAGAAATTTATACGTTGTAATATGATATTAATAATTTAAATTAAATGTCTAATAAAATATGAGTTTTGTGAAGTATTTGACCAAGCAAAATGAAGCAAAATTCCTTTAAAGTACTTTAGAATGTGGTTGTGAGGTAGGATCACTTCCTCTTCTATACACACATACACACAAAGGTCAATGTCTGTGAGACATTTAGTACCATAGCCCTGCAATACGAGCTGCACTTAGTACTATAGCCCTGCAATATGAGCTGTAATTTTAAATTCTTATTGTCTTTCTTAAAAATAATTGTAATCTGTAAAGATTATTTTAGTTAAAGTAAACATAAAAATTAAAAAATTATTTAAAATGTACACATTTTCATATTAATTGATATTTAATAACTTAAGCAACTTTTAATTAGTTTCAATATATAATATATGTAAGATGTTTATCACAAAATGTATTATGTAAATATAATATTCTTATAATATTTATCATAAGAATTTGGATAGTTTTTAAATACTCAATATTTTTAACTGAATTTTTTCAGATGGAGATGCTGTTAATGTTGAATTATTGATGCTATGCATTCAGAAGGCTGAACTTAGTCGATCTGAAATACAGGTCCTCACAAATCAACTTTTAAACAAACAACAGGACAATCCGCTAGAGCATTCCGAATGGACGGAAGGTCGTGCCGACCCCGTTATCAAGTTGAAAAAACAATTAGCGGAAAAAGAGAAAGCATTAGCCGACGAACATGAAGCGAGTGTGGCCTTTCAAAACAAATTGAAGGAATTGCGAGCTGAATTTAATACTGAAAAATCTAGACTGGTAGCGAATATTAGACAATTGGAGGAATCCTTGAACGCCAAAGCTACAGAGACTCAGACATTGCATACTCGAATGCAACACATTTTGGAAAGTCATGTTGCGGAAAAGCAAGGTTTTGCTAGACAGATTGAACAATTGCAGACCAAAGTGAATGAAGATGCCGCTATTATTCACAAATTACAAGAAGATCAAGGACAGACTCAGGGCCACTTGCAGCAGGAGTTGATGGCGCAGCGAAAGCAAATGGAAGTGCAATTTGCTTCGTTGCGCGATAATGAGAATGCATTGAAAACGCAATTGGCTCAGAAACACGTGGAGATACAGGAGCTGCAAAATGAACTACAAGCGACCTGCGAGAGCAGCACCGCGGAAATAGAAATGTTACGTCAACAATTAGGCCTAATGCAAGGTCAATTGATGCATTCGGAAGGACAATTACAGCACTTTAAGGAAGCGAACGATCGACTTCAAGATGTTGCTAGGCAACTTGAGGTGAGAATTATGATCCCTTGTTCTTAAATAAACTTTCCACCAATATTTAATCTTAATAATTTCTAGGAATCTCATCGTACTCATGCCGATTTGGATCATAGACTGAAAAGCGCGCATCGTCATGAACAGGAACTACAGAAACAAGTAAATTCGCTGCAGGCCGAGTTAAATCATACAAAAAATGAAGCCAATGAAATGGCTACTTTAAAGATAGAATTTAGCAAAGCTCAAACGGAATTAATAAAATTAAAATCAGAGCTGTCAGCTACGATGAATGAAGCTAAATCGGAAGCGGCTGAAATTATTGCTTTGAAAAATGCATTGAGTAACAAAGAGGAGGAACTAAAGAGATCACAGGACAAATTTTATGCCGTACAGAATGATCTACAACAATCCAACATGCAGATCACACATATGGAATCCGAAATTAATTCTGTACAAAAGAAGTTGGATATGATAAAGATTGATTTTGAAAGGACAGAATGTAGTTTGAAAGAGGCGAAGAACGAGGCGAACAAGTATCAAATCGAGATACACAGACTACAGGAAAAATTGGCGAATTCACAGATGGAATTAGGTATGGCACACAATCAGATTAGGGAATCCAATGAAGTGACAAGTGAATTGAAAGCTTTGCAAACCGAATTAAATAGATTACAGAATAATGAGAAAAAGGCAGAAGACGAGCAATTTCGAATTATGAAATTGCAAGAAGAAAATGATAGATTGCGTACTGAGGTATTTAGTCATTTTTAATCTTTGAATTTTTTAACTATTGCATGATATTGTGAAAAATTATCAACATTAATATACAAAAAATATAGATAAATGTAAAACTTAGACATTAAAGATTTAAAAAAATATTATATATGTGCAGCTTGCGAATGCTATAGAAAAACAAAGAGAGCTTCAACAACAACACGAGGAAAACAAAATACGTGCAGATGTTGTATTAACCACCACTACTGAACCTCAACGTACCAATCTGTATGTACATATACGTATATAATTATGCAAATTTTTTAATTCAACATAATGTTTTTTAACAATACACATTAGTGACTATTTTCATAATTAATTCTTGTGAAACATTTATTCTCTAAACATCTAGAGAAGAAAAAACTCGACTAGAAAAACTAACAACTGAATTAACGCACAAAGAAGAGGAGTTTAATAAAATAAATGAAAAGTTACATATATTACAAAGTGATGCAGATAAACACCAACGTTTTATTAGGCAATTAGAAGAAGCTTTGGAGATTCAAAAATCTAAAAATAATGTAAGTTTTTTGTATATTTTGTTGTATATCTAAAATATTTTTGGTTTTGTTTTATCTTATAAACTATAAATATTCACTACACTTTTGAATTAAATTATTATTTGTCTATGTAATATTAGTAGCTTTATTATTACTTACACAAATTTTTTATACAAATTGATATATATATTTTTGTATACTATATGAACAAATTATAATTAGTTATGATAATAAACTATTATTTTACATTTAATTTTTCTGTACACAGGAACTACGCACAAAGAACTGGAAAGTGATGGAGGCTCTTTCTGCTGCTGAATTGCGTGCCAAATCCAGCGACGAGAAGAATGTTAAGGTAAATTTCTTTGCTAATTCTCTATTATTAGCTAAACATTTTATTGAAATGAATATAGATTTCTGAAACAGATTATCAATGTCATCTCATATTTCTTCATTTACAATCTTTACTATTTCAATTGCTTTCTTATAAAATTGAAGCACATGAGATAAAGATTGAACTTAAAATTAACAGACTGCTTTTACATATAGAGTCATGCGTTACTTTATTTATTATTAGCTAAATGACATTTAGTAATAAACTTAAGGATAAATTAATAGCATATATTGCAATACACTTTAATTTAATTTTATCGTTATTTCTCTTAAATTAGTTACAATTATTGAATTTAAATATATTTAATATATTTTATTATTGATTGATATGAGATAAATGTTGTATAATAATCTAATAGTTTCTAATAATATTTTATAATATTTTTTGTTTTTTCTTATTTAATTAGGAGGTAACAGAAAAAGTTAAAGGGGAACAAGAAGAATTAACTAAAGCGCTTCTACAGAGGATATTTCCAGAGATTAAAGTATCTGAAAAAACATATGAACAATGGCTCAAATCTTTTGAAGATAAAGTATGCGTTAGTCTAAACGAATTAAAACAGAAAAATACAGATCAAACAAATTCAGATTTGGAGAGGCAGAATAAAAATCTGCAGGGCATGGTTTCACATTACAAACAAATTATTTATGATACGGTAAGTACTTCATTGAATTTGATTATCAATACAGTTCTATATACAAGAACATAAAACTTTTTTATTTAAATCTTTATTTTTTTATAGGAAGGTATGCTTAATAAACTACAAAGTTATATAGAATCCGAGGAAACAAGATGGCAATCGCAACTTCGGCAAAAGGAGAATGAAGTGGCAAATCTTAGAGTAGAACTTAATGATATGCATGCCAAACTAATCTCAAGTGAAGAGGTAAAAATCTTAAATATCATAAAAAATTATTTTGTAAGCAAAGTTCCCAGCTGAGATGTACTTCTTTAGGCCTATTCTTTTTCGCTGCATTGCTACACTATGCAATAAAGTAGAATGAGACATATATTTGTTTCGCTCTAATTTGTTGCCCCAGTGTAGCAATGCAATGAAAAAGAACAAATGTTTTATCATACTCTACAATTTTTTTCTAGTTTAAACAAAAGGTGAAAGAGTTAGAAGACCGTACAGAACAGAATCGTACTGAAATATTGCTTAAAGCCGCACAGAAAGTAACATCTTGTGGAGATCTAGATGGCAACGAGCTTGTTACTTTAGAACAATTACAAGAGGTAGTCTCAATGTTATATTACATTTCTCTTAATTATGTAATGATTCTCTATTGATATGTGAAGAATATTGATGCTGTTAAAATCAGAAGTAATTTTTAATATTGCTATTCGATTTTTTATTATTGTTATTTTAGGAGAAAACGCGATTATCGCAAGAATTAGAAGTAGAATGCAATAAGAGAGCGACGTTGGATGCTGAAGTTACAAAATTGCGTTCCCTTGTTGAAACTAGTGAGGCGAGTTTAGTATATGAGAAAAATCTTGTTACACAGCTTCAACAGGAAGTGTCCCATCTTAAGGTAATTTTTTTGTTTTTTTATTATGGTATATATTTAGAATCAAATGAGAAATATATTAAAAAATATTGTTTTACTAATTTTAGAATGAAATTTGTGGCGGCTGTAGTAGTTCGGAGCAGTCTATGTTAAATGGTCCACCTACATCGGATTCTCTTCAATCCGAGGTTAGTATGTATCAGTAAGGGTTTCTATAACTCTTATTCATATGGTGTGCCTTGTCTATTGGAAATATGACATAGCTTTTGCTATATATTAATAATAACAAAAAATTCTGTATAAAAACATTAGATATTGTCTAATGATGCAAAACATTGATATGATACTTTACTAATCATGAAAATTCTGCCAATAATTACTAATACATAATTGCTTGATTATGTTTTACTATATTTTTCTATATATGTATTAATTGAATAATTAATTGCGCATAAAGATGTTACAAAATTGATAAAATTCTTGGCATTATAGAAATGTTATAAATTATGTTTTAATGTATATATGTATTGCTATATTTTAATTCTTGATACGATTATAGAAAAAATATATAATACGAATTAAAAACTGATTTTTTAATTTATCTCGGATTTTATATCAATTATACAGAAACTTAAATTTATTTTAAAAATTATTTTTATAATTTATTGAGTTATTAATTTTTATAACATTATCTGTATATTACAGTAAAAAAATTAATATCTTATGTTTTAACACAATAGGTAAAATAAATTTAAATAATAATAGGTTTCTAAAAAACTGAAATTACATTGTATATAATTATTATATATAATGTTTCATGTTTAATACATATATATGTGTGCGTGTGCGTGCGTGCGCGCGCGCGTGCGTGCGCGCGCGTGTGTGTGTGTGTGTACAGGGTGTCCCAAAACATGTGGGTCAACGCTCGTAAAAAGGTAGAAGGGATCGAGATGAACATAAAAGTCCAATATTGTCTTGGGTTAGGTCCACCAATAATCAAGATATTAATGTATGGAATCTTTAAATAATCTAATTAATTTCTGTCGTAATTGTGAACAGTAAATCAATGAAAGCTTATCATACATTCATAATAAATTTTTTCTTCCGTGTTATGGCTCGAGCGGATCGAGCTCTTTCCTTGGCGCGCTCTCATTCGCATAATTTGAAAAATTAATACCTCGATTATTTGTGGACCTAACTCAAGACAATATTGGACTTTTATATTTATCTCGATTTCTCCTACCTTTTTACGAACATTGACCCACACGGTTTGGGACACCTTGTATAATATTGAATACATATGCATGAATTATCATATACACACACACACACGCGCGCGCGCGCGCGCGTGTGTGTGTGTGTGTGTACATATATAAAATTATTGAATGTAATAAAAAATTACTATCGATAATTGTCGAAAATCTTGAAATATAGTTGTACAACAAAATCATAGTATATATACTATCAAATACTCAGTTGCAGATTGTTTGAAAAGTGTTATCTATAGATGTTATATTCAAATTAAGTAAAATTTTAATAACAAAGTATTTATTATCAGGTTAAATTATATTCCAAGCTGAAATTGTCACATTACATATTAGCCATCTAGCCACAACACATGAATAATTTGCTGATATTTTGTAAATATATTTAGAGAGGAGTATATTATTCTGTTACAATATATAAATACATTTTTTTTATTTATTGAAACAATCATGTATTTGTACTAACAATTTGATTACTGTATTTCAAGATTACAAAATTATTATATAATTTATTGAAACGGCAATTTTTTGACCAATTTTTACTATTATATTTATTAATATTGACGAATATGATTTCATAAATTGCCGCTTTTATAACTGATTTCTTTAAGCAATCAGATAATAATATGTCTGGAATGCAGCCTCCTCTAGCGTCTCAGGCTCTGATAGCTGCGTTAGAAAATACTCTGTTCAAGAATACAGAGTTTACAAACTGTTCTATTACTAAACCCATCAATTTGGTTAGTCAATCTGAACAAGAAATTGAGAACAATTCACACCCTACAAAATACTCCTCCAAATCTTGTCATATGACAGAACACAACACACAGGCTAATTGGAACCCAATGATTGGCCAGCAACATAAAAAGCACAAGAAAAAGAGGAAGGTAAATTTATAAGTCTGAGATCGAAAAAAGTGTTACTGGCTCGATTACTGTAATAGGTGCACTTCAGTTGATTATGAAATGTGAGACACATTTGTTAAGGCTCAATATTACAAAGAATATTTAAGATTCTTTCATGATATATGTGAATGTGTCTTACCATGGCGCATTTAGCAGTAAGCGCTCAGTGAGAGAGAGATTCTTTACTATGATTAGTTTCTATCAATTCTAAATCCTGCAAAGAATTGAAGACAAGAATGAATCATATTAGAATCACTGAGCGTTCACTGATCCATTCCGTCTGTTAAACGCGTTTAATATTTTCGAAAATAAAATATGTATGTTTATTGTTGCAATAAATTTTAATAAATTTTAACATTAAAGATCTGTTTTAATTGTGAAGTATATATTTGGCATTTTATTATATTTATTATTAAATAAATAACACTTGGATATTTACCTTTTAATACGATTTAAGTGAAATAGGAACATACATGGTAGAGAAGTGCAAAAAAATAAACTAAATGGAAAAATAAACTGAATATACATTTAAAACATATTGTATAATACATTTGAAATTCTTTTAAATATATATTTTTGTTTACCAATATTCTTTTTGCGAACTGCAAATATCTTTCCATTTCGACAAATATTCTTTGTGATAATACTGAGTCCTCTGTTATGATTTCTTTGCTATTATTAAAGCAATATTATTTTTAGTAGATTGTATCTTGAAGCAGTATTTTATAGTAGATTGATTCTGTATACTTCACATATTATTTTATTACTGTGATTATTTTCGTAAAAAAGTGAAACGCGTATATTTAAGTGGCATGTGATATAGTACACTAATCATAAAATTAGATAAAAGTTGATCTTGTAACTTTACATTTGTATAAATCAACTTTTTCATATAGATAACCTGTCGTAAAATAATACGTGTTGTAATTAAATTTTACACACACACACACACACACACATACACACACACAAAGCGCGCGCGCATTTGCTAGACAATACTTATTGTGAAATTTACATTTATGTGAATAAATTACTAATACTACATACAAATGCTACATTAGCATATCTTATCTACGTGTATGAGAATTAAATTTTTAGCTTCATACAAAAATATTTTTTGTTGTTCTTAAAAATGGATAAGATTTTTTTAGTCAATTAGAGGATTACTATAAACATGACAACAAAAATTTATAAAAAACTACAAAACGTATTGATATCATATTATACATTTGCAGCATTTTTCCTCTATATCTAAAACTTACAAATAAACCTTGAGGAACGTCAAATACTGATTTTTTCAAATTTTTCTCACAACTGTTTTACATGTCAAAGTATGAAGAAATCTGTCATTGTCTTTAACTCAAATTAAATTTTTTATTTTTGTTTTTATCTTTTTATTTTACGCAAATAAATGGTTTTAACGTGTTTAAAGCATTATACTTTTTAAAAATAAATCTATCCGGCTTTTTAAACTTATTATACATAATAATATATAACACCAAAATAATAGTTTAAATTAAAAAATTTAAAAGCCAAACAAGCAGGTGGAGCAGGAGATCTTTTTATATCAAGCAAATATTGTTACAATGTGACAGCTCCAGACACCACACTCGAAAAAAACGCGAATTAATTTTTTTATATTTTTAATAAGTCTATAATCTAGAATTTAGATTAGTGATAATGTATATGCTTTAATTATGCGTTAATTCTGAAAAAGAATTTTCAAATCTATAAAAGAAATTAATAAATTTTGCGTTACAAAAATTGTCTTTTTATCGATAAAATAGATGTCTCCAGCATTCTCTTAATTTTAAACTATTATTTTAGTATTAAACATGTGTAATATACGTGCCAAGTTTAAAAATCGGATAAATTTATTTTTAAAAAGTATAATACTTTAAATATGTGTAAAAATCGTTTATTTACGTAAATTAAAAAAATGTTAAAAATGGAAAAAATAATTTAAGCTAAAAACAATGACAGATTTCTTCGTACTATGGCATGTAAAACAACTGTATAAAATTTTAAAAAAACGTCTGACATTCCCCGAGATTTACTTGTTAACAGTTTAAAATTTATCAAATTCTGCACACTTTCGCAGAAGTATTTTATTATTAACATTTTAAGCGGCGAAATATAATTTCTAATTGTAACGTGACAATACTAAATTTGTAAGTTGAATAAGTTGTTAGGATTAAGTTTTAGCTATAGATCATCTTTCTCGAATATTGAACTAAATTGATTGATCTTTGTTTATATCTCTCATCTTTGTCCCAGTGTTTGTTTATAAAGTTTTGACATACGTAATTATCGATCCTCAAAGCAACCACAGGGGGGTTATTAGTGTTGTACAATTTATAAGACAAAAAATATAGCTTTTGTTCAAATGCTTGCTTTATAATTAACTGTTTTGATTGTTTCGACAGTTTACTAAGAAAACCATGGCAAAACGGCGCAGATTCGCAGGTATGCAAATCTAAAGATGAGATACTGAAATGTTTCTTCCTAGCCTTTCGAAAAATTTTAATAGTAGAATTACCGTTAGTAATTCATGTGTCAAGTCTTATCATATATAATTTATTTTACCGATAATTAGTTTCTCATCACACATTTTGTTGTGGTATTAAACTTTTACATTCGTATTTATAAATGCTCTATTTTCAATTTTTTGTATTTGCATATTATTTTTCTTTATCTCATAAAATGTAACAATAGACGTTTACGATAATTTAAAATAAACTAATCATTAATCATACTAGTGTATTAATACCATCAGTTAGGTTTTAAATATTATATTTTATTACTATATACTAATGACATTTTCAGAATTGTAACTTGAACTTTATAACTTAATTTTTTTCATAGAAGTACGTTATGGAAGAAATCTACATGTAATACACGTTATAAAACTATTTAATATGTCACATAATAAATATAGGCCATATTAATTGTACTGTTTCACATTTATTATTTGAAAATATATTTAGAACAAACCTTTTTCAATGTTTGATATTGGCGCAAGAAGTATTAGACATCGTGTTTGATATATAAAATAAAATTTTATTACTCTTACAATTAGAATTATTTACAATTAAGTTTTTATATTTTTATTTGTTTTATTTATGAAATAAAATTATATTACACACACACACACACACACACACAACACACTCTCGTAACTACGAATTACAATTCACACAATATTTCATATTACCAAATACTAAATTGTATCATACATTTGTAAAACTTTATATTATATTCACATACGTTAAATATGGATATGTTCCAAAAACGCGTACAGTAGCTATTGTTGGCTTTATATCTTATTTTGTGACTACACACAGGCGCGCACGCACACACACACACACATACACGCGCGCGCGCGCGCGGATAATATATTATTATTAGTATTGTGAATATTTTGCATTTTATTTTGGCACAACATGGCTAGAAAAATAATTTCTATTCCCATCTTTAACTTTTGCCGATTGTGAGTTACGAAACTGGCTGTTAAATTCATTGTATATGTAAAATGTACATATTAACTATTCAATAAGGTAAATACTTAATATACTTTGCTTTCGCAACTTTTGATTAGTATATAGAAAAATATATTTTAGAAAAATATAATGATGAATGTGTACGAAATAAATATCCGAAATATATAGTATAGTTATATATAGTATATATACATGAGAAAATTTTTGTCAGCACAAACACTAGGGTAAAGGGTACATTGCGAAAAAAACGATGTTTCTTAAACAGATTAAACTCTAACTTTGTAAATCATTAATTATTTTTTATAGCAATATTTAACATTTTTAATTATTTTCATGCATCATTATGGTTTTTTTGCAAGATTAAAGTAATAATATAATTATATAATAGCATATCAAAGGTTATAGTAAATGTTAACTTTTGTAGTGTTTTATATATATATTTTAGATGTCGTTTTTGACTAATTGAAATATTTTTCGCCGCTTAATCGCAACATATATCTTGATAAATAAAAAGTGATAAGAATTTGTGGAATGCTACTATGATGATAATAATGTTGAATATGTATATATTAAAATGTTTTAAAATGTCAGATTTAACTAATGTAAATAATATAGAGGCTAACACACATTTTAATAATTTTTTAATTAATTTTTTTGCCTCTTTCTCTCTTATTTATTATTCATTTTAATTATTATTAAGTATGCTTGAGTATTATGTTGCTTGTAAACTGCTTTTTAATGCAAAATAATTAGACTTATTGTTATTGCTCTGGGGTAAGTATTATATGTATATATATTTTTTTTGTATTTAGTTTTTCGTAGAAGGTAATTGTTATTATTTGTCTACGCTTATTTATACTATCATGCATTATTATTATTGTGTAATTTGCTCTTTAGCTTAAAATAATGGATTTTGGATGTATGTGCTTTTTATGTAATTGATTGTAGCACAATGAGAAGGCATGTATTTTTGTTCAATTTGTACGTTAGATTTAAAATAATGAAAGACAATGTAGAAAACATTGTTTTATTAATAAGAAATATTTATTAGACTCTGTGTAATGTTAATATTCCTTATTAATAATTAACATTGTTATGCGTTATCTTTCACAGATTTAAAATTGTTCTTCCTGATTGTTTTATTAGATTTTAAAATTTTACAAGATTTAATTTAAAACACTTACAAATTTTACTATGAAACATTTCGTTATGAATTGTTATCTATAATATTTATTTATTCTATTATACGTGCAAGTGGAAGAATATTTTATTGTATTATATTGTCATAATCGTGCCAATGTTTTTTATTCATTCTCTAATGTAATTTTTCAGGGTGGTTCAGGAAAAAAGTAACTTTGAAAAATAAACTACGCTAGTGCAGTGCGAGTACTGGTGGTTAAAACGATGGAATGCGTAAATGCAAAAAGCGAATGCAACATTGCTATATAGGTATAATGGCATACTTTGCTACAGAAGACTAATATAAAGTGAAAATATTACGGATAATGTTTATTGTAAAAAAATATCATATTTTATTATGTGGAGAAAATATAAATAATTAAACTAGTAGCGATTAAATGGAAAATCTTGAAATATTTGCGTATGTGATGGTTATATAATTTATAATTATAAATATACAACACAGATTGTAAAAATTATCAAAATTGTGAATTACCGATATTATTTATAGAATCTATGAATTGTAACAATTTATAAATTTTAATTCTATTATGAGACATATAGGAACATAATACTTGAAGGATGTTCTTGTAACTAAAAAAAATTGTATAATTAATTAATGGATTCCATGACTTTATGATTCATTATTTGTATGATGATATTGATTCTGATATTATTTCTGAGTCACACTGATACTAGTGTTTAACTTTTTTTTCTTTTTTTATTGTTAGACGCATGGACCAGAAATTATATATAAAAATACACACACACACACACACACACACACACATATATATATATATATATATGCATAATACGATATAAAAACATGATATACATTTTTTGTTATCGATAGTGAACACAATACACCAAATTTATAAGATGCGATCTTCATGTTGTTCTATTGTATACAAGTTCAAATTTGTTATTTGTTTAATGTGCAATAATGAAGTAAGACAAGAGAACGAGCCAGCTTTTGTGTGTGCGTGTGTGTGTGTGCGTGTGTGCGCGCGCGCGCGTGTGCGTGTGCACGTACATACAAATGTTAACTGAGATTAATTGCGCCCAACAATTGTGCTGAAAGCAAGTACACATATATGAGAAGGATTTTCACATAGTTTACGTAGGCTTTTATTATCAGATCTAAGATTGATAATAATTGATCTAACAATTTTAGGGGCATTTAAAAAGCTGATGCTTATTTATATTCATATTTAATTACGCTTTACACAGACATTAATTGAACAAGCCAAAATGTTCTTGTTATTAAAGCTTACTGTAGAATTCCTTCAGAGATTATTTTTTTCAATACTTGCTTGCATGAATATTTAAAAGTACTGTGTTAGACGTTAATAGTACACTTGAAGAGTTCTTTATTCACGTGTGTAATCAATTGGTTGCATAAAAAATAGGGTTATTGTACTGAATTTTGTAAGAGGCATGTATGTTTAGTACATTGCGTACTTATTTACCGTTTTGTATCTAGAATGCATATTCATAGTTAATAAAAGTTTACTGTTTTACTTGACGCTAAATATTATGCAATCTCAAACAGTTATTAATTTTATTGATCTGTTAAGTAATGGACACTTTTAAATAAATATAACTATTTATTGATACTTTTGTATGTACATACATATTATATAGTTAAAGTATAAAATATGACACATTTTGATTCATCTATGTAGACTAGTTCAAGTAATTTGTTCTAAAAGCTGCACTTTTTCAGATCAAATTTTGTAGAAGTGTTTCAACTTAACTATCTAAATTCATTATACTACATTTATATACAACATATCTCTCTGAGCGATATACACATTCATTTTCCTTTTAGAGTGGACATCAGAGGTAACTAAAAAAATGTGACAGGTACAATATTTTTCATATTTAGTTTTGTAATTTTTATATTTGTTATCTTATTCTATTAAACTAAATACAAACCAAAATATAAAAAAATAACTATCATCGAATGTTTGACAGTGTATTATTGAAAAATATATTTATACCACAATCAACATAATACATATATGTGATGTTGATTGAGGTACAAATCGAGTGATGCAAAATAGATTTACAATCATTTAATAGTGATAATGCAAATCATTTTTTTGTATCACAGATCGAAATTTTCTTTTTTTGACAGAAATTTTCTCCACTTATTTAATTCAGCATAGTTTGCAGAAACCCGAGAATATAACTGCCTAAATCTTCATCCTGATTAGTCCATGAAACGTAAACACTTTTTTGATCATCTTCATCTCCTTCTACCTTTACCAAAACGGATTCGACTGATATAGAACCATCCGTTAATTGAACCGTCCATCCTGATAGTCTTTCTTTCAATGGCTGTAACAATTTTAAGGTAGTAGCGTGTGCTGGACCAGGATCCCTTACTTGCACAGTAGATGTGAATCTGACAACATGTTTCGTAATACCTGCAGCCTTTGCAACCTAATAAATACAAGAGCAATAATCAAATAATTCACGTAGAATATTTGTATTTTAAATAAAATGAAAAAAATAGTTGTCGAATTGAAAACTATTATTATGCCAAAGATTTTACCTCGTCTGCATCTACAAGACAGACACCATCTTCTCTCAACATCAATACGCTATGAAGCAGCCTCCGTCTCTTTGGATCAGGTGGCAGCGCCGAGTATCTTTTAGCTTCAGTTTTCAGCAGCGCTAGAGAAGCATCTACGGGAACTTTGGACGTGGTCGTGATAATGCAAGTTTCGCCGTTTGCAGGATTATAACAGTTAACACCAAATTCTTGTTTGATCTTTTCCTTCAAATATTCCATCTTAGCAAATTCTCCATGAACCAGCATAACATTTTTTGGCTCGCAATACTGTATCAACTGCATTATTCCTTTCGCGTCGGCGTGAGCGGAGAAGGACATGTATTCCACAGCCATCTTTACCTCCACGATCTGTCGATTCTCAAATTCGATTCTCCGTGAACCGTTCAGGACCTTGTGTCCCACGGTGCCTTGCACGCAAAAACCCGGCATGATAACCATGTTGGACTCATTAGGTGCCCATTTCTTAAAGATCTGAAGGGAGAGGCCGGCATGTAACATTCCTGGCGTGGCGAACACCACCATTGCACCTGGATTATCGATATACGCTTTATCAAACGGTTTTATATGCTTAAAATCAAACATATTCCGTTGTACGAACGTTTTCTTAATTTTCTGATTAGTCCAAGTGATAAACATTTTGTAATAATTATTGGCCTTCTCGGTCAAACCAAGCGCGAAATAAACTGGTACTTTTAGATTCATTCTTTCCCAATATGTTTCCAAGAGTATACACAGCTCTTGGGCGCGACCGAGAGCGAACACAGGAATCAATACCTTTCCACCTCTGTCGATGCATTCATGTACCTGAAACACACAACTTCTCTAAAAACAGTTCAATAGAAATCAACTAAATTATTAGTAATAAACTGAAAATAACATACTTTCTTGAGAAAATCTCTTTCTCTGCACCTTTTGGAATCCCTAATCGTAGTCGCATACGTCGACTCCGATATTAATAAGTCCGGTCTACATTTGTCTATCCATGCAGCACCCAAATGCCGATCTGGCGTCATATTATAATCTCCTGTGTATACGATAGACTGCGATCCCACACGAATCCAAAACATAGCCGCTCCAAGAACATGTCCAGCATAGTACGCTTTTATCTCCAATTCTGGATCGACCATAACGGATTGATGAAGTGTAACAGCGATAACTTTCTTCATGCAGTCTTTTATCATCTGCGATGTGAAAAAATTGCTTTCACCCTTACGTTCAACTGCAACCTTTCTCATGTCCTCCAGCAATATTGGTGCAATAGCTTTAGTCGGATGTGTCATATAAATTGGTCCAGTGTAGCCTACCTGCATTTTTGTTAATTAAAAAAAGACAATAAAAGAACAAGGAGGTATAGCAATGAAAGTTGTTATAAAAATAATTCTCATCGATATACATTACCATCTCTGTGAAATATGGTAGAGCACCACAATGATCTAAATGAAAATGAGAGATAATGACACAGTCGATGTAACTGGTTGCGGGACCCTCTGGAACTATATAGGAAAAATCTGGGAAGCGCCTCTCATCGTTGAATCCCATGTGCATTCCACAGTCTAACATGATGTTTTTGCCACCCATGGAGACAAGGATACAGCTACGCCCAACATCTTGCCCAGCACCAAGTGGTGTAATTTTTACGTCAGGCATTTCTAAAAAAAATATATGTGTATTTACATATTACTTAAAACAAAATATCATATTATTTCACATTATAAAATTTACACATTATAAAATACTTGTTATGCATATAACAAAAATCAAAAACTAATGCAAATAAAATTGAAATAAACATGAATATATCTCTCAATGCTATATTTTGTTGTAAATAATATAAATAGAAAATAAATGCAACTTAAAGTGAAATAAATATCAGTACATATTTTAATGCTACATCTTGCTACAAACAAACAAATGCACAACTCAAAGAGTATTTTTAAAACAGAATAATAGATCTGTACTATCAGCGCAAAATATATTGACAATCATTATATTATTTATACCTAAAGAGATATCAATTAGCTAACTATCTGAATCTACAATTTGCTATCTGAAATTATAATCTTGTAATATAAAGGAGATTAGGCCTAGGTTAGATTTAGCAGGAGATAGTTAACCGCCGCTGCTATACCGGTTTGTAAGTAAACAATAAATAAAATGTTTACGTGCGCACAGAGTTCGATTGAGAATTAATAAGCAAATTAACGTAAATATATATAAAAAATTGATTACGTTCTCTTCAGAAATTAATAGGATTTTGTAAACAATAACTTTTTTATATTTGATTATGATTTATTATTAACAAACCTGTTATTCGAAAATACGGAAAATACAAAAGACTATAGACTTTGCGAGTCTACAGTCTGGATAACTTGATAAAAAGAATAAGTTTCCTAGATAAAAGTCCTAATCTAAAAGGTTATCTACCGCTAAGGTCCATTTGATGCCTACAAATGCTTTAAAGCATTTTTTTGATTGGCCAATTTGTAAAATTCTTTGTTTCGATTGGTTAATGAAATGTTTTAAGGCGTTTGTAGCATATATGTAAGGCCAGATCTACAATAGGGACGGGATTCATAGACCGATCTTAAGTTCAAGCATTGTTTTAAGTCTAGCTTCGAGCCGACTTGAGACTTACTTAACCAATGAAATAACAGCATTGACGTCTCAAGATCGTGCTTAAGCTGGAACTTGAATAAGATTCGACTATGAATTCCGGCCTATGTGTAGTAAGCCTTAAGCCCTAAGGAATTAACCAATTATATTCGTTTATTCTTCTTACATTCAATTATAATTGGTCAGTATCTTATGGCATAAGGCTTACTACACCTATTGTAGATCCGGGCTAAGACCCAGTCTATAATAAGTCGTTAGTCGTTGGTCGTAAGAAATTTAACCAATTATGTTCGGTTATTCTTCTCTAAGATCAACTGTGATTGGTTAAATTTCTTACGACCAACGACCAACGACTCATTGTAGACTGGGCATTAGTTTACATCGTCAAAACCTTAGTACGCGTATTAAGTTTGGTGCGCACCAAAGCCTTAGTACGGGCGCGTTTACATCGAATGTACTAAGCATGTACTGTGAAAAATATAATACAAATTTAATTCATGTTGATGTCTCCTATTAAGACATTTTCACACCGGTTTTTAGATTTTAGCACTGAGGTTATGCTCAATTGCTAAATTCTCTCTAAAATGCGTTTTATGCGTTTACATCGACATTTGTATCACTTGGTACGCGTATCAGTTTAGTACGATACTCCTACTTGATACGCTTGTACCAAATTGATCCGGCAGCGTTTACATCGTGCGTACTAAATATTTAGTACGAATTTGATACGAATATGGTACCTGATACGCGTATCAAATGCACGATGTAAACTAAGTTATTGTAGACTGGGCTTAAAGGGCCATCTACAATGGAGTGTTTTAGTCGTAACAGCGCTAAATCTACGGTAATGCTGTCTACAATACAGAGGACGTAGCAGTAACATACAAGCCAATTATCATAGAGAGGCAACAAAAACTAATCCAGAACGTCCGAACGCTCATCGTAAACACGCACCGAATTGACTCAATGTCTGCTGTAGGCTGTAAGCAGTAAAGCAGTACAAAATGAAAATATTTTCTACGACTACTGCTACGGCCTACGACTTTCCATTGTAGATGGCCCTTATGGCTCTGGCACACTAGACGCGATAAGCGACGAGCGATGAGCGATATCTAATAAGAGTTCTGCTTTTTCCAACATGGCGATGAAATGTACGAAAATGTAGAGCTCTCATTGGATATCGCTCATTGCTCGTCGCTTATCGCGTTTAGTGTGCGAGAGCTATTAGGGCTCCAGCAGACCAGCGCGATTCTGTCGCGCGTGATAAAATCGCGCTGGTTTGCTGAAGCCATTAAGCCACAAGGAATTAACTAATTATATTCGATTATTCTTCTCATATTCGATTATAATTGGTCAATTTCTTATGGCATAAGGCTTACTACACCTATTGTAGAGATCTTACATAGATCCGGCCTTAGTTACATGAAACTTTTCACTTTTCACTTTTCACGTTTCCACCTTAAGGAAAAAGTTACATGATTGCTGCCCAGAAGAAAGTGAAAATGTGAAAAGTGAGTAGCACTGTCTTCATTAATTCGTGTACACTTTTAGGATTAATGATATACACTAATCACTGGGGCCCGATTCTTGAAGTCATTCGCAAGAGAAACGTATTCGCAAATTCTGTTCTTACAGAAAAGTTAGAAATTTATTGGCTATCGTATGGCTATTAATCAATAAACTTACAACTTTCCGTTAGAGCGAGTATTTACGTATACGTTTCTCTTGCGAATGACTTCAAGAATTGGGCCCCTGGGCCTGTTCGCGTTTGCACTTACTTGCACTTTTCGCACTCAACATCTTCGCTTTCTTTTTCTTCAGTGCCCGAGTATATATTTATCTCGTTTAAAGTGCAAAAAATTTTGGGGATTTCAGCAACGCGAACAAATCTATTGTTGTTCACTTTTCATATTTTTTTCAAAAATACAGAATCGACCCCTTATAAACGAGACTTAAGACGTTAAAAAAGAACACACTTATAATTGCGCGTACTATGCGCAAACTCTTCGGTCAAGTTTCCCGTCGAATGTATCTTCATAGTTTATGTCTACACACGCCATTTTTATTTATATTCATAGGTAACGAAGTGGATTTGTGCAACCAATTTGTGATAGCCGAGAGTTTGAGATCAAGAGGGATGTGTCGTCTCACAATATGTGTGTGATGCGAATCATCGGTGCATGCAACGCGTGGCATTCAGCGTGAGGGCTATTCATGCGAACGCTTGATCTCGCTGATTATTGTGAACACTGCAACGTTCTTCCCAGCACTCTTCTCGATAAGATGGACCATCGCCAAAAGGTAAATTATAACAAAACCGGTTCGAATACGCAAGGAATGCGTTATAGAGCATGAGCTTTCTCCTGTATTAACGAAATTTTGACTGTAAGATATTGTGGCAACATCAACGAAATCGTCGATTAAATCTTAAATTCGCTACAATATTGAATTTTGACAGCGATTTTTTGTAATGTATTTCGCGACAATCAGTCTATTCGCGCGCGTTTTTCGTGTAGAAATTGAAGTTGTCAAGAATACAGAATTCCAATGTTTTGTATAGGCTATTTTCTACCGTGACGTATTATATTTTCTTTTAATCCATTATTGCTTTTTCAGATGGTTGTAGTTTCTCAACAATCAAAAGTCAAAATCGAGGATGACGACGACGAGGATGTGGAAGCACTAAGATTGGCAGCGCTCCAGTCGCTACGAACAAAGGATGCCATGCATAAAAGATCAGCACTGTCGCAAATGCAGAAAGTACATCCACAAGTAACGCAATCATCTCGTTTTCCATATAAAAGTCAACGGCCTATGAAAAAAAATTACTACCACAATCACAACAGAGTGCAACAAAGGCAAAATGGCGTAAGCTTTTAATTTTGATATATTATTTACAATTAATTATAATTATATAATCTAACATTAATTATAGTAGCAATTATACACACAAATATTGTTTTTTATTCATTTTATTCATTTTTATTCATTTATTCATTGGAGATTAAAATGTTCACTGAGACAAGTTATTGTACAAAAACGAACATCCAGTGTTAGCTCACATTGGTATTATTCAATATATATTTTAGATTTTAATTTTCAGCCTAATTTCTGTCAATGTATTATGTTTTTATTGTGCAGTTATATTTATAATATTTATATATAATTATATTTATATTTCATGTATATTTATAAATAATTATATTTATAATTAATTAACAAATATAATATGTACAAATATATTTATAATTAAATGAGCAAAATCAAAGAATTTTCTATATACAATAATCAAATAAGTTTAGAAAGTTAGATTTTTAATCCTTTCATGCATACATTTTTCTTTTGATTGGTTTTTCATGAAACTTGGTATATAGAGGTTTTTTGGATTGCTGACAACAAATTTGAGGTCAAAATTTCGAAATTCAACATCCAAGATGGTAGATTTAAAATGGCAGATTAGAAATGTTAATATACTGAGATGAAAATTTGTATTCAAGGATTTTTGAAGTTGCGAATTTTAGGTCAAAATGATAAAATTTGTCCAAGAAGACAGAATTGAAATGGAAGTTTTTAATTGGTTTTTATTCAAATTTTATTAAATTTAATATTTTTGATCTCGTATTTTGAATCAACCATTTTGAATTTTAAAATTTGAACATTGAATTGGTGATTAGCAATCACAAAAACCCTTGTATAGAAAATTTCAAGTGAAGAAAATTAATTGTTACTAAAAAAAATGCATTTTTCTTATTTTGATTTGCCATTTTGAATTTTGAACTTTGGACATCGGATTTGTAATCAGCAATCTCTTCTTCCCCATATAGCAAATTTTAACAAAAAATATTTAAACAGTTGCTAGAGAACGAATTTTTTTGAAAAATGGACATTTTTTTCAATTTGTTTATTTATAATATTTATAATATTTTTGCAATGAATGAAATATGCTTGTTATTTAATTACGGGACTGTTAACATTGTTTTTTTACTGTTACTTTGACTTTATAATTGACATATTTTAACTTTATTTTTATTGATTTATTTTTGTTATATTTATATATTAATTAATTTATTGTATTACGTATTGACTTTGGCAACTGTTACTTATTTTTGAGAGAGTGTGAGATGATGTGTATCTATGGCACCAATTGCATTTCTATCCAGTATATTAACTTGGATGGAGGATTTGGAATTGATGTTTCATAATGTGGTTTGAGCTCATGGATTGCTGTCATTTCGCACTCATTTTGTGTCAACGAATTCCTTGATACAATGTAGAAACAGGATTAATTTGTTGCTCTGTTAATTTTAATGTTTTTTTTATATACCATTGAAAATGACTTTAAAGTAAGTCGAAACTTGTATTGTTTTTATATGTTAAGCATTGTGTTATTATCTTTTATATATCAAGCGTTTGTTTTGATGCTCTAAGTTAAATTGAAATTTGTCATGTTGGGTTAAAATTAAATTTTTTTATTTTATTGCACGTTAATTTCCACGCTGACTCACATTAGCCTTGTTTTCATCAATTTATACCTTTAGAATGAAATATGATTTTATATCATTTTGTTATGTTCTTACATCCTACAAACATCAGAAAAAAGCAAAAACCTGACCCAAATATAAGTAAAATAGAAAGAATCTTACAAATATGTGAAAAAGAAAAGGTGGTTATCACTGTGCATGAAAGGATTAAGAAACAAAAAATTTTTTATTTTTAAATTATTTGTTATATAAATATGGCAATTTTTTCTAGACATATGATAAATATAAAAATAAAGTTGTAGACTTTAATATTTTGAGAATTTATTTAAAAGAAGAAAGTGCAATATTTAGATTTGTTTGGTTCTTGCAGAACTATATTTATTACTTATTTATTCTATATCTTACATTTACTTCTTTATTACATGATGACAAAGGTGAAGAAGAAAATATTAAATATATAAAGTATTAAGCAATGTTTTTTTTTACTTTTAATTAATAAAATACAAATTACTTTTAACAAAACATTTTTTTATGTTTTTGTTTATATAAATATAGTAATTTTGGGGGGACATGTAATAAATGTAAAAACAGTCTTATGCTTTGATTAATATTTTTTGATGATTTATTAAAATAAATAAATCTCTGGATTAGTTTTTGTGAGAATTTTATCTTTACTAAGTATATTTCTCTCATTTATATGTATTTAAGCTTTTCTGTTTTTTTATTTAATTCTTGCCAACAAAATTGTTTGCTAGTGATAGAGAATTATTTGGCACCATAACCTAGATTTTAAAAACATTATTTGGTTTTTGTAGGAAATTTTTCACTTATTATTATTTATATTTGTAATTATATGCAAAATACATTTAAATGTTTTAACAAGAGAGTTTTTAAAATATTGTGTACAAAATTAATATTATAATTTTTAAATCTTATTTTCAGTTTGTACATCTCTCTTTTATATTTGCAGAATGTGTATTATCAGAGCCATCGTAATCCGAACTTGATAGCGATAGTTCCTGTAGATGAACCTTCTTCACTTGAACAAGCCCAATCAACTTGTCCTGTAGAAAAGACTGAGTTATGTGAATCCTACCCTCAAGGTAAGCTTATATTTTTATGTAGAATATTCAGCAACAGTGTTGATATATATGTTCTTTTTTTTTTTTTTAAGAATAAAATAATTATATGTAATATTATTCTAATGTTTCAGAAGTATCAAAATTCCATCGTTTTAAAGATAGTGGAAGTGCTTCTGAAGAAGAAGATATAAAAGAACAAAAAAGCATTGCAACCTCTGTAAAAACAGAAATTATAGAAAAAGAGAAAGCGATCGAATTTTCAATAGAGGTGGAAAATCAAGAGGAAACTACAGAAAGTCTACAAAAGAATGGTGATAATCAAGAAGGAGATGGTAATGACGATGACGATGATGTACTCTTAATGGCTGATCTCGAGGAGGAAGATAGTTTAGAACGTTTAATGGACGAAATGGAAAGAGAAATGAATGATGAAAATAAATCATCTGAAAAAAGAGAGAAAAAGTTGCATAAAGGCGAAGCTAAAAGCATAGTGAAAAATGATGAAGGAATTAAAAATGTAGAATCAAAGGCGAAACAATTGGATGACAGCTATAGTAAAAAAGAAAGGAATAATATTACTACCTCATCTCTGACGACAATTGTCAAGAACGATAGAAGATCGATCTCTCCACACGTAACAAATCGAATTAGTCAAAAACGTAGATCGTTATCTCCAAGGTCGCGATCGCGGAAAAAATCGCCAAAAAGATCTCCCAGAAGGTCTCCAGTCAGACAGTTGAAAAAATCTCCGAGGGAAACATCGACGAAATATAGGTCACCACCGTCACGATATTCTCCTAGATCTAGGTCACCCAAACTGTCACCACGCAGATCTCCGAATAGAACCATGTCCACGAAACGATCACCGCTCAGGAAATTATCACCAAGAGGCAGATCACCGCTCAGAAAATTATCGCCAAGAGACAGGTCACCCAAACTTTTGTCGCGTTCCAGATCGCCTCTGCCACTCAGATCAAGGTCACCAAGACGATCGAAATCTCCAAGATCACGTTCACCCAAAATGTCACGGTCTAGAACGCCACGATTATCAAGATCAAGATCACCAAGATATTCACCACTTAGATTTCCCAGATCTAAATCGCCTAGATTATCGCCGAGAAGACCATCGCCACGTCGATTACGGTCCAGATCTAGGTCTCCCGGTTTGTCTTCTCCTCGAAGAGGATCATCTCATTTGCGATCGCCGAAAGCATCACCACGTAGAACACCACCTCGCCTGAGATCGCCGCGACTTTCGCCACGCAGATCACCGTGGTCGTCCCCAAGACATTCACCCCATCTTTCCCCACGACGAAAGCGATCCCCGAAATGGTCACCTAAAGAATTACCCAAAAAGCGTTCGCGTTCTATCACTCCAGATAATTCAGACCGATATATGAGAGAAACCTCTCCAATTTTCAAAGCTACAGTAACGCCAGAAATACCCAGAACAAAAACAAAGCAGAAAGATGAAACATATGAAAGACCAACAATAACGGAGACTACAAAAGAATCTGTTGATACAATTTGTGATCCTGTGTTAGAGGCAAGAAGGAAGAAATTTGAGTCTACGAGACCTATCGATCCTATAAATGCTAATAAAAGAATTAAATTATCAAAAAAACATTCCACAAAAGTCGAACCTTCAGAAGGAACGGAGATTCAATTGAGTGCAAAAAAAGCAAATAAAACTGTAGGGGAGTACAATGTTCAGGAAACGAATTTATGTTTGGAAGCAGATTATCAGCTTGAGGAGTGTGAAGAAACGATGGAAAATACATCACCCAGCGTTTTTACAAGTACTATAAACACGTGCATTGATGCAGAGCAACAAAAAACGGAAAAAGAAAAATTTTCAAAGAAAAAGAAGAAGCGTGATAAAGAGTTATATCAAGTAGGAAAGCTGAAGAACGAACTACCGCTTTCCGAACGTATTGGAAAGGATAAGAAATGTAAGAAACGTAAGGACATAGTCTCCGAAAAAGACGTGGATACTGTATTTGAAGATGTAACCATAGAAGAAGAAGGAGACTTACGAATGGAACTTAGCAGAAGACGAGCAGAAAGATTAAACAGAACAGTGCCGATTCAGTCTGCTAGACTGGTGCAGTCAGCTTTTAAAGGCGTTGTTAATGAGTATGTAACAACACGATTATCATGTTCTTATTTTCATTTATAAATGTTACTTATTTCAATTTATATATGTTTCTTTGCAGAGCTGTGAAGAATAATGCAAAAGTCAATCAGAGGCACGTCATTAATACTGATGAAAAATGTAAGTATTAATAAGTAAATTGCTTAATATTAATTTTATTTTTTGATTAATCTTTTCTTCATGTTCAAATTTTAATAATGAACGTTTCTTTCCTATAGCTAATCAAAAGGAGGTTAGACGAGTGACTGTGTTACATAGACCACTAACTGAATTACATGATTCTGAAGGTATATATATATATATATAATATACATATATTTATAAGGTATATTAAATATTAATAGTTTATTTGTAAATTTTAGCTTATAATACTGTTAATTATTTAAAATATCTTTGTTGAAATAATTGTCATTTTATACACGCGCGTGCGCGTCTAAATATTTATATTAGAAATAATTTGTATAAAAAAAAATATTTTGAAAACAAAAAATATATTTTTTATGAGAAAAATTAAAATTAACATAAACTAAAATTT
This sequence comes from Monomorium pharaonis, assembly GCF_013373865.1. Lineage (NCBI taxonomy): Eukaryota > Metazoa > Arthropoda > Insecta > Hymenoptera > Formicidae > Monomorium > Monomorium pharaonis. Next base: position 288,595 of record NC_050469.1, on the reverse strand, counting down.
TATTATAATTTACAATTTTAATACAAAATATTATGTTCTTATTTTTCATTTACAGACGAAAGTACTCTTGATTCGAAAGTACCTGTACGTCTCAGACTGGGACTCAATAAGCAAGTGCAAGAATCGAGAGAATCCAAGGTTACTCGAAAAGCAACCAAAAGACAGGGTCGTAAGGTAAAGCACAAAAATCATATGTCTCTAAAAGATCCTGAATATATTTTGTAGTGTAAATTACAGTTTTATCTCCACTTTATATTATCTCTACTTTAGATTTATAAGTAGTGTGATATTTTGTGATACTACTAAACTTGATATAACAGACATTTTGAAATATTGCTCATATTTTTGATTATAATAGAATGATGGCAGATTTAAAGATTAAATAATGAAATCTTCAAATTATTATATAACTATATATAATTTATTATAATTTTGTAAATAAAAAAAACGATGCAATCTGATGTAATCTAAATAACAATTAACTGTTATAATTGAATTAATGAATTGTATTAACGAATAGAATTTTTAAATGTGCATACCAATAAAAAATTACAGATCAAAGGGAATTAAGTCTTTTTTAGTCAAAGTGAATCTAGTTAATATTTTACATGTAAATTATAGATTTTCCAATTTTGTAAATTATGTGCAGACTATTGATCTTGAAACTGGGTTTTAAATTGAAGGTGAAATAATATTATTAATTAAGTTGATAAATAATTTAATAATAATGATGTTAATAAGAATCTTAAAATACTGCAAGAAATTTAAAAACTGTTTTAATTAAGACTGACAAAATAGCATGCAGTTTACCAAACTAAAAGTATACAATTCGCACAGAAAATATTAGACACCGAGATCAGTTTTGATAGAAAAAAATTATTTCTCTTTTCTTTGTGTTATTTGCATATCAGTCTAGTTTCACTTATTTAAAAAAGTCACATTTTAACGAAGAGCATTTTTTATTTCTAACTGGAATAATATTTTTCCATTAGAAACTATTATGAATAATATATTATTATAGAAAATAATTTACTAACCAAGTTACAAGAAATTATCTACAGAATAATATTGCGTGCCTTTCAACAATAATTTAAAGTATGATATAAATGCCGCGAGATAATTTGCATTATTGAATTTTATTAAAGGAATGAACAGCATGTTTTTTGTAGATGTGTGTATATATATACGGATTTATAATATTGTATAACAAGACTAAATATTAAAAAAGCAATTGTGCTGAATTTTTTCATAAAAAGATTTATATTTTAATATTGTGTAATTCTAAATTCAGTAGAGAGATTAGTAGAAAATAAAGATCTGTTTTTTGTTTAGGAATAAAATAAATACGCGTTCATCCGATTGCATATTTGTATGAAGAAAGAAAAGCGGTTCAGCGTACCGCTCATTATGTTGTCAACACATAGGAAGATGCGCAGATTAATGACTACGTTATCTCATTTGAAATGAGGCATCTCCTTTTTTCTTTTCAAGTATAAAAAGTACATTAACATTAATAGTACAGTAACATTAATAATACTTGAGATTTCAAATTTTGATACCTTACAATACATTTAGATGTATTCGATTATTTATCATTATACATTGCTTAGGAAAAGTTGATTTTGTGTGATTATATTAAATAATTTGTTGTTGAAGAATGTGTACATAATTTACTTTGATCGCACATTTAATAAAAAATAATTAATAATCCCAAAGCTACCTTTTAAAAAACTTAAGCATATTTTATATGAAAATAGTAATGTATAGGTATATTTTAATTGTATATAGTGCTTAATACCGATTAATAATAAGAATGTGTAGTATAGGTTGTAAATTCAATTAACTATATTGCGGCACCAAATATTTTGTACAAACTATCGTATTGATAACAAATGCAACTTGTTAAAATTTATTTAATACGCGATGTATTTTTAATGAAAACAAAACCGTAAATGTTAAGATCTGATGTTTTATAAATCGATATTACACTTTATTGTGTATATGTGTATGTTCTATTTTGCAATTAAGAATTTTATTTTTTACGTCCATTTTATGCTAGGGTATATACTGCATTTATATAAATGTAGAGAGTGTATTATTTTTCAAAATTATTTAAAAATTGTGTACATTAAATTTATGTGTTTAGCGGCAGATTACTGTAAATATTATATTGTTATATATTTTTATTGTATCTTCAGAGAAAGATACGATATGATATTCTACTTAATGTATTTTACTGTATTTAATTAATGGCCGCGAAATAATACGTATCGTTGCTTTTAATTATATTTCCATATTAAAATAATTAGGATCTAGTATATATCACTATATATGTGTATAGCCAATATGTGCGTGAATTTTTTTGAGTGTTGTGCAGCTATGTACATAAACTCAGTCTACTTTGGAAATGATGTTCGTATACCAAGCTGAATACCTCATAGTATCTATGAAGGTGTAAACGTTGCTTTTACGTCAATAAAAAATAATATTACATTTATAAACATTTTTTCTCTAAAAATGTTTCTACAAACATCGACAAGAAATTTTGATATTAGATTTTTAGATGTACATACATACATATATATTTATATAAGATAATTTATACGATTTATATATTTTTATATATATTATGTATATATAATCTATATAAAAAATATAAAAAATCGATATAATACATATGAATATACATATGAATATGTATGTATACATATATACTGTAATAAAATACGATATAAAAGTGATAATATTAATAATTACATGCGTGCCTTTATTTATATATAATTAAAAAGATATGAACGCTTCCTTTGAATACGCTTAAATAGCAAACGTGTTTATGCTACATACACGCCGGCCAAAACAAACGTTTTTATGATGCCATTTTATTTACACATTGAATATAAATGTATAAATCTGTGACATCAACTCTGAGAGTTGTATGATATATCTTTAGTTAGAAATATAACGAAAGACTGAAATGAAATTATAAGCCTTAAGCAATGCATAAATGTCATGTGATACACTTGTAGAGGGATTTTTACAGTTTCCCTTATGCGCGTATTAATTATCTTAGAATAACACAGACACTTATGCTTAATATCTTTAATATTTAAAGGACAGAGTAAACGATTAATGGTATACTATATTTATAGCGTAATTCTATGTAAAGTTTTTTAAAATGTTTAATTATGGTACATATTAGAAATATTTTATATATGCTAAATGTATTATATGTTAGAAATGATCTCCGTGAAAAATTTACACGATATATATATATATATATTTATTTATTTTAAAATTAATTTATTACTTTAATTTTAAAACTTAGATATTAGCAGGAAAAGCATTCATTGTTACCTGGCAATTACACACTTTCAACTTCTGTGTTATTCTATGGTACAACTATGCAACTAAAACATGATTTTAATTGTTAATAATTATTTAATTTATTAACTTTATTTTTGTCATAGGTAAATACAGATGGGAATAATTTATTAGTAGAGTTAGGTAATAATATTTATATAATTGGATATATATTATAACTTATTAATATCATAATTTTCTACACAATTAATTTTAGTTTACTAAAATTTTCTATTTTTTATATTTTCTTATTGATGATAGTTCTAGATCATAGTTAAAAAAAATCAAAATTGAGATTACTACATTACTTTGTGTCTTTCTTTTTATCAGAGACAATCATTGTACTTTTTTATTTTGTGCATAATTTTTATTTTGTAGATTAAAAGAAATTTTTTGCGTTATATTTTTATTGTAAGATTCTGTATATTATCTTTATTATTGGAATGTTTCACCATCTGTAATTTACCATGCGAACACATTGTGTGTATGAATGTACCTATTTATATACCTAAGTGTATTTGTACTTATACCTTCTTTAAAAAGGAAAAAAGATGATCATACTTCCTACTTAGATATAGTGACGTTAATATCATAAATAATATTAGTAAGGTGTGTTTTTTCTACGTCACTTAGAATTAATTGAGAATCTTTTATTTCAGAAAATACGGAATAAAAATAAAGTATTTTTCCAGCTATTTGTCGACTATTTTTTTTATGTAAAAAACCTCAAATTCCAGGCAACACATAGTCCTCACATGTATAACATTGTTTTTTTTATCTTGTTGTCGTGCGATATTATATGACATTGAGAAGTACTGCGCTTTATGAATATGTATAAAATACAGTTTCCTTTGAGTCAGTCACGCAAAATAGAAAATGTAGAAACTAAAGATCTGGAAGAGAATAATTTGAAATATATTGCGAACTAACAGTGAAAGCAGTTTTATATCAAATGCAATTACATGTTGCGTATAAAGCTGGAATTATTGTAAATATAATTTATATAAATATAAATAAATATAATTATACAAAAGAAATACTTGTACAAAAATTAAAAAATACACTAATGATAAGTGTTATTTGATTTAACGGTAATGTTGTGTCATTTTAATAATGATAGTGGGCATAGAAAGTAACAGAAACAGTATTAAGATTAGAATTTTTTTAAATTAAAAGTTGTTATACACAAAACTATTATACGTTTTTACGGTTTGATTTTAACAAAAAGTTTGATAAAGTAAAATAGTTAAAACTTAGATCTATTCGCGTGGTACTTTTTACACTTGGCTTCTTCGATTTCTCTATTTTTCTTTTCTTTCAACACTTGAAATATATTTATCTCGTTTTAAGTGCAAAATTTTTTAAAGATTTCAAGCAACGCGAACAGATCTATTGTGTGTCATTTTATTTTACGAGTTAATAAATTGCTTGAATCATTTTTAAAAAACGTAAATTAATGTTTGCCGAAATTGAAATATTTCCTCACCTAATTCCGAATCCTTTTATATCTCAATTTGAATAAAAATTAATTATGTTTTTTTTTCAAATGATTCACTTGTATTATTAGTACATGTGTGTATTCTAAGTAGGAATAAAATCTATTTAATGATCTAGGAATTATATGAAAAATTATGTAAAGTGATAAGAATGTAATTTAACGGAAAAACAGCTTTTTTGCTTTTCATATTTTCTGCTCAACCGTTTAAATAGTACGGACTATTTGGTGATTTCGATACACCCGGTGTGTAGCCGAGTGGTTACAATCAGAATGGCGCAGACGGGTGAAGGGGTTGCGGACGTATCGTGTACAAGCGCAGACGCGAGCTGCCCTGTAAGCTAACAGAACTCTTATGAGACTGAGACCTGGCCTAGCAATCAATGGCATGGCAGAATGCCCAAGACCAAGTTTCCTTTGACCACAGTACGTGTAGTGCGCGCATCACGTTTCTCACCCTCTCCCTTCCCGGGGTGTGCGAGCATCATTGCGTACACGACACGCTCGAAAATGAGCTCGCACGCGTGGCTCGTAATAAACTTATAATGGGGGTCGTAATTAGCTACGCGGACGGATTTCTGGCGGCAATGAATCGCGCCACTTCGGGTTAATTAATTACGTCGCGGGTGAGGTCCGTTATTAAGTAAGGCCGATTGAGACGAGGCGAAGAGACCAGGGAAGACCTCGTTTCCACTCGATCGGTGCGAGTTCGCGATTCGCAGTCGCGATATGCCGTTATGACATCGGTCATACCGTAATAAATCGACGAAGTGAATCGCGAAGAGTTTCGGGTAGGATCACCAGGTGGACCATGAACCATGGATACGCGACTCGAGAGCGATTCAACTTCAGAAGAGAAACGTAAGGAAGGTAAGTAAAACAACGTTCTACTAAACTCGACACTGCTTGTTTTCTTAAGCTCGATGAAATCCGGGAATAGGCACGCGTCTTTTCATTACAACGTGGAGTTGCCTGCGTAATCGTTTTTGTTAATTATCACGTCGACCACCAAGTTTTTCTTTTGTTTACATCGGCGAAGTGGTAGTATTTAAACTTTATATAAATTCTAAGACGATTCAGTTTCAAAATTTTTGTTAAAATTAATACGTGCGTGTACCTCGATTTATATTTCTCCAATCAAAATTAAAATTTCGATGTTGATCTTAAATTATTTTTGAAGTGGTGTTCTTAATCCGAAAAAATTTTTTAGATTTTTTTTTCTTTTAACACTGTACACGTTATTCGACAATTTTTGTTTAGTCCAAAATTTTTTTCTTTGAAAAATTAAGAACATTAATTAGTTTATTTACAATTGTTTTATATTTATAATTCACAATATTTATATTTTATTTACTTTGTATATTTTTAGAAATAAATAATTATGCAAATAATTTGTAAAGATGTTAAAGATATGTAAGAGTTACTGAAAAATTTTTGTGTAAGAGTAATGAAAATTCACTCAGAAATGGCCCAAAGGTGAAGATATTGAAAAGCAATGTTTGTACAGAAGATAAAATTTCTTTTACTTTAAAGAGCTTTAATAAGCAAGTAATTTATTAATAAAATTCCCTGTTATTATCACCATCATATATTTTCTATATTTTTTTTGAATAATAAAACCGTGATTTTTCTTTAATTTTATTTTCCAGAAAATTAAAAACGTACCTTAGCATCTCAGTATCCTAATAATTTTTGCCGCATTTTTCAGAAAAGACTGGAAAAATCCGTCTTTACGATTTTATTTTTTTAGAAAATTAAGAACTTACTAATATCTGATTATCATTATTTTTTGTATTTTTTGGAAGAAATAAAAAATTGAAGTTTTTCCACAATTTTATTTTGTCAAAATTAAGAATTTTAATATTTCATTATCACAGTCGTATTTTTCCGTATTTTTTGAAGAACAAATAAAAAACCCGGAGTTTTTTCCTCAACTTTATTTTTTCAAAAAACTGAAAATACGTGTTGGTACATCATCACTGTTGTTTTTTTTGTATTTTTCAAAAAAGGAAAAAACCCATTGTTTTTTAAATTTTGTTTTTTGGGGAAATTAAGAACAAGCTATTCAAAGTAATCTTCAAGATTTAGATATAAAGTTTGATGTTGAAATTTTGAGACTGAATGAAAAAGCTCAATTTTGAATTTCTCTCCATCGAAGTATTTGACGATGCACTGTGCAACAATTCCCGGATTAAATAGATTTATCTACCCATGTAGCACAAAAATTGCAGTTACATTACATCAATGTTGCAACAAGGTTGCAAAATTGCAGCAATATTGCTACAATGTAATTGCAATTTTTGTGCTATGTGGGCTATTGAATTTGCATGCTGTATTCGAAATCTGCCTTCTGTAATTTTGCCAATCTCGCGCTTTTGGTAATTATGCTAACAATGTTGCAATAAATGACAATTTAGCAAGCAATATAAAATTTGTATGGTTATCCTGCCGAAAATTTGTTGTTAATTTCTAACATATAATAGCGCTAGATAAAATGCAATTTGTCTGCTTTATTTCAAAGTTTAAAACTGGCTTAATTGTATGTACAAACACTTATGTTTAAGTGTACTCTGTAACTGTCGCATAACACGTAGAATCGAGATTCAAACACACATCGAAATTGATTTCGTCTCAGCCGGTGGCTTTGCCATGTCGGGATCAGATATCGAAGTGCGCGGAAATGGTCTCCGTGTTTGTTCGCCAAATCGATACACAAAACGAGCGGTGTGCTTGTAACGTTGGAAATTTTTTCTTACCTAAACTATATACCATACTCGATCTCACACGTTTCGCACAAACTCTTGTCCTGATTTTGCGGCGCTAACTTACCGTTTGACGAGAGATTTTTATTGTCATGTACTGACACCTGTATGTTGTGTGTTAGATTATTGTAACGACCCAGTCGACACAGTTATATTACTTATATTATATATTCATTATACACATAATAGTTATAAGATTAAGTATCATATCTTGTATAATGTGAGACTTGAGGTGTACTTCCGAAAACGACATACCTCCGATTTTTTTGAAATTGTGTGTTCTTACGTATTTTGACGCCCTGACCACGAATATGATAGTGAAAATAGGCGCAAATTTGTTTTTTATAGGGACTTTTATACCATAAAATTAATGGTTTTTTACATTTATTTCCGTAAATAATGGAAATTTTGAAACAATATTTCAGATAAAAGTTGTAGATTTTATCGAAATATTTTATGTCCTATTGATTATTGTCATAAAGACAATAATTTTTGAGAAAAACGACATTAAATGTTCAAAACTTCAATACTCATCCAACACAAATCAAGTTTTATTAGTTTTATTAGTTAATTTTATTAATATTGGAGGAGGTGCGCCAAAGCCCTTCCCTCGTCACGTGTTTTCTGTACTATTGGATTTTTGACTTTGCACGCGTAGCGAGGTCCATCCACACTCCCCCTCCCCTGCTTACGGAGCGAAAAGACTTGTACTGTATCACATGGGTTTGCGACTTTTTAGGGCTGTCCAAGGCACCCTTACCGGCGGGGTGGGTGCGGGAGGGGCGCGAAACACTCCTTGCACTTCTCCCCCCCCCGCGCGCGCGCGTGTGTGTGTGTGCCCACAGTGAAGAAGTGTCGGTTAAGTGTATTTCTTGAGCATGTAGACTTGTTTGTCTTGAGTGAATTATATGAAGTTTTGAACATTTAATGTTGTTTTTTTCAAAAATTATTATTTTTATGGTAAAAATTAATAGAACATAAAATATGTGTTTCAATGAGATCTACAACTTTTATTTAAAGTATTTTTTAAAATTTCCATTATTTACGGAAATAAATGGAAAAGATTATTTTTGTGATATTTTCATGGTTTCCGTCATGAAAATCAAATTTGCGCCAATTTTCACTATCATATTCGTAATCAGTGCGCCAAAATATGTAAGAATACATAGTTTCAAAAAAATCGGAGGTATGTTGTTTTCGGAAATTTATCCAAAACTTGCTGTAATGTTATAGTTATATTTTTGCTCTTTTACTATATATATTAACGTCTACGTAGTTCTAATGATTAAAGTCTATATATTAAAGTCTATATATCACATACTCTCTTGTTTTATAAATAATATGTAGTATTTGCACATTTATAATGAAAAGAAGCAATTAATAAAGATACAAGTAACTGTGATATGTGTGTGTGTGTGCATAAAAATATATTTGTTGTTATTAGTAATGTTCCTATATATATATAATGTATATACACAGCAATTGCAAATTGTCGACTGGGGAGTAATTATGTCGAATCTGTAAGAAACTTGGCCACGATTGGGGCGTATGCCGCGTATTGCATGTTGTGCGAAGTGACTCTGGTGAACGCATCGTTTGTCTCTGATGCACGCCCACGGGCATGTTGAATCAACAAGTACGTACATTCGTAGGGAAGTCGATATGCACCAGATGTTTCGCATGATTCAGTTTGAGACTGACGAATAGCTCGGTGTAGGTATGACGTGTCGAGCTGAGTTCGACTCTCACGTTGAACACAAATCTTGATGAACAATTTTCTCAGAGTTTTTATGCAAACTGAAACACTTTTCAGAAATATACAGAAAATCTACATCTTCTGAGAATTTTTCATATATGTAAATTTATCCCTAGGTAGACACCTATATTTTTGATAGCTTTAGAAACCGAAAACTTCATTGTTTAATAACAATGTTTAATAAAATGTTTAATAACATAGTTTAATAAAAATTTAATAACACTAATGATCCAGATGACAATTCGTGCGGGGTCATGTTTTCTTCACGGCGTGATTATCACACCGTGCACGAATGCATCATGCTCGCTTCACGAAGTGATTTTGGCATACGTGCGCGCATAGAAAGTGCACTATGCCATCATGCGCATAGATCGCACTATGCCATCATGGTACAGTGATTACGCACACGGATGGCATAGTGAACACACACAATATTTAACATTACCTAAGATTAAAAATTTTATAGAAGAAAAAAATATTGGTTTTTTTTTAAGGAACGGAAAAATTTTAGGTATTAGGTATATATATTATAATATCTGCGTGCGATTTATTATATTATAATATTTAATAACAAAATGCCCGCATAGCAATTAAAATAGCATTTATAATTGTATTAATATAGAAAAGCTTTTGTTGTTATAGGTTGAAAATGAAATAATGATAATAATATATTACGGTATATGTTGAAACTTTTGTTAAATATTTTCTGTTGTACTAAGAAATGTTGTATTAACATATGATTAAAAGAACTAGTTGAAAATGCAATAGCTCGTATAATAACATTGTATAAATCATATTTTTAACAATTACATTTTGTTAAATAGCATGAAAAATGCGAATATCTTTTCATAGTGTTGAAACTTGCATTATTTCTAGAAACATTTTTAGTTGTAGATGACATGTTTCGTATTTTATATGTATAAATTTATAAAATTTTGAGTGTCCTTAATATAAGGATTATCTTTATGATGTTTTGTGTAAAAATAATGACAATATGCATTATGTATTATGCAATAATACACTATGTTTTACATAATTCTAAAATTGTCATGTATATGATGGTTACTTTAAATGTCTTAAAAATGTCATGTCATGTCATGTTATGTCATGTTATATTTTTTAATGTCTTTAAATGTCTTTTTATGTTTATAAAATATATATATTGTTTTCTTTAATGTTTTTATAACTGCAATAATACATATTATATATATTAAAAAGTAGGGTACAAGGTGAGAGCAATTGATGCTCATATGACCCGCGCGCATGTGGCACTCATATGTGCGAGTCATATGAGCATCAATTAAGGACGCATCTGTCTAGCACCATGAGTTCACGCCGTGCAAATTATCCGCACGACGTGCATGCACCGTGAGCTCACTTAGTGGGCATTTCTGAGATTTCTATAAAAACGTGAACAAGTTCCTATGAAATTATAGAGACATTCTAAAAAATTCTGAATTTATAATATACAAGAATCTGAAAAATTGTATTAAAAAACTTCGAGGAAAATTTTATAACTCAGGTGAAAGTTTTTCTTAGAAATTTTCAAAAATTTTCTAGAGTTCTTGTATAATTTTATAATGTTTTAGAAATTTCTTCAGATTTTTTATAAGTATATGTATCTTCAGATATTTTGAAATTCACATACCCTACATGAAAAATTCTGAGAATAAGATACAGATTTTCTTAGTATTTCGAAAAAGTGTTCCAATTTGTATAAAAATTTCGGGACAAATCTCTTTCTTTTTATTAACATGTTTCAAAGAACGCGCTTAAGCCATGGGTAGCGGAGGAGTTGGTGAAGTACCAACGATATTTCACCCCCGACGATCGCGTACGTCGAATATAACCTTCATTGAAGATCAGCAGTCCCACGGTCCGTTCATCACTCCCATCCAGATTGCGCTTCGTGCTTCAGGTAAATTTGCGCGTTGACGTATAAAGTGTGTTAGACTGATCCCTATCTTTCCCTTTGAATATCCTTTCAGTCGCAGATATTAGGGGATGAATTTGCATGAGGTGAGAGGTTGACAAAAGTGATAGTCCAATTGGTAACTGCATGCTGCCGCGAACAATTTTACATTCAAAATGTTTAAATTATATAGAAAAATAAAAAGAATTTTAGAAGGTTTTAGAACGCGCAACAGTGCAGCACACTGAGAAAAAAGTTCCATTAAATATACAATCTTAGTCCAGTAAATCTTACTGGATCAGCGATACAAGAAGTTCTGTAAAAATAACGCGACTATTTGTTAAAACCTAATCTAATCTGCATTGTCAACCGAGTCCTTTAAATAGTCTAAATAAATAATATTGTATGCAGTCATGTAAAAGTACAGCAGTATTTTTTGTTGATTTAACTTTATACATCTTACTGAAACAATACAGTAAAATTGACTGGACTCTTCCATACAATTAACTGAACGTTTTTCTCAGTGCAGTCAGTGTTTTTTGTCAGTGTTTGTTGTTTTCAATTACTAATTTTTACACACTATAATTAAATTACTATTGTTAATTACATATTATTGTTCGACAAAGTTATTATGTATTTATTATTTAGTAATTATTATTAGTATTTAAGATTATTATATGCACACACTCATAGATTAACTTAATATTGTTTTAAAAAAGCAAAGAGAATTTTAAAAAATAGGTATGGATTTTTTCTTATATAAAGAATCTATAAAAGATCTTATAGAAAGGATCTATAAAGACAATTATACTGTGCCTGAGCTTTATTTTTTCACTTTTAACACAAATCTAAATTTATTATTACTTTAAGTATTTAAGATAATTTATATGAAGTTTTATTATGATTCGGAGATTAATTGTTCTCTCTGTTAATAAATAATAAAAATTTGTTTATCTATTTTTAGAACAACTAATTTTAGATTTGCATTGTAACTTTGTATAAATTATTTGAAAGTATACTTACACAAAAAATTTCGAATTTTGTTAGTGTTAAAATAATTTAATATTTAATAACAAAAAATTATAAAAGCATGTTATTAAATAAAAATATAATATATTATTCAGACAATTTTTTTATGTGTAGTTTAAGGTATAAAAGCTACTATATTTTTAAAGAATTTTACAGGAACTGTATGTATGATATACATCTGCAAAAAATTTTTATACTATACTTTAAAAATGAAATAAAATGTCATCAATTTTTTAATTGAATATTATCTTAATTAAGATTTAATCAAATTTACCGTATCCTAATTAGAAATAAATGAATAATTTGTTATTAAATTCTATCCGAGAAAATTACTACTTTGTTTAACGTCGAATCTGTGACTGGAAGGAAATGCAATGGTTTAAAATGATATTCTGTATAATAATTGTCGACAGTTGCATTTCGGTATTGATTGGAGAATGCAATAGATCTAGCAACGATGGATTTAATGCGTAGTATCTATAGTATTTATATCTAAGAGAAGAGAAACTTAGAGAGCCTGTATTAACTTTATAGTATTAGTTTTAGTATTAATATTTTCACATTACATTATTAAAGCGTTCGCATGATATGCGCGTAATATTTCAATTCCTAAAACATATTCCGCATAATGTGTAAATAAAATTGCAAAATTTCAAAGTCAAGACACGCTTAAGAAAAGTCGCATATCACTTTTAGCGCATTAAAGACACGTGCGCACACTTTACACAGCTATTATTTAAACAGTAGTCAGATAAAAATTGATTTAATTCATAGCTTTTGCCAATTATTTCAAGCATAGTTACTTGCACTAATTAATGAACAAATATCAAATTGAATTAGTCAATGAATTAATAAAAACAACTTAATGTAATTATATTTTCCACTAAAAAATTAAAATTAGGATTAACTGTACACAGAAAAAAATGCTGTTATATCAATTAAATCAGTGTAATTGAAATTAATATTATTGAGAAGTAACATCAATATTAATGAACGAAAATCAGCAATAATTGTTTTAATAATTGTGACAGTTGGTTTAGTAATATCAATGCTTTTGGAAAATGTGATTGAATGATCGATATATTTATATATTTCAATTACATATTTTTTAATTATAATTGCATATGCAACTACGTAAAATAATCAAAACAAATCAACCGCAGAGTTGTACTTTGATTCAAATGCATTATTTTCTTAATTTAAATACAATGTATTTAATTTGTATATTTTTTATACATTAGAACAAATCAAGAATTTGTCAGATGTTATGTTCACTCCTTATTGCATTTATATACAATTCTTCTTTAGAAGAAATGGAAATGTGTTTATATTAATTACATATGGGCTTGATACAATCAACACATGTAATTATTAATGTTGTTGTATATATGTAGATAAAAATATTATTAAGTACACGTTATAATTGCATCAAGCGTATGTGTAATTATTATAAAATCTTTCTATTCCCTGTAAATAAATTAATACATATAATTCAATAATATTGAAGTAAAATATATGATTCAAGTAATGCTGTCAATTCAATTATGTGAAATGATTAAAAAAAAGCAACCAAAGAGTTGCTATTGTAATTTACACAAATACATTATGGTAGAATGGAAATAAGATGTATTTAATGTTTAATATTGTTGAACATTGGTTCAAATCATTTATGTATTATGTCAATAATAAATAGGTTTGTGTGAAGTATATTTTATTCTTAGAATGGCATTCTTTTCACTACTTACTGCTACGTGGTGTGTCATCTCGTAAACAAAATGCACTGTCTTATGAATAAAAGGAGCTCGTCAAGAGCGCGGAAAAAAGCGAGATTTCGCCATCGACATATAATACTAAACTGAAATATGCCAGTCTATAAAAGGGACTGAGAAGCACGAAAACTTTTATAAAAAAAAAAAAAAATGTTTTAATTAAATTAAATTTATTTTGAATAAAGTAGAAAAAACTTATTAAAAGAAAAATTAAAATTAATGCAAGCACATTTAGTGTTGAATTCATGCAATATTATTAAAGCAAATTTTGTTTTTAAATGTGTGTAAAAATGTTTTTAAAACAATCACTTTTTTATTTTTAAAACAAAAATCAATGCTTAATTCAATCATATGCATAAATTATGCAAATATATAACTTATACATTTATTTGTATATTTAATCAAATCAAGTATAAGTTGTACATGATTAATATTGAAATACAATTGTAATGTTTACATTTAGCATTATTACATAATTATAAAGTATTTAATTCTCAACTTTGAAAATTTGTTACACTTTGATATGTATTCACTACAATTATATGTCATTGATTCATATATATACATAATTTGTTTAATATGCATAATAGAAATTGCAATCAATAACAAATAAATTGTATGAATCATTTATTTAGTTGGCAGCTTGCAACTACACAGTTTAATTGAAACAAGTTGCTTTTTCATTGATTTTACAGCATTTTTTTTCAGTGTATGAAAATTCTAAAATCTATAAATTTAAGAATCTGGAATATCAATTTGCAATTGAATATTTTGAAGTCTTATTATTTTAATATTTTTCTAAAAGTCATTTACTAATGATAGTGTAGCGAGTGATGACAGTGACCTTACATTTTATAATGATTTAATTATGCATAGCAATCACGTTAAAAAATATACACACTGTATTTATAATAAAATTAAAATTAAAATACACGTTGTTTAAAATTTTTCTTGCATATAAATAAATAAATTTAAATAAAGGTATATTTCCTTCCCCTGAGATACCGTGAGACGAATATTCGGCAAGAGCGTCAATATTTTAGGATGCGAACAGCAGCAGGGTTGCAGCGTCGTCGAAGGCGATTCTGCGTCGAGTTATCGTTCACTGGAGACCACCGGAAGTGCCGTAGGAGGTGGCGGCGGTGGTGGTGGTGATAGCGGTGTACAATTGACAGGTCAAACTCAATCGTCGACTCATGTAACCTCGGCTCCAGCCATCCAGCAGCCGCATCAACCGAGCTCGATCTCGGCCTGCCTCGCCTCTTGTTGCGCGGAAAGCGCAAAGAAGGTTGATTGTATCTTTAATTTTAAGCTGAAATAAATGAAATAGATGTGGATTAAACACTAATAACTGAAGAAAGAGACTAAAAATATTATGTTTACAACAGATCTATTTATTGAGATAACTTATAATAGTCATATATATTGGAATTAGTCTGCGTGATTGATACATGCAATGTCCGAATTCTGATTGTTCTTATAATTACAGATATATTTCGGGGTGTGCGTGACGATATGCGTAACCGCGAGCTGGGTTGGGGCGACTCATTGCATTAAGTATTTATACTTTCACAAATCGGACAAGATCTCGGAAATGTCCAAGTCCGTAAATTCCTCTGTAAACGGACTTCATCATCAACATGTGAGTTAACTTTCAATCCTCCTTTTTTTTCCTCTTTCTCCAACGTTACGGCAACCATTATCTTCAGATCATCCTTCCGTACGATGCGCCCTTCTTTACGACGTGGTTTTGCACCAACTGGAAAGTCTTGTACTTTCCGGTATACTTCATCTACTGGGCTGCCAGAACCAGGTGCGCTACCCCTTCGGAGGTAATCGCTGAGAGTCTCCGCGGTTTTCGCGATAAGGGTTTTACAGGCGGCCGCTTCTTAATCAGATGTAGCCTTTTCTGCGGTCTCTGGGTCATCACGAATTACTTGTACATACTCTCGTTGAGGATATTGTTAGCCACGGACGTGATGGCGTTATTTGCAACCAACGTTTCGTGCGTTTACCTGCTTTCGTGGGTCATTCTTCACGAACAATTTGTAGGCGTAAGGGTTAGTAGATTTAAGAAAAGATTGCATTCAATTTTTATTTCGAAAATTATTTTTGTAGCAAAGTTTGCTACAGAACTGTTAAAAATTGATATCAGTTACACTGGTGTATTATTTAAAGAAGAGTTATATATACTGACATAAAGCCTTCTAAATTCCGGCATCCCCTTATTTCCCGGAAACAAAACATTGCACTGTATTAATACTGGTAAAAATATAATCTGCTTAGATATATTTAAAGAAATATAAATTTATACTTTATTTAGTAAAAGCATTTTAAAAGTTTTTACATACATTAACTTGTAAATATTTTGTGCAAATGACTTAAAGATAAAGAAAAATGTAGCCTATTATGTCAGTTTTGGGGTCCAATTTCTCAGACATTTATTTTTTGTTATGTTTTAAAAACATTAATTATTACAAAATATGAAACGGTTCTATATATAAAAATTACTATATCATCTGATAGAAGATATTTTTTGATTTATGTTTTCAATGTTTTATTTTTAACTTTTGTTTAAGACATACTATCCAAAAACAAAGTTGTATGCCAGTATTAGTAATTCTTCTTCTATTCAAAAATTACTTCTAGAAGAACGTAGTATGTACATACATTCACATGAGTACAGCTACATTATTCTTTACTTTTTATAACGTAAAGTTTTAATTTCTTTATATCAAACTTAATAGAAAGTTTTTCTTATCACTTATACAGATAGTTGCAGTGATTCTCTGTAACACCGGCATCGCACTCTTAGCTTACATGGACGGCATAACCGGAAGTCCAACTTTGGGGGGTGTTGTTTTAGCTACAGCAGCGGCAGCTGGTTCTGCCGTTTACAAAGTAAGCGCATAATATGCACTTGTAATTTAAATTGCAAATGCAAATATGATATATTAAATTTTTAATGAATTTGCTTATTTAGGTCCTTTTTAAGAAAGTAATAGGAGAAACTACGTTCGGCCAAAAGTCTTTATTTTTCTCTCTTATTGGTTTGTGCAACGCTGCCCTGTTATGGCCAATTTGTCTGGCTTTGTACTTTTCCGGAGTTGAAACCATACATTGGGCAAGATTGCCATGGGCAGCATTACTTTCCGCCAGCATACTACATTTAGGTCTGAATTTACACTGAGCTAGATCGCTTGATTATTTGATATGGGAACGTATACTCGTAACTGAAATACACTTCGGATGATTTGTTCACAGTTGCGAATATGCTCGGCAATTTCAGCATCGTGCTCACCTATGACCTGTTTATTACTCTTGGATTAATAACAGCTGTACCTGTATCTGCTGGTAAGTAAACTAATCAATCAATTATTTTAAAATAACGAGTTTTAATTTAATCAATGACACCTTTTAATAATACTAATAATCATCTAAAAAGAAAACTTTTAAAAAGGAGGAATTTTCAGAAAAGGAGGTAGAAGTAATAGTGGAAGAATTCTTTATTTGAAGATATATAAGTTTTAAATAAAATTATTTTTAATAAAACTTTTAACATATTTTTTATTTTATTTTTATTGATTAAATTCACTACTTATTAGACATTAATATAAGACGATTGTGCAGCATTGGACGTTATTTTTTACGGGGCGACCTTCATGGGCATGAAATTAGCAGGCATGATCTTCATCGCGGTGGGTTTCTTCCTGGTAATGTTTCCGGATAATTGGCCAGATTACATAACAAGGCTCCTCCGGTACGTTTTCTCAGTCTGTATTCTATTTACAACGCGTTTTCATAGTATGCATTTTTAATTCGGAGTTAATTTAATTTATCTTTTAGCCTTTAGTTTCTCTAGCGAACACTTTGTTCGTCCGAGACAATTCGTCTATCTCTCTATACATCTTCTTTACTCTTGCAATAATATCGGACTGTTATCTTTTACCTTGTTTTGGCACCAGAATAGAGGCAGCGCGTAGTCTCACTTAAGTAGGATGTGCTTGCCCTATCTATTTATATAATCTATACATTTATCTTTTATACTGCCTTAGTTCTTGCGATTTTTCAAAGCGTAATGAAATATATTTTACAAAGCGCTTTTATAAAGTAACATAGAGAATATTGGAAAACTTTATATGTCCGTAAAATTTACGGTTTCAATAAGTCCCCCTTTCGTCACGAAATGCATCCGATCAAACGCGAACGTTATAAAAAAATAGGAATTTTTATAATTTACTATGATATTATTTGCGATTGTTTTTTGTTTGGGAAATTCTTGAGTTTTTTCGGTCTGGATTTACGTTAAGACAATTCTTACAGTTTGTTTTGCGTCTCACCAGCCTTTACTTCGCAGCTTCGCAGCTAATGTTATTCCTACATGCGATGACATTTTCAAATCATACAAGATATTTTGTTTCGCTGCATATAGATACGGAGCTGATTACATCGATTTATGCCAAAGCGTATTGCGGTTTTTTTTCGCATAGAGTTTCGCAAATTGTGCACATCGTCACGCTTGATATAAAAATTAAAGATCAGCACTGATATTGTTTTACAGGATGCCTGGAATATAAACAAATTTAAAGAATAATTTAAAAAATAACTATAGAGCAACAAATTTGACAGAAATTTGACAATGTAACGGCTTAAAGCTAATATTTTGTACATTTTTGTCTTTAATAACATATACAAGTGTATATTTGTGTATATATATATATATATATATACCATAAAATATATCAATCAATATATAAATTAAACATTTAACTTCTCTTGTCCAATATTTTTTGAAATTTATTATTTTAAAAGTAGTTTTAAAAGCACTCTGATAATTAATATAAATCTTAAATAATTGCTACTTTTATATTCTGCGACGCATATATAGTTTAAAAATAAATTTTAGTAAAAATATTTTTATTTTATATTTTTGTATTTAAAATTGAAAAATTCAAAGTCCATTTCTATCGATGTAGATTAATTTTAATCTCGGTGTAACTTATTCTTTATCTTTTTGTAATTGTTGAAATTAAAATGAGATAACAAGTAAACCGAAATTAAAGTTAATCTACGTTGGTAGAAATTGAATTGGGGCCTAAATTAATCGAATTTATTTAGATTAATTGGAATTTATTTAGAAACACATATCTTTTTAACTTTATATTATACAATAATAATTTATCTAAATGCTATTTAAATATTACTTTCTCTATTATTAGTAAGAATCCTGTAAAAATATAATCAATGGCAAGAACATTACATCAGTCAATGAACAAATAAGAAATTTACGATATACATGATATTGTGAATTATAGTGAGTATATAAAAAAGAAAAAATAACCAATTACTGTATATTTTTAAAACGTCATATTTTACTTTTAAAAAATGAGGGAAAATAAAAATTTTTTTAAACTGAAACATGCAAAAACTAATAAATATAGATTAGATCGATGAGCTAATTAATATTCGATGCATGCTAATACATAATAAGCACGCAAATTTGCATTTGAGAAAAGAAAAAAAATATAAACGAAAAAGTATTTTGATTAAAAAATAGTCTTTTAATAATTATTAATTTATGAAAAAGATTAATAAAAAGTAAAAAGGCAAGTACTTATCTATACGCGTAAATATCAAAATACAATTTCAAATCTGTGGACATTTGAACATGAATCATTATTTACTGGTGAATCGTTTTTGTGTTTGGTTTATTAATTAATCGGTAAAGAATACTTTTTCTTTTTTTTTACATAATATAATTTTTTTTTACTTAATATAAATTTTTTAAGAAGAACTTACTTAATAGAAAATTTTATTTTAAATAAATTTATATAAAAATTAAATCTAAAAATATTAATTAATTTATAATTTATTATTTCGAAGTCTTATTGTTTTATTATGTTTCTTAAATACTCTACATTTTTACATTTGCTAATGACTATTCAGTGACTGGTGCATTGATCCGACTTATGAAATTTATTCATTAAAATTAAAAAACAGAGAAACGCAGTTTTAATTTTTGTTCTTATTAAAGAACTTGAACTGTTTAAAAGGAAGAAATGGATTAGAAAAAAATAAATTTGCTTAAATTGCTTGTTGTATTATCTTTGATATCTATATCACTTCATCACTCGCTTCCCAACAATCAGGATCCATTATATGCTGTTACAGAAACGTAGTCCTCATGAGTCACAGTACAAGGTAAGAAAATACATCTCATATGTCTTGCTCTGCTCCTACTGAAAATTCATTTTTTCTCTCGTGATAATTATCTAAAATTATTCAAATATCATAAGACTGCAAATCGAAAGATACGAAAAGATTTGTAAATAATTGTTATGTAAAAGATAGCGCAGTGGAAAAATTGAAATATTCAATAAATCAAATGTGAATTTATTATTTATATATATATATTATTTATATATATATATTATTTATATATATATATATTATTTATATATATATATATAATATAATATTTAGAATACTTAAAAAATGATAGAGATATATTATAGCATTTTTTAAAAACGATTATATAACATGCAAATATTTAAATAAAAAAAATATCTTTGAATCAATAATCAGAATGTTATTTTATCATATTATTGTACATCAGATAAATCATTTTATTTAAATAATAAAAATTATAAATATTTAAATTATAAGACTAAAAAACACATTCTAATAGATCTATTAATTCACTTTCGATGAATTTTCTGTAAAAGAGCAAGCAATATAAATGTCAATAGGCGCATGATTTATAACATTTTTTCGACTTCCTTCATTCTGCATGCATATCTTTAAGCTTGGCTTATTTTTTATTGATTTATCTTCATTTTAAAGCACAAATCGGAATGCCTCTTTTTCATGCTTTTTTCTCCGGATATTATTTTCCTTTTAACTATTCAGTTAGCTTTGATGTATTATGTGTCTGTATTAGCCATTTTTATTCGTCCAGACCTCTAATTTAAAATTGGATCGATAGGACACTTACTAGATTCACAAAATTAATCCTGTATTTGAAAATCTTACAAAATTGCTTGCCTTAACGGTCGTGCTCGTAAAGCATTTTGGAACAATATACTATTTTGCCCTCAATTTATAATTTAGTCACGTGTGCTCTTTGTTCAATTATTTTATCTGATTAATTAGTAACTCAATCGTCATAGAAATCTTGCGACGTTCGTGTGTTGTGAGCGTTAGTTTCACAACTTTTATTTATAAGTTTATTTTTCTTTTGGGAAGAACAGAGATAAAAATAAATATTTTTTTTAGAACAACTTCTGGAACAAAGATAGACGTTAGAAACCGATAAAAATAAAAGTTATTCCGTATATAATTATAATTTCCGAGAAATAATTTATTTGTAATACTTATATTTATTTCTGTCAATGTAGATTAAATTAAATTTCGGTTTACATTTTATTTATTTCTAATTCTTAGAAATCGAAAAAATAGCAAATAAGTTTTATCTCAATTAAACATTGATCTACTGCAATGATAGAAACCGCATTAGATTTCTCTTCGTCCAGAATTATAAGGAAATCCATACTATAAAATATATAATAAATATTACAAAATATGGGGATCGTACGTTATGTAATTTTTCGTTTTTTGTAAGTTAACCTTTTGTTTTTTTCAAAATTAACAAAATATGATAGATGTGTACTACTATTATATTTAATCGTTCGATTATAATATTATTAATGACTTGTTGAGAAAAAGAAGGACTCAATGACGAATTTTTATGTCGCCGGATTTCTATGTGGATACCCGTGCCCTTCATCCCGATCTGCCCCGATCTCCGAGACTTGATACGCACATAAGGAATGTAGTTCTTATATAGTTTTAAGTAAGAGGGGAATCCGGGTACCGAGATATATTCAAGCAACACGCGACAGTCCCTCCCGATTACATTAAAAAAAAAAAACCAACGACACATACCGCGCTGCGAGACATACTGTCGAAAGGAGCCACCAGCAGGTGTCTACCCCTGCATGGAGATAATTGAGAGAACGACTGATGATAGTCTCGGGCTTGATATATATACACAGTACCACGGGGGGCGGCCAGCGACGCGGCAGCAGGAGTATCCTTAGAGGTCGCAGATCGTCTCTACAGCAGCGTCAGCATCGTCTGAGGAGTTACGGCGTTTCCGCCGCGCACGGGGATGGCCAGACACTATTGCCGATCAGCAACAACAATAACAACAATAGCAGCAGCAGCAACAATCAGCCTGCCGCTCTTCGACATGTTAACAACAACCCTCAGTACAGCTCGACCTCCGAAACCCAATCACGCCGTGTCCTTCCTTCTACCTCGACCCCCATCACCTCGACCTCGACCTCGACCACGACTACCACCACCACCACCACCACCGTCGTCAGCAACAGTTATTCGCATGATCCTCGTAATCTGCAAGGTATGAGAACGATCAGGCTGGTGGCGAAACCACGCGTGACGCGGTAAGAGAGAAATCAGGTAGGAATCAGGTGCGGGAAATGATCAAGATCGTGAATCAAACGTGATCGTGATAGTTGGCTGGCGACGAGTAGCATCGTGTAGAGTTTTGTTGTACCTTGTAACGCTCGAGGTACAAGGCTGAGTAAATGAGCAGGGATTTATTAGCGAGTGGCAGTTGCAAATCATTTTTAAAGCGCTAAATATTGAGTTGCAAAATGTTATATTGCTAAGCTAGCGCCTAAGAGTATGTAGCATAAACTACGAACGCCAATAGCGGGTAATGCTAATATACAGGGTATTCTAGAGAAGTATCATCTTTATTTAGTTATTTGTTTTTGGTTAGTACTTGAAGTACATCTTTAATGGTAAGTGATAAATATCTTCGTGTTTATTTAAATTACTTACACTCTAAAAATTTGTGTTCTTTATATTTTAAATTCAAATGTTTTATTCTTTAATATTTTAGTTTCAAAACTCAAAGTTTTTGTGTTCTGCTTAGTAAATATTTGAATAAAAAAATACAAGACAGTTACGAGACACCCTGTATATCAATATGGAAGCATATGCGTGTTAATGAGGAATGCCTTTACAAAATTCTTCGCATCTATTTATCCTCTCTTAGCTTATAGTGATCTGTTTAGTATCGTGTTTCCGTGAATGTTACAGATATTCGTAAATGTTCCAAGTCATTTTTATTTTTACTGTATACATATTATCCGTGTGTCCCACATAAATTTTTGGAATGATGCATAGCGATGTGTCATGTTTGATATTTAATGGTACAGTTATTGTTGTTCAGTTTGTTAACTGTGTATTTTTCAAAACAAAACGGGTAATCCCATATAATTCAATCGATCATATATTTAATTAGAAATTTTTAGGTCATATATTAAATATGATAAAATTACAATATAATATTTTTATATAATAATGGGATATCCGTGAGTTTTTGTGTTATAAATTAGATTTTGCGTGGTAATTTTCTATGAAAAAAATATAAAAGTATATAAGTAAAAATATAAAGCTTAAGATAAAGATAGAATTGGAATTTTTAATTTGAATTTACACGTATTAAGAAATGTCATTTCGAAAAAAACATTAAAAAAAAAATAAAATTAAAAATAAAATAATAATAAATTAATTTTACAATCTTTTGTTTTCAAAATACTATACTAAATATGAACTACAATAATAAATTAAAAGATAACTTTAGATTTATTTTGCATTGTGCATTGCAAATTAAAGAAATGCAAAAAAGAATAATTATTATATAGACAAAATAGCAGTTGTACTTTTTGTATTTTTCTGTGACTATACGTCGCAAAATTAATTAATAAATTATCGAAGATATCAATGTCGGAAAGTTTCCACGCGTCTTTTCTATTAAATCAGTAAAAAAACGTGATCTGCATGCTGATTGAGATTTTTAATTAACGTCTGTTAAAATCACTATGAATAACACAATTTTCGTTTGCAGGTGGAGCAGGAGACACAGGCACGGCTTGACAGACGGGTCATCGCGCGATGTCATCGATTATCGAACCGGTTACATAAAATCGCACTTACGCTCACCCTCAGGCAGGGTTCGGTGACTAAACACATTAAAAATCAAAGCAATTAATATGATAATGACAACATAGGTCTCATCGACAATGATTCGATGGCTATTATCTTCGATGTACATATAAATACGAATTCGGCTAGGAAATAGATTTATTCCATCAGTACTTTTAAATCTTCTTAGGACTATCTTAAAATATATTAATGTACTGCATTCTATCAGCCATTTTCAATTAATTTAACTGTTTTTAGTATTAACTCTGAAAACCAACAAGAAAATTAGTTAGTTTAAGATTAAGTAAATAAACAAAAAATTAAACAAATAGAGATAAAAAGCCTATTTTATCCTTAATACTTTTTGGTCGAGTACTTATCTAAATTTCTTAATTTATTTAAAAGCTTGTTAAACATCTTAACAAAATATTTATAGATTGAAACTGGAAAGCAAAAAAAAATTATTCAAATTGCATAAAAAAGTCTTTAGAGAATTCATTGCTAAGAAATATTTTATATAAAAATATTACAACTGATATTTTCTCTTATTGTTCATGTTTTCTAGTCTTTTGCTACATGATTATTTAAAAAGTTACAAAGTATTCACATTGGATGCATAGGAGATATCTTTATGATATTCAATATAACATTTATGATATACAATTAACGTACATATTATCGATGTATGTATGTGTGATAACTGTAGCTCAATTAGTACGAAAATAATTCCAAATCAATGACATAGTCAGGCGGCTATGTAAAACTTCTTTAAGTATCCCAACAGAGAGACTTATAGAAATTTAATAATGGCAAAATAAAATTAGCCAGTAATTAATTATTTATTTTATTAAAAGCTAGCAATAGTGCTCTCTTAATACTCAAAATAAGGAATTAATCACTGGTCAATTTAATACTGCCAGTATCGAATTTCTGTAAAAAGAGGGAACTCTTGATATTACATATTAAGTAATAAAGATGACTTGCTAAAATAAACATGATAAACTCAATTTTCTACATTACAACGTGCTATCGGGAATAAATCGGTAAAGAATTGAACTTAACGAGATTTGTCGGTTTCAATATATTTTCAATTAAATTATAGAAAATATGCTGGAAATAATATTTAGATCAAGATTTTTTATTTGATTGTTTCACGTTATTCACAAATATTCACAAATACAATATCGTTAATGAAAATTATAAACGGACATAAAAAATATACGAGGACAATCATAAATAATGAATTAGCTTTAAATACAGTTTTTCGTCTCTGAAGATATCGTTGGTCCGTATAGATGTTATTTGTAGCAATTAAAATTATCGTGACAAAAGTTAATGATATGATGTTTTACCGCAATACTTATTTGCAAATCGATGCAATTTATAGTGATATTTTTATCCAATAAAATTAGAATAATATTACAGGATTAATAGTTTTATTTCTATTCTTTTTAACATAAATCCAATGGTGTCGATGTTTGTGATGACTATATTATAGTCTATAAAATGTGAGTGTAATTATTACGTCAGAAATACTCGATACGTAACGGCTCAATTTATGATATATATACATCGTTTCCGTGTTACATTAAATTTTCTAAATAAAGTTAAAACATAGTAAAATTTTGGGATTATTAAGGTTCGTGATTAGCTTAGAATTTGTTTACTATGAAATAACAAAAGGTCTTGTCGAACTCGAATTACTAGAAATATCCGTATACAATAAACTTCTATAAACAAATAAAATCTTATACTATATAATTAATCGTAAATATATTTTTATAAGTATCACATAAGCGATATTTTTTCGACATTGATTCATATAGTTATTTTACACCAATTTTTCCTTTGAATTTATCCTTGTATTTATTTACATCAATAAATAATTATATCTATTTGTGTTATTAGATATAATTTTGTATATATAATTATTATATAGATATCACCTACAATTTTTGCAATTAATTCCAACATTTTTAAGAATACAGAATGTATATTTATTTCATTTGTATAACTGTCAATTACACAAAAGTTAACACAGGTTGTAACTTAACGAAGGTTGTAACCGCAATAATTATAACATTTATTGTAAAAATATATGTAATAGAAATTCTAGTTTAACGTTGATATAAAGGATAAATATTATGGAAATATTGTGCAAATATTGAATGAATGTGATTGTATCAATAATAAATCTAGTTTAGTAAGAATATCACATTTTTATTTATTTTTATTT
Source organism: Monomorium pharaonis (assembly GCF_013373865.1). Classification (NCBI taxonomy): domain Eukaryota; kingdom Metazoa; phylum Arthropoda; class Insecta; order Hymenoptera; family Formicidae; genus Monomorium; species Monomorium pharaonis. The sequence goes on along the minus strand of NC_050469.1, from coordinate 262,259 downwards.
TAAATTTATATTACATATGCTCAAAAAACTGCTAAAAAATATATCTGAAGTGTTGTGTAGAAATTAAATGTTTGTAACTATATTCAAAACTGCTTAATTTCCTTTCAGAAACTCATACGCTCTTGCGTGTCGCATGTATCGGATGATCCATATTAGATAAAGGCGGATGTTTTTCAAAATAGCTGAGCTCTCGCATTCCACCGGCCGCGATTTCCCAGAGTTCAGGATGCTTCCGTTTGAAATTGTCATACCATTTTGTCACGTAAGGCCAGGCATCCAGTTTGAAGTCAATGGCTTCCAGACACATTGTCGCAGTTATCAGCGGAAAATCAGCGATTGTCAAATTGTCTATTAATAAATATATATATAGATGATAACTTAAGAATTTCAAATATTAATTTTTTATTATTTTATAATATAACTAAGTAAAAATAAAAAAATATTGTATTAATATTATACCTATATACAGGGTGATTCTTAATGGCTGTCTCAAATTTTTACCATGGAAGATGGATTACCGACTGCAACTTTAATACCACATGTACCAAGGTCTGTAAATGAACGACGGGAGGGGAAGGAAGGTCTTCCCCATAGACATAGGTCTTCCCATTCATATTTAGTCATTTGGCCCCAAAATGGCCGAGGCCAATACGATGTATCAATTCTACCTTTCCCACATTTTACTTTAACTACTACTACTCACTTACTTTTCTTGTATAACAAATACTACACATACATTTTATGGCCCCAAAATGGCGCTCATGCAAAGGCCTTTCTTCCCTTCCTGTTGTTCATCTACAGACCTTGCATATGTACGACCTGTGCATATACATATATTGTACATGTGTGCACTAATGTTGTAATCGGTAATCTCCCATGATAAAAAGTTGGGACAGTCATTAGAATTATCCTGTATATAGTGTATATTGATCATGGATATATTATAACAAAAAATTTTATATTCTGCATAATAATAGTAGCATTATTGTTGTTATTTTTATTTGTATACGTGTACTTACTGCCTGCTGCATACTCAAAGTTACTGCGTTGCAGATACGTATTAAAAACATTTAATGCAATCTTTGTTTTCTTGAGACCTAACGGCGTGCGTTGATAATCAAAGAATATCGGCAACAACTACAACATGCTTTGCACTAATACGCGTGATTCAATGACTTCAATGTAGTCCAGTCGTAAAAGCAGATGATATGAAATTTGGCTTGATGTAAAGTATTTTTTTTCACAGATCAGTCCTAAATAACATACATAATAAGAATATCGACGTGCGTCAAGCCAAAAACCATGGGAAATATTTTTTAATTGCACAAGTTTAAAAAAATCGCGAAAAACGGCCTGTTTTTGCTCGAATTTCTCGTTGTAACTTGAAAACAAAGCCTCTGACGAAAAAATTGTACAGAACATTTTTTGTTTATCTTGATGTTTTTTACAAGGAAAGTGCGATTTCAAATTAAAAATTTGTATATTTGCATTGCAAAATATAAAAAATTGATTAAAAATGTAGCCTTTTTTTAAGCACTTGGCAATCAAGGTAAACATTAGTTGTTATTAATGAAAATATAAATTAGGAAAGTTCAAACTATTCTTAACTTATATTCCAAAGCCGCCCATGGTCCGTCGAATAGTTTTCGCATAATCAATTTGTTAATTTACAAAAATTGAAAACTTTGATCAAATAGCACGTCTATAAAAAAGCCCATATAGGCGCTGATTTTTTTACGGATTCTCGGGAACCTAAACAATAAAAAATTGAAAAAGTTCCATTTTTTAGTCTTATTTTTTTAGTCTTATTATTTTCATTAATAACAATTAATGTTTACCTTGATTGCCAAGCGCTTCCCTGGTGAAAATGTAAAATTGGAGCGTAAGTCGAATGTAAAAGTAGAGTAATAGAAGCGTTAACAAACCTACGAAGCGTAAATTGAAACAATAAAATGTAAAAGAAGTGTTAACGCTTCTTTTACATTTCATTGTTTCAATTTACGCTTCGTAGGTTTGTTAACGCTTCTATTACTTTCCCTTTACATTCGACTTACGCTCTGATTTTACATTTTCACAAGGGTTAAAAAAAGACTACATTTTAATCAGTTTTTTTTTTATTTTGCAATGCAAATATACAAATTTTTAATACGCACTTTCCTTGTAAAAAACATCGAGATAAACAAAAAATATAATGTTCTGTACAATTTTTTCGTCAGAGATTTCGTTTTCAAGTTACAACGAGAAATTCGAGCAAAAACAGGCCATTTTTCGCGATTTTTTCAAACTTGTGCAACTTAAAAATATTTCCCATGGTTTTTGGCTTGATGCACGTCGATATTCTTATTATGTATGTTATTTAGAACTGATCTGTGAAAGAATATTTTACATTAAGCCAAGTCCAAAAAGGTTACTTTTTCTACTCCCACGACTGTGCTAATGAATATAAGAACTTAATCGGCAATCGGGCTTACAGTATATTCGCTGATGTTACGATAATAAATCGCTAAATTGAAACACAGACGATGATTGACAATTGCTCGCAATTTCGGTTCCTTTGGATACAACTTGCCGCTCGTATCATACTGATCGGCTAAATATTGCAGAATTGCGTTGCTGCAACGTGACGCGATAAAATGATATAAATTATGCAAAAGAACGATGCTATAAATAAAGTCCATCATATGCATTTCCTTATTTTTATTTTAACGAATAGCTAGAATTGTATCTGCATTTATCTTGTAATGTGTAATTCTAAAAGAGTAGAAATTGAGTTTATACAATTAGTCAAATTTATCGTTTTGATAAGGGTAAAGATAAAAAATAATTCCTAAAAAAGTATTTCATTCTATAGCAATAATCTATAACTCCCATAAAGTAACAAATCGTTTAAATAATCTAAATTTCCCATATAAAAAAATGCTCTTCAATTTTATAATTGACAGTATTTTTAATATGCAATTTTTACCTTTCACCCATTATAAGATCATCGTCGACAAGCGTAGGTATCTCTTTTTGTGGATTTAGCTGCAAGAATCAATATATATATATTTTTTTTAATTGGAATATATATTGTATATATAATACATGTGTGTATGTGTATAGAGTGTGTGTATTATTGGTTGTTTAACACGCTGTTTTTTCACATAACTTCTTTTTTAAACTGTACCTTTTCGTATTCTTCAGTCATATGTTCACCTTTCCCAAAATCTAGATTGATCAATTCATATTTAATATCCAAAATCTTTAACAGCTGCTGACACGCAAGAGACGGTGGTCCGTCCGAAACAGAATAAAGCTTCATATTACCTAAAAGGTGCAAATATCACAAGTGTACATTTAAATATAAATTTACATATAATTAAAAATATTAACTCAATTAGTCTTTTTCTTTTTCCTCGAAAACATTTCGATGTTCCTTAGTGTACTTTGACAGTTTTGCGCACCCGCAAAACGACGCAAATACATTATTTTCACTTAGTCTATCTCTTTTTGATTTTCAAAATATTTTTAATTTACAGGTTAAGTTGCAACAGGATAATATATATAAATAATAATGAACATAAGACAGAAATTCGAATGGTTCGCTCTCAATTACAGATAGAACAGCGAAAAAAGCGGGAAATTTTAATGCAAATGGAAACGAAACATAAAGTAAAAGTAAATTAATTATTATTTTAATTATTAAATTATTGTCGCATTTTAGAAATGTGATTTACTTTTACATTAACAAAATATTTTTTTTACGTTTTATGTTTTTTAACAGATTGAAGCTCTTGAAACTCACATTGAAGAATTGGAAACAATTGTTTCCAACTTGGTGATTCCAATTCTTCAATCTGATTGTGAGTCTAATTAAGAGCTTCAATTTGTTATTATTATTAATAACAAACACAATTTTGACCGGGATCGACCTTGCATAAAATGTCTTATTCAAAAATAGTGTTTCGCATTCATGAGATATATTTTATCGTGAATTCTGCTTTGCAAAAATCTCGGATTGGATCGTGGCCAATACTTTTTAGTGCAATATTGAGAATAGCACCATGAAATCTTGTATGCCTCTGAATCCAATAACAATTAGCAGAAGAAGTGAATCTTTTTTAATGCAAAAATTCGCATTTGAATGCCTCGATCTTATTGTGATTAAATGTGAAGAATATGTTTAGAGTCGAGTGAATTCTTTTGAATGCAAGAGTTATTATTTGAAATAAATTGAATTCTTATTCAAGCAGAATTCAGGCGATATTCAATTGAATATCACCTGAATTTAATTGAATTCTGCTTTTTGCAAAATGTCAATATTTTAAAATTCTTTTCAATCCAACGTTTCGCAGCAGAATTAACCCGGGATCTTCGGTGTAACAGACCAACAATGCGCTACACCACGCTCGTCTCAAATTAGTAATAAAATGTAGTAATAAATTAGTAATAAAATGTAGTAATAAAATAAAATGTGCGAACAAATGTACTACAAATAAATTGTTTAATGTTCTATAAAAAAGCCTAATTAAAAAAAATTTACAGAAATTTAGAAACAGAGTTCACTTTAAAAATATGTTAATTTACATTCTTATATGTATATAGCATTTACTGCAGAAAATTATCTTTAAATATTCCTAGATAGCCAAATGTCTTGATATTGCAGTCCTGTTGCCAACAATCGTTGCAGCAACTAATTTAGACAAATTCGGAACAAGATAAAACAGCATGCATATTATGTCTGTTGGATTAAATTTATATGAATTCTATTTTTAACAATAATGGCAGAATTGGTAGCAATGTATCAGCATCAATTTGTTATCAATCACTTGTTGTTGCCATATTGCTGTTATATTACAAACAATATAATGTATTATTATTGCTAACCATTTCCTTTTTTTAATGTCCTCAACCGATTGCATATAAATATTATGTTACTGAATTTGTAATGTGTTTTATTTCGATGTTAACAAATGTATAGTAAATTTATAACAATACATGTAATGCATTAGTTTGCTCAAAATGCTACATCACGTACGTTTGGTTATCTTGGTTATTAAAGTTTAAAGTTTTTTAAATATAATATACTTATATATTACACCCCTACATAAAATGTCGGATTGAAAAAAAATATTGACATTTTGTTAAAAAGCAAAATTCAGAAGAATTCAATTGAATATCTTCTGAATTCTTCGCATTTAATCGCAATAAGAAGCATATTCAAATAAATGCGAACCTTCGCATTAAAAAGGATTCACTTCTTCTGCTAATTGTTTGGATTCAGAGGCATACAAAATTTCATAGTTCTATTCTCCATATCGCACTGCAAAGTATTGACCACAATCCAATCCGAAATGTTTGCAAAGCAGAATTCACGATAAAATCTTGTGAATGCGAAACACTATATGAATAAGACATATGCAGGGACTACAATCTTCTACTAAATAATTGAAAAAAAAACGTACTATATATGTATATAAATTAAATTATTAAATAGTATTAAATAAGTATTACTTACTTTATTCAATAGCACGGGACAAAAATGCAATCGCAGACTGCTGCAACAGAAATGTAAAAGATACTGTTAACAAGACAAGTGCCTTTCACCAACTAGTCAAGTAACTCAAGGTTAATATCAGGTGACCTACTTTACACATTCTATGGTTAATATTTTATGTGTCTTACGACAAGCTTATTAAACGTTGTTGGTTGATAATTGGTCTGTTCTTTTTCGGTGCATTGCTGCACTAGTGCAGTAAGTTAGAATGAGAAAAAATATATTTATCTTACTTTAACTTGTTGCACCAATGTAGCAGTGCAGCTAAAAAGAACAGGCCTAATGTAATTGGTATAAGATAAAGCATTTTTGAAGACTGAAGAACTTCTCTAATCTGTAGATAATTTAAAAATGTCATACGACACTTGAAATAATATATTGTCTAATGCATACAAGTTTTATTTACCCGAATATGTGTATCTGTGTTATCACGAATATTCGAAAAATTTATTTATTACAGTTACAAAATTATTTTTCATGTCATAAATAATAAATGTTCATAAATATTCATAACACAATATATTCATATTTTTCAAAATAAAATTATAAATTTAATTTATAATTTAAGTATTATTTGTATTTATTTAAATTAATATTTAAATAAATATAAAACAAGTATCATATAATTTATTTGTAATTATAATCAGTAACTCACAATATATCGCTATAAAAAAATTATTGTGCGATATAAAGAGAACACGATTTAAGATTACGTAGAACATTATAATAAAAAATTATGTAAAAGTATTAATGCACGACACTTTTAAGAATAAATGTTTTATTTAGTCTCAGATATTTTATTGCGGATACAATAATGTCGCTGCATAAATAACTTGAAAATAATCATGGGATATTTAAAATATAATTGTGGTATTCCAATAATTAATTTTGTCATTGAAGTAGCGAGAAAACAAAATATTATAATAAATATATAAAATCATATGCAACAGTCATTAAATTCGCATATTTCAATATCCCAAATTTGTTATAATAATTAATAATAGTAAACTGCATTTAAAAATGCATTCATAGAATAAAAAACAGCACTTTTGAAAAAAAAGCATTTTCCCATTTTTTTCTCTTTAATAAGATAGAATATTTGCAAATTCTGCAATATTTTAGAAAAATTAGTTATTTTTTGTTTGGCGATTGTATGTCTCGTTACAAAAATGTCGATTTGCAGAACATCGGATAACATACAGCCTATTAACGCATATCTATGTTCACAAATTGCATTCTGTATTGTTACGTGTTATGACAATCTCACTGATTTTCATTCTCAATTATATACAATATGCGCACTCACGCACACAGCTGTTAGATAAAATCATAGGAATAGGAGTTTATATGTTTAAATTTTAAATAGTTACAATAGTTACACTTACAGCACAATAGCAGAGACTAAGTTCTTTTCTTTACTGAATATATGCTAAGTTTTTCTTTTTTTATTGAATTACATTGCATTTATTATACTTGCAATGTAATACATACACCTTATTGGGATCATATAAATGTAAATAGTGTAACGTTTGATGAAGTCAGTCATATATGAGATTTAGGAACAAAATGTCCGAAAATATACGGAATACATGTTTTATATCATTTTATATAATTGTTTTATATATGTTGGAAAAATATTCGTCTTTCTTAAATCTTAAAAAATAAAATTAATGTAACTGTATACTATAAAGAATTCAGGAACTTATAATTCATATTTTTTTATTAAAATTCCTGTAAAAATCTAGATCAGTGCTGTTTAATGAGTTTATTTTGTATGTTTTAACGACAGTTTGGTATTGTTACAGAGTCATTGCAGCTCTTTTGCTATATACAAATCAGTATTTATATAAACAATTTTTATTTTTAAGATTATTTCAATCTTAACATGTTATCAATCATAGAATTGTATTACTATTTTAAGAAATTACTCAAATCTCTTGCAATATGCTCATCTTGAAATAAGAAATCGATTATAAATATCAGCCAAAATATTTGTGCAATTTTACAATATCGACATCGAACCGTCGTTAAAAGTTACAGAACAGACCTGCAGGATCTGTTTTGGATTTAAAATTGAAATGTAACAATGTGTTCTATTGTCATTTCTACTCTTAACTTTATAGCTGTTTTTTCTAGACTTGTTTTAGAAGCGAAATTTAGTCTGAGATTGTTAAAAATTTTTAACATGTATCATTCAAAGTTTAGAAGTAAATTATTACCAATACATACTATATAATATTAAAATAAATATATACAATTGCAAAGAATACATTATATGTAATAAGAAAATATAATTTTATATGTATGCTTTAATTAAGTAGATACGGTGTGTCTGTGTCAAATTAATATTTAATATATAATAATAGTATATATATATATATATAATTAAAAATTAATCATAATGGTATTTTGTAAAAAAAATAAAATAAACAGTAGGAATGAGAATAGACACAAATACCAACACATTTCAATTTTAAGTCAAAAATGACTTACAAATCTTAGCACTGATGTAGAACATGAACATTTTTAATATTTATTTTTTGACACTAACACTTTCGTATCGCAGATTTTTAAAATAAATATTAATTCGCTGGCGATATAACAATATGTAATTTGAGCATGTCTTTGTTGGGACCCACTAAAAAGGGAGATACCACGTTTTCCGATACTGAGCCCTGTTGTGGATTGAGCTCCTCGAATGGTAAAAGATCGTCGAGATTCAAAACGCGATCCTTCTTACTAAATCTGTGAATAATTTCGGTAACTCTCGCAATATGCTCAACGCCGTCTTGCAAACCGTAAATCAAAACTCCGATTTTCACACGCATGTTATTATTTAACGGTTCCTTGCAGGTCAACGACAATCTTACCGATCGCTTGACGTGCTCAGGCATCTCCACTGTGCCCTGCCATACTATGAGAAAAAATTTCTTGAACCACACACCTTTGGGATAAATGTCTACTACCCACTCGCAAACTCTATCGCCTGCATATTCCGCTAAACTGGAGTGACTAGAAAATACAAGTGTCCTCATATGATACGATGGCAAACTGTGAAAATTTTCTATGGTCAATAACGAGCTGCATGTATCAACGGTATACAATCTCGGCTCAAAGAGCAACGCGCCATCCTCTTCGTTCATGCTGACTTCTCTAACTCTGTCGATTTGTCCTGAATGGAAAGACATGCCGATCGACATACGTTCCACAAAGAATTCCTTATACTTTTTTGTCAATGGCGACAGCAACAAATCTGCCAATTGTCGTGGTGACATCATTGGGAATCTAACAGGCGACATAACAGCTATGACCAGTTGATGCAACGTCGCCTCCAACTCGTCCGGCGATAGCTGCTTTCTCAAACGACCTGTTTGATAATTCAGCCAATATTCTAGGCACTTATAGAGCGTCATTTCATCTTTCACAACTAAACTACTTTGATGCAACAAGGACACTAAGATATCTAAATCGAAATTCCCAAAATCTGCAGTCTTGGCCACAAGCTCCAAATTCCACTTGATGAAGTTTTGGCACGCTTGGCTAATGTCATGATGCCCGCAATTCAGCGTGTATTGCAGCCACGATACCAGAGTGCCGTGTATAGCAGCCAGTGCGACATGATTCCGCATGTAATCAAGGCACAACGATATCAAATCTTTGACGTTGTACTTATCGGCTAAGGACAATATCGGTAGAACAACGCTATGATTTATCCTTATCTGGCCAGTGTAAAAATAGCGCAAAAATTCGCTAAATATTGGTGCACACTGCGGTGTTTCTTGGAGAGTTACCCTGCTTTCTTGAGACTCGCTCCATTGCGGGCTCATCAGCATCACCTGTAATTTAATCAACACTGAGTCAGATTGTCCCGTACGTCTCAAGTTTATGTCTACATGGATTATGTACATATTGTTTACATTATATTTACACGAATCATTTTCATGTAAACAATACAACCTGTGAGAATTATTACAAATTAAATAATATATGCAGAAAAAAATAATTAAGTTATAAAATGATTAATATATCTGATGTTGGTACCAATAAAATAAATATATAACTTAAAAATTAAAAAACAAAATGTACATTTTCATGATTTCTGATGAAATTTGAATCTGAAGTGTTGAACGTTAAACGTAAAATATAACTTCAGATGTATACAATGTAAACTATGTAATTACGTTTTACATATCATCTATGTAAACAATCACTACAGGTTTTATAAAAAATGATAAAAATTACATTCTGTTTAATTATTAACATTATATATTTTTATTTTATTAATACTTAAGTCAGATATATATATTAATCTTATAACTAAAGTTTTTTTGTATTGTGTTATCTAATCTATGATAATTTACATTGTACTTTTTAAAGAAAAATTCATGTAAATATATATAAACAATATGTAAATAATTCAAGTAGACATCATTTTGAAATGTAACTTTAATTTTTGATCTGAATCTTCTAAATTTGTATAAATTATTGCTTATGGATAATACACAAAACATAGGATTACTGTATCAGCTAATAAATATAAAAAATTAAACCAATTCATAAACAAAAATAAACTTAATATAATTACATATTCAAAAAAAATATTTTAACCAAATTAGTATAAAAATTAAATCTAAACAATATCAATTAATTTGCAAATTATTTTTAGTCATATTATTTTAATATCTCAGTCATTTTTACAGGTTTCAGAGACTGGCAGTGAGCCTAGTTTATATAGTTTATATTGTATATATGTAATTACATTTTACATGTAAACGGTTAATTCTAATGTTAAGTATCACTCTAGATAAAATCTTTATTTCTTTCAGATTTTTGCACTTACTTGGAAAACATCGCTAGAAGCACAGAGTATAAGTCGATGTGCTGGATATTCCACGCCATCCACAACAAGACAAATATCATTCATAAGACGCTCCGCGTACAGTGTTGCTATCTTTAGCAAAACTGTACGTGAATTGTCTACCTGTAAATGCAACAAATTATTGAATGTTTACGATATCGTGAACCTTAGAATGATAAACTTATTTTTTTAACCTCAAACGTCATACTGAGTTATATTATTATTATATATGCAAGTTGTTTTCTTCCCAAGCATTCTGCAAGCAGTCCATCTTTGGAGATGGACTGAAATCAATATTGTACTATATAAAATTTCTTTGTTTTTTTTCATGACAAAGGCGATGATATAATCCACGTTTGAGATTAGAAAAAAAAAGTTTATCATTCTAGAGTTCAATCAATAAGCTTTTGCATTTAAGCTGCTTAGATTTTTCGTAATGCTCCATACATACCTCTATAGAGTCTGAGCTCTCGGATTGTGCGACAGTGCTACTACTCGGCACCGATTTCTTGCTGGACTCCATCCTTGACGAGCCTGTCATCCACCCGATAGTAGTCCGTAACATCTGTACATGTTTCCTCGACGTATTGACGATTCAATCGCCCAACATAGCCAACAAAAAAATTTGGGGACGACAGACTGTTTCGAGAGAGTCTTCCATTATTTTAAACTGCTGAGGAATCCTCTTGTTGAAAAAAATTACACCTGTGAATAAAGGTAAGATTCCACGAATATTTGATGCACAGTGACAAAATATTATAATTAATTTTGATAACAAATTCGTACATATCAATAGACATTGATTCATCTAAATCTTTAATAGAACTCGTTTACGATAGATAATGAGGTTATTGAGGTTATAGTGATGTCTTAAATAACAATTATTTGAAGGAGATTGAAATCTTACCGGAGTACTGAGTTGTGTCAGAAAACAGAGCGGTCGTAAAGTGTGGTCGTCGAGTTCAAAATTCGAATTAAATTTAGAAAATTTGTGCAAAATATCCAAAGATTCAAGCTCTTCAATATTTCCGAAATGACATCGTATTCCCTTACTTGTCGCTGTCTGACGAGCAACGGTTTGATCTGTCAGCGTCCGTATTCGTATTCAACAATTTATGCTGAGACAGGATGACTTATGTACAAACCGTTTGCAAATAAATTTCAATAAAAATACTCTTCAAAAAATCTCAATACGAATGACACAGTAGCGCGACCGTTACGTGTGGCCGCGGAAGTAAAGCCGCTGCTGGTTATCGCGGTCAAACCGAAAAAAAAAACAGAGATGGCGGGTTTCTTCAAACCATTCCCATACACGAGAAACACAATTTCCTTTATTTTAAACAGCTGTTTCTCTAAAATTTTTTCACTATACAAATGACGAGTTGAATGAGTAATAAGCGAATACGAGAAAGATTGTGTTATAGTAATTTCATTTTACAACTGTTATTGAAGAACCTAATAGAAAATTTTTAATGAGATTTTGATGAATTTAATTTTTTATAGAATCTTACGAAATTTCAAAAAACATATGTGATAAAATTTTAATTATGTTTCGCTGAAAAAATTATTTTCTATATTTGCGAGAGTAACTGTTATTGCGATTAAATTTTGACAGCTGTCAAATTTGTATAGATGATTATCTATACAATTATCATTGTAGTTTATTTTCAAAAAATAAAAAATAAAAAGGTAAATATCGCGTGCAAAGCGCGCATCTGTAATGTCTAGTTTAATAAAAAAGGAAATTTTATTAAACTTGATAAATTTTTAATGAAATTGCAACAAAAAAATCAGATACTTTATAATGATAAATTAATGCATTTTTTCGGAAGTAATAATAAATTTGTGATAAAATTTTGCTGAAATTATGGAAAATGTTTCAAAATAAATATAAAATTAATAAATCTAACAACGTTAGAAAAAAAAAAAATTTATTAATAAACGAGGTCAGAAAGTACTCTATTTATCCCCAAGTATCCACACGAACATGTATACGATAAGATCAATAATTTTTAACTGTTTTTACATTTTGTACCAAAATGTACAAGTACGAGGACAGTGTCTAAAGGTGAATAATATTAGAAAAAAATTTATTAAAAATCCTTTAAGGATTCTGTTTAGCCCGAAGTATACTCATGCGCATGAATATTTATAAGTTTCGTTTATTTTTGCGTAAAAGATGTATGTTTATTACAAACAAGGATCATGTGTGTTTAATATATTATATTTATATTTATGAGTTTAAGATCATTTGCGCGCACAAAGTGCGTACGATGTTATGTTCTGGTATCATCAGAATTTTATTAAAATGTTTTCCTCCAGGGATAATTATTTCTATTATCAATATAGATTAACTTTAATTTTGGTTTATTTTTTGTCTTTTTTAATTTTAGAAAAAATTTAGGAAAAAATAAAGAATAAGTTAAATTGAGAATAAAATTAATGTACACTAGTAAAAATAAATAAGTTAGGTATAAATTAATCTTTTCAAACATAACATGCTGAGAATTAAGAATATTACAAAAATTTTTTTTAGAAATTATATTCCGAGATACAGATGCTTGCGATAAGTAATATTGTTATTGTTCTATGCCATAAAATTATTGATATATTATTAAGGTATTATATCGCACGGCTTTTGTAAACGTTTTTTGGCAAAAGACATAAAATAGAAATAATAAAACATTGAAAAAAGAACAACTCTATTATGGATGTTAGATTATCTTTATTATTACATTTGTGTTTAAAAGACATAACTTATTTATAAAAATATGGGAGAATGGGTTGCGGGGTAGAATAATATAATAGGACCGAGAACAAATCCTTGCTTACAAAATAATTAATACTAATAAAACTCAGTACTTTTTACAAGTTACAAGGAATAACAAAATCTAGCGTAATAATCGGTCTGTCTACCCTATTGTAAATAATTGTAAATTATTATAGCATAATGCTTAGAATTACATCTCTTTGTTTAACACAGAATAATGGTGCATCAGAGAGCAGTTGCTGTTAAATTTTGAACACATGATAAAATTGCATTTGCTTGCTTAATCATTTACACATAATATCTACGTATTGCTAATTTCGTTTATAAAAAATGAATCGATTGCAGATCTTTATTCAATACTATTTAGAGTTCATTATCCTTTTTAAAGGTTGTACTTTTAGTTGCATTTTTGTGTGATTATTTTACTTGTGGCGCAATACTATAAGAGAATATGTATGAATGAGTATATATATTTATGAATGTATGTATGTACGTATGTATGTGTATACGTGTGTATGTATATATGTATTATGTATGTATATATGTACATATGATGTATGTATGTGCATAGTTTTGTATAATTTTCTTAAAATACTTATTTCTCTATACAGAAAATATTTTTGTCTATATTTTTATTTTCATTACTTGACAGAATCCACGTAATTTTCATGATGTGTGGCAGTTTTAAAGATATGTAATTTGTTACAAAAATACAAGTAAAAAATATCTACTCTTTTCCTCTGGAAGATCATAAAGCAAGCACTGAAATTATGTTGGACTCACAATATGTTCAACGACTGAAAAAAAGCTCTATTACACCGGTGTATGTAATTCAGAATTGCATCAAGGATCGCATTTGCATGGCAGTCTAAGATGCAATAGTAAACTGCATACGATATATAAAATAGGTTTATGTGATAATAATATGATGAAGGAGACATGATTATTTTATGCGATACGCCTTATGGAATTATAGTAATACAGCTAAACTTATAACATAATATATAAAAAAAATATGTAAAAACAGTTTGTACAAAAATTCAGGAGAGAAAAGACAATTATATAAAAGTACTTAACGGTAAAAGATGAGCGGATAGAAAAGATGAAGGAATATTTACATTTACAATTTCATCTTTCGATATAAAATTAAAACAGAACCATTCTCGACGTTTTCACAAACAGGTCATCGATAATACCAGTAATATCCTTCGTATAACATACGAAAATATGTATCACTGGCAATATTGCAAAAGCACGCGCACGAACTTTCTTCATCCCGCAACAATAGTTAATTCTTTTCTTCTGTTCTTTCTTTCATTTACTCGTTCATTTATTCATACACATTCACATACACACACATTCTTCTCTTTTCTATCTATCTTTATTTTTATCTTGCAACAATCATCTTTATGATAATGCGTCATGATTACTCATTACGTATATCATTCGTATGCACCGTGAGCGTACGATTATATTAAAAATGCTGTTTTGGCTTTGGTAGAAAAGAGATCAGAGAACTATCCTAGCGCTCCGCGCCGAGTACTTAATTTAAGGCGATTCATACACCTAGAAATTAACATTAACGATTAATAATTACGCTAAATTGTTTAATAAATGATTTTCCGAGAGACTTAATAGCGCGAGTTGAGAGAAGATTGGGAAAGGAGAAAGAGAAAGAAAGGGAAGAAAAAAATTGTTGGCGCGCCATACGTAATGGAATGTCTATGTATGGAACGATGCTCCGCGAGCTGTAAAGGAGAAGTTCTCTGAAACTCCCGTCAACCGTACAGATTACAAACTCTTGTATCTTCGTCTATGTTACATTAAATTTAATTACATTACATTACATTACATGTTGTCAGTATAAGCTGACAATTATATAACTAATAATAAACGTTTAATCTATTTAAAGGCCATTTGGAAACGCTGCGTTTCTTCCAATATAATTTAATAATAGATCTACCCATAGAACTTGCGTGTCTTATATTCTACGGAATTCAAAGGCACAATTCATGACTTCTTATTTCCCATTCGTGTTACATCTGCATTTAGTGAGAATTAAATAGAAATTATCACCGTTCGACATTCGAAAGACACGAACCAAACAAATACAAGAAAAGAAAAAAATGAGAGGGTCCTATGTAATTGAATTAAATAGAATGCCGCACATTACATGCTACATGTAGTTGTCTCCATAGAATAACAGACACAGTAGAACGATTGATAAATCTATTGCAGTATGTACAATTATTATAGAGTAGCAAGGTATCGTTCCCTTACTTATTATTGTCCATTAGGTCTTCACATTGGCAAGTCGAAGGCACCGTTTATTCATTGAGCTGTGTATGACGCCGCGACAGTAAAACACGATAGATATCAAAAATATACTACAAATACATATATAAATACATGATTAGTTAAGATATGTCTGTGTAATTCATTATACAATTCTGCTATAACATTTGTTTGGAAGGCTTTTAGGAATTTTATTTTTATAAATTGTGCGATTCTCTTGGTGTAACTTTTATAAACATTACGTCGTATATTAGAGAGGCACAATCGGTCTTGTAATTTAAGTATGTCTAAAATTAGCGTTAAATTGTATACGATTCGTGATTTATAATTTATTAGGTATTTATAATATTATGATTTATTATATGCAGTACTATATACGAACCTAAAAATGAATTCGTAATGTTTCGCGCCTTTTAATTTTGTAAAGACCATTCCATTGATAAGCATTATGTGAAATGATAAACTTAGTGAATTTGTGTTCATTCACATTATATTCACAAATTTCAATTTTTTTTGTGCGGACAACGAATAGCGCATAATCCAGCGTTAGTTTTATAACATTTCTGATTGAAACTCTCTCGCTTACACACGCAGTATACATATATATTTCATCATTTATATTTATACGCATCAGTGTTAGAAAAGATGTGCTGGGTAACCTGATTAATGAACATAATTAAAAAATAAGTTCATATTTTCGAATAAGATAACATTATAACATATGTTATGAAAGATTATAACATATGTGTAACTGCATATATATATTATATCCACGAATTATTTATTCCCAATACTGGTATCTATTAATATATAATCACGGAAATGCGCTTTACCGCATTCATTCTTTCGACACACACACACATATACACAAATGAAAAATAAAAATACCTTCTTGCCACTGATCTATTATGGAGAGCCCTTTTATTGTCAACGTTGCGTATTTTTTCGTGTTTTCCAACGTTTAGATGCTCGAATTCGACGAGCTAATCACAGTTCACATATAACTTTCTATTTTCCTTTCTTTTCACAATTTATGCGTGAGGAAGAGAGTACCATTGCTACTGTAAATCGCCTCATATGTAAATCGCTTCAGAGCCCTTGTTGCTTTGGTGAGCGCCACCACTAGCGCCGTAGGCATTCGTAGGCGAGGCCATACAATCGGACCAGTCGCTATTCGAATGGGGCGAGCTCGAAGACCAATGACCAGGGCTATCCGGCGATGGCGTTGGGAAGCTCTCGGGTGCTTGCATGAGATGCTGTGGCGTAACGTCGGGTCCGGAATGATGAGATGGCGGCGTCAAATATTGATAGTATTGCTGCGTCTGTTGCTGCTGCTGCTGCTGTTGTTGCTGCTGTTGCGTGCTCTGCTGTGGCTGCGGTTGCTGCTGCTGCTGTTGTTGCTGCTGCTGCTGCTGCTGTTGTTGCTGAATCTGTTGCTGCGTTTGCTGGATTTGCTGCTGTTGCTGCTGTTGTTGCTGTTGCTGCTGCTGGCTCGAGGAATATGGTAAATTCTCAAAGTCAAAACCCACTGGCGGCATACTGCCATGTTTTTGATGCGTTGCTTGCCGCATGGCAGCAATATGAGTTGGCGAAGTGGGCAACGACGGCCTATTTTTCGCCGGCGACGGTGAGCCCATATAGCTCGCTTGTGGAGAAAGAGTCATATTGGACTGTACCGAATGTGGCGGCGATTGATTACTGTATGGTGGCGACAATGTGTTTACTATGCCTTGTTGTCGCTGATGAGGCGCTAGGAGCTGGTCGTGAAATGGCAGCCCGTAGTTGCTCGTAAAAGTATCCAAGCCGAGTTGTTGCAGACCTTGCATAGATTGGCTCTTGATGCAATCCTCGTACGGTGGCGGCTGTTTCGCCGTTGCAGTGTGAGCCACCAGAGGTAGTGCGTTACTATAAAGGCTCGCGCTATCGTACGGGCTAGTCGGTAGATTGCCATCGGCACCTTCTGCTCCCTGTGGGATCTCCTGGTTTGGAGGCTGAGCGCCGCGCGGTTTAGCTGGTGGCTTCTTCACCGATGGTTTTCGCCTTACCATCACCACCGTACCGGCGTTCTCTGACTCTGGACTGTTTGGGTTTCCCGTGCCTGCCTTTGGCCGTTTCTTTGACTTGGTTTGCTTCGGTGCTGAACCGATAACCGTAGGATGCGTGATTAATTGTGGATGATTTGAAGATCCTATAAATGAGACAATTATGTTATATAATAATGTTACATCAAAAATCTTATTTTGTTATTAATAGTGTATACATTCTTGTTTTTAGTATTATTTAATATAATAAATTATAGGCATTAAAATAAGATCGTAATTAAAGTACAAAGAATTTTAATAAAGCATTGATTTTATCTTATTTACAGTTATATACTTACTATATAGCATTTTTTAATTAATTTTTTAAATATATAATTTTTTAAATAATATATAATTATTTCTTTATAAAAAACTTTTCATATAATTTAAAATTAAATATTAAAAAAAAAGATTTATTATAAAAATTATTAAAGTAATTAATTTTTTGAATAAAATTTATTAAACATAATAAAATTTTTCTTTAAAAGTGAAACATTTTATGGTATTTACATATTATAAAGATGTCATGAAAACGCTTACCCATGAGAGGACCATTCGGAATGACTGTAACCATTTGCGGCGATCTCGGCATATGCTCGTCAAGTAGTCTGACAATATCGTGATGCAGTCTCTCACTTGCGACATCGCGAGGTAATCGATCCATGTGATCGGTAATCTCTCTGTTGGCAAATGTGTCGAGCAATGCTTTGCATGCTTCGAAACTGCCCTCACGAGCGGCTAAGAATAATGGAGTTTCGTCTTTGTCATCTTGAGCATCTCTGTTTGCGCCATGCACTAACAGAATGTTCACAGCGTCGACGTTATTGACCGCCGCGGCCCAGTGCAGTGCGGTCTTGCCGCTGTTATCGGCGGCATTGATGTCCGCATCGGCGTTAATAAGGTCTTCTACCATACCCTCGGTGGCCAAACGCGCCGCTAGTATCAGCGGTGTGGTGCCATCGTGCATTCGCGCGTTCAAATTCGTCGCTCGATTGCGCAGCAGAATCTGAAAAACTCCCATAGCATCGGCTGCGACGGCGGAGTGCAGCGGTGTACGACCGGTGTTATCCTGTGAATTAGCATCAGCGCCCGCGTCCAATAATCTTTTGGCCGCATCGGCTCGAGCATAACGCGCGGCCAGATGCAGCGACGTCTCACCGCTCTTGTCCGTAGTGGCATTCAGATCCGCGCCTTGGGCAACCAAGTCGGCGATCACTGCCGCAGTGCCATCGCTTTCATCCTCCTCCTCACCGGTGTCGATTCCGCCACCACGCACTGCCGCTACCATTAGCGGTGTCATGCCACAAGGACCACGCGCGTCCACGTCCTGGCCATGCTCAAGACTGGGTGGTGTCAGCACACCTCCTGCGTCCGGTCGTCGTATTTCAGCCGCATCTAGATGTTGCTGTGTCCACATGCGAGGTTCGGTCTCTTCGTAGTCTGTGATGACAGTATGATCGCTCGCGTAGCCCGGTTCGATGGCGCGCATCCGCTTTGATGGTGGAAGATCAGACTCGTCGTCGGACCATTGCGACGGTATTCGGGCGCTCACAACATCCATGCTCATGCAGTTCACCGATGGTTGCTTATTCAAATTACGCATCTCCTGACCATCTGGACCGCGTCGACGTGATCGGCGTCGTTGGCCACTGCCACTGCTGGTTCTTAAGAAACCTTCAGGGAACCATGTGACTCCTACGGCACGCTTTCGCTGTGCGGTTACTAGGACGCCCACTAGCAAACCGCCGAGCACAACGATGACCACACCGATGAAAACGTACTTATAATTCGTTGGGCCCTCTGTATAGTCTGGAGGCGGAGGAGTCAGGACACTTCGCACTTGTTCGATAGGGAAATTCCGCGATATAGTGTGCTTCAATGCCGTAGCAGCTAAAAATTCAGCCGCCTCGTTCGCCGATGAGAAACATGAGCTCTCCATGCATTTGCGATTGTCGATCTCCATAAAAGCGATCGTGCCTTTCTTCTTGGAAGAGATCGTTGGTCGCGTAAAGATGATAGGAAATTTATCTTTATCATTCTCGCCCTTCCAAGGATATATCATTTCATTGCCATATTCATCTACTTTAATACGAAGTGTCGTTCTTAGATGATGACCGATGTCACGTAAAAAGGCTGCGAGGTTTGCGCGAAAAGTATTTACATCCATCCTCACGGCTATGGATATAACACCTTCTGCTAATGACGGTGGCTCCTTCTCGCAATCCATACCATCCCAGTTACATTCCTCGTTGTTGCATCCGTAATCGCAATGGCCGTTAGCGTAATGCTTTCTGCAGTACGCGTCATAAATTGGGCTGTAAAAAGCAAATATATAATTAAATATATATAATTAAAATAAAAGTTAAAAATAAAATTGAACAATGTTTGCCAGAACCTTTTATTAACATCCGTAAAAAAATTTTAATGATGAATACAAATATACGAAAATTCATATCAAAATATTTATATGTTGCGCTATAAATTAAAAATTTATTAATAATAAAGCTAACTATACTATCAATAATTTCAATAATAATTAAACTTTTTAATGTATATACCAAGAGTAATGAGTATCATAATATACAGAATAGTGTATAATTTTAAAAAATTTAGTTAAAAATACTCACTTGCAAGGAGGAAGCTTTTTTTCACAGTCTCTACCGTCAAAAAGACATTGCGGATTATTGCAGACTTCGTCACACAAGCCATTCATGAATACCTTCCAGCATTCGGGTGCAGTACAATTGCGCCACGGATTGATGCCCAGCGAGCAATCGTTACCGTCAAAATCGCACGCGGGTCGATTGCATTCCTCGTCACAGCGTTCATTGCGGGCCTTATGAGCGCAGTCGTTTTCAATACACTTCTGCCGCTCGCGCTCCCAATTAATATCATCCAAGCTTCTAGATGTATTGCCGAACACTCCGCCAGGAAAATTTGAGTCGTACATGTCGCAATTCTTGCCAGACCATGTGGGAGGACAGTCACAGGCGTAGTCGCCAATCTTATTTATGCAAGGTGCGTTTTGCTGACACGGGTGCCTGTCGCATTCGTTCCAGGCATCGAACTCACAATGCAAACCGGTCGTACCTGGCAGGCAGTAACACTGATAACTGTTTCCGATGACGCGGCACGTACCGCCATTCTGACAGGGTTCGGAGTCGCAATAGGAACCGGCAAATTCGCAATTGGGACCATAATAACCACTAGGACAGATGCAAACGTGCTTATCGGGCTTGGCCGTGCAAAAGCCACCGTTTTGACATGGAGAGCTATCACAGAAATTCACC
The DNA here is from genome assembly GCF_013373865.1 of Monomorium pharaonis. Taxonomy (NCBI): domain Eukaryota; kingdom Metazoa; phylum Arthropoda; class Insecta; order Hymenoptera; family Formicidae; genus Monomorium; species Monomorium pharaonis. The sequence continues at coordinate 241,429 of NC_050469.1, read as the reverse complement.
TTGATCTCGCAGTGGCGGCCCATATAACCGGGTTTGCAGTTGCAGTGATAGTTGTTGACCAATTGTACACAGTCCTGAGTACCGGGCGAGGCACACGGATTCGACAAGCACTCGTTAATGTCGCCTTCGCATCTTGGTCCGACAAAACCTGGCGGACACATGCATTCGAAACCACCAACTTTGTCAGTGCAAGTGCCGTTATTGTGGCAAGCGGTCATCGTGCAGTCATCGATGTTGACTTCACATATGAAACCAAGAGTGCCAGGTGGACAAGAGCATGTGAAGTTGTTGATCAGATCGTGACAGGTGCCACCGTTTTGACAGGGATTCGGTCGGCAGTCGTCGATGTTAAGTTCGCAATTTTGACCTTGGAAACCCTTAGTGCATTGGCATTGATACGAGCCAATGAGGTCCTTGCAGGTTGCGCCATTCTGACATGGTGCCGACTCGCACTCGTCTATCTCCTCCTGACAGTAAGAACCAGTGTAACCGTCGAGGCAATGGCAACGATGACTGTTGCCTATATTTTCGCAGGTGCCGTTGTTGCACAAACTGTTCTCCGGCACGCCTTTCCGTATCGCAGCATCTTTGCACGAGACCATCTCCACGTCGCATACTTTACCTGTCCATCCGGGAGAACAATTGCAATGATACTTGTTCATGTGCTGAACGCACGTTGCCTGGTTTTCGCATGGATTGTCCGCGCACCAGTCTACATATGTGTCGCATTGCTTGCCTGTGTAACCGTACGGACAGTGGCACGTGTAGTATTGCACGTGATCGTGACAAGTAGCACCGTTTTGGCAGGGTGAGCTATCGCATTCATTGATACGATACTGGCAATTCGATCCCGTGTAGCCGGTCTTGCAAACGCATGTGTAATTGTTGATACCGTCGATACATGTACCGCCATTCATGCAACTACTATCGGTGCAGTCCTCGTCGTTGGTTTGGCAATTAATTCCGGAGAAGCCGAGTTGACATTGGCACGTGTAAGAGTTGACGTATTCCTTGCAAATAGCACCGTTCTGACAAGGTTGCGACAGGCATTCGTCGATGTCGATCTCGCAGTGTTTACCACTGAAACCATCCACGCAAAGACACGTGTAATCACCGATGCCATCCAGACAGGTGCCGCCATTTTGACAGGGAACTGTGAACAACAGAAAAGAGATTCTCCTTGAGTGTCGTGCGGCGATGTTTATTAAATGCGTTTAATTTAATCCATGCCGTTGCGTGATAAAACAGATGACACTCTATAAAGCTGCGTCAAGACTCTTCAATGAAAGCGAAAGATCTGCATCTGTAGCAAGTAAGGAAAAAAAATCAAACAACAGCCGGTGGTTCGTACTCACATGATGCACAGTCATCGGTATTGATGATGCAATCACGGCCCTCGTAGCCCTTCGCACAAACGCAATGGTAGGAGCCGTTTGTGTTCCGACAAGTAGCACCGTTTCTGCATGGCGACGTCATCACGCACTCATCTACATCCTCGTCGCATAGCCTGCCCGTGTAACCGACCGTACACGTGCACGCGAAGTCGAGGAAGTTTGACGATGGTGAGCATTTTGCCCCGTGAAGACATCTGGAAATGACATAGCAACGTCGTTACAAAGTCGTTCTATCATGTGGATCATCCACGTTTTATCGAAATTAAATGAAGACTCTTAAGACTCTTTTTCTTCGTTACAGCCTTCAACATGATTGCAGTGAAGAAACAGAAGCTTTAAATGAGTACTATGTAATAATGTCATAAATAAACTAAAATACAATAATAATTTCGCATAAACAAAATTAATTGTAGTTTGTGGCAACTGTACTTTATGTCTCATGTATTGAAATTAATAAAAATGTGTTTTTTCTTTAAAAATAATAATGTTTTAAAACTGTATAATTTAAATTAGAAAATCTGTATGTGTACAATATTAAACTCAATATAAGATTTTTAAATACTCTGAATATTCGTAATAGAGTGTGAGAGTAATAAAGGGTAACTTTAGAATATCTCTCCCTCTGCATACGCGAATCTGGCACGCCAATGCAAATGTTCTTATGTAAATGAGTTCGGAAGTAAAAATCATACTTGTTCGGTGAGCACGGGTCTAGCTTGTCTTCGCAATTTCTGCCGGTGTGGGGCAGCTCGCAGACGCATTTGTAATCGTTGACGAGGTCGATGCAGGATCCGCCGTTCTGGCAGGGGTTGTTGGCGCAGTCGTCGATGTTAGTCTCGCAATTGGTGCCAGTATAACCTGGCAGGCACTTGCAGCTGTAGTCGTTCAGATGATCGTTGCACGTGCCACCGTGCTGGCAGGGGTTCGAGCCGCATTCGTCGATATCCGCCTCGCATCTCTTACCACCGTAACCGGGCAGGCAGTGGCAGATAAACTGGTTCACCCCGTCCTCGCAAGTGCCGCCGTTCAGGCAGGGCGAGCTCGAGCACTCGTCCACGTCGCTCAAACACCTGGCGTCGTAGTAGCCGCGCGGACACTCGCATCTAAAGCCGTTTATTACGTCGATGCAACGGCCACCGTTCGCACACGGGTTGCTCGCGCACTCATTTATGTCAGTTTCGCAGTGCTGGCCGGTGAAGCCGGGCTCACATTCGCAGGAATACCTGAAAGATGAGATATTGTGCCTATTGACAAACGAGTCCACATTTCTATATTATAATAATTGATTTGCTGAGAGATTTCTGAAGTGAAAAAAATATATATCAGTTTCTTTCGTAATACATTTTATGGAAAATTTTATTATTATAATTATCATAACGTTTAAGTAATGTGACTTTTAAAAAGATTTATTTACAATAATAATAATAAATTTTATTTTATATAAGGTATTACATATAAACAAATAACATGTTAAATATCCGGTTTTTGAACAATTACGAGCTCATGTTTCAAAGATATCGGATTTGACGGTCAAATGCAACGTACTATATGTATATAACTTCAAGTTTACCTGTTGATACCATCGATGCATCTAGCCCCGTTTCGGCAAGGGTTGCTGTAGCACTCGTTGACGTTGACCTCGCAATTTTCGCCGGACGTTCCTGGTCGGCAAACGCATATATAACCGTCGATACGGTCCTCGCATCTACCGCCGAACTGGCACGGATTGCTCTCGCACTCGTCGATCTGCGTCTGGCATAGCTTGCCGGTGAAGCCGGGGGAGCAGTTGCAGGTGAAGCTGTTCTCACCGTCAATGCAGGTACCACTGCGACACGGATTCGAGGCGCAGTCGTTGATGTTGGTCTCGCAGGAGTCGCCGGTGAAGCCGGGCGGACATTCGCACGTATACCTCGCGATACCGTCCTGGCAAGTGCCACCGTTTTTGCATGGCGACGAGATGCAGTCGTCGATGTTGATCTGGCAGTGGGTGCCGGTAAAGCCCTCGGCGCAGGTGCATTTGAAGGCATTGATAAGATCGCTGCAAGTACCACCGTTCATGCACGGCCTCAGCGCGCACTCATCTATGTCAATCTCGCATTGGGTTCCAGTAAAGCCTAGAAGAAGAATATCGCGAATATAATATACAAAGAAAAACAACATAAAACATGTAACATATCATAAGATATAAAAAGTACACATAAACAATAATAAATCAATTTGAAGACAACATCACTATTTCAAAATCAATGAATTTATATGCAGCAAATAAATTTTAAAGTCTCCTTTTCTCAGTGTATATATGCATATAAATTATTAAATTTATAATATAATAATATTTCTATACGTAATATATTATTCATATAAATATTATATATATATATATATATATATATATAATATTTTGCCAAGGTCAGATAATCAAATAAAGATATTCATAGAGTCTTTATAGACGACATGTTCGGAGGAACGATCAGAGCAAATAAAGTCATCGCTGTTATAACTGACGTAATTAACGTTAATTGATGAGCTATATTGATTGATGGGGACAGAGTACATGATCGAGACGTAGATCAAGGGAATAATTGCACACTTGGCTCGATCAACCGGAATAGCTTTTTCCAACGGTTTTCTTACCATGCGAACTCGGAAATGATTCTTGACGGGCAATAATCGCATCAATTATCAGGAGTAATTAGGAGATGGCAGATGGCAATAATTGCAAAGAACAAGATCGATCGGATGGTTCTCATGCACGATCTTTCGCGAAGAAGATCGCGGCTGTCAGTGCACGGTCATCGTTATTGAATAAATGTCGATGGTAGATCAATTATGAGAAACTTTTAAAATAAGTATGATCTCGCTTAGCTTTTAAATTGTTAATAAAAATCTAACGTTGCTGATATTATTAACATTAATATAACTAATGTATTCAAAATCCAATTGATTAAATCAATAGGCCATATTTAGTAATTCTTTGTTATTAAATTCATTACCGTACAATATTTCAGTGTCACATTTAGATATCAAATTTACTACGTACGATTAACTGTATATTTATTTCTTTACCGTGAAAACTGCAAGTCTACATGTTTTACCACGCTTCCGCATAATATTCCTTCCTCCTTGCACCAGGTGATCTTAATGGTTAAGTTTCTTTGTATTTGTCAACATTGTGAAGCTAATGCGTGTTCATTCATATACAAATTGAGCGGGTGAATCGCCATTGCATCGTGTGATGCAAAGGAAAAGAAACAAAGAGACGAGGAAACGAAGAAAAAAAGAGTAGAATAGAATACGCACGCGACGCATTCTCACCACAGGTGGTTTAATTACGTTATAGTGGAGAACATAATCCTAAAGCAAGGCAGCTGCCATGCGAGGATTATTTTACCGAGATCTTAGTTACAATTTTGAAACCCGCAGCGTAAGCTAGAAACTTGCTTTAAATCAATATAACGAAAGTGCCTCATAGCAATCGTATGCCCTTTTGAGAAAAATTTAAAAAAAATTCGAGAAACAGCATTAATTATTATAGTCGTTTTTAATATCACAGATGTTAATTATTATATTATATAAATAGGCTTGAAATTGGGAAAGAGTCGACCAGAAGAGACGGTTTTTTAACGTCGAACCGATCGATAAGCGGCTTATGCATTCGATATCGAAGGATGATTTTGCAAAGCCGCATATAAGAGACCCCCGTCGTCACATCGACGCATCGCGACGCCTCGAAGAGCATTCTTCGATTCTCGTCAACCGGATGACGCGCGGATTTTTATCATATTTACATTCAGCTGATATTTTTTCTCCTTTCCTTTCGTCCGTTCGCGCAGACAATGATGCAGCTAATTTACTTGTGAATGCACGTACGAAGCGCGGCGGATCCCCATGGCTTTCTTTCGAATCTTAAAGTCTCCCTTCGATACATAATATGAATCATGTCGCTATGCGCGGCGATGTAGTATCGCTCGACTGTTATCGCAAATTTCGCAAGTCACTAATAAATTTTATAAACACATAATTGTCTCATCATACAAAAATTTCGCAAATAACTTTTATATACGCAAGTTAATGTACGAATTGTTTCAAAAATCGTAGGATCTACTCTCATTTACTCTTTAGTAGAAAATGACATTTTCATAATAAAGATTTTGTTTTTTTTATTCGTTTCACTTTTTCCTCGCATACATGTTAAAAAAATCTGGGAAACTCGAGTTTCAGCGGCGTCATTCTTCCTTATTCGTTATTCAACATCAGGCCGTTTGAGAAACCGGCTCATCTCGAACTGTAATGCTGGAGAGACCCCTTGTTCTATTATTTCAAATTTACATACAAATACGCCTGCAGGAACATTTGAATTATTAAACACGTTTCGAGACGACGCGCGACGGTGCTCGCCGTAGAAACATTTTTGAAGACCAATTTAATGCACCATTGTTTCTTAAAAAAAATTTCATACAAATGAGATTTTTAACTACTCAACTTCAGCTTTTTTATACTGTAAAATAAACAAAAATGAATCTGTAAATTATATTAAGCATAAGCGCATATATTTGGCATGGAATTTATATTTAATAAAGATATCATCGAGCATTTTTTATTTATACTTTCACTAGAAATTAATTTTAGGTAATTACAATCAAATAATGTAAAAGCATATTCTCATATAAACTAAAAATTTTTTTATTATTAAGTAAATATATTTATTTTAGTATCATTTCCTTGATTTAAAGAAATAATTTAATAAATTTGTAAAGAAATTATTTTATACCTGTTAATATTAATTTAATGTAGAAAATAATAGTAAAATAAATTACTTGGATAAGAAATGTTTTCAGTGTACACACACAATTGCTCTGAAAATCTCGTAGTACCAAAAAACAATGTATAATCTATCCTATTCAGGAGAATAATGCAGATGAATGAAAGGTTGTCAACGCGAGGTGAACGAGTACAAGTAGGTCTGAAAAGCCATAATTAATCTCAAATAAACCGCTTAATTTTCTCGACGCGATGCTATTATTAACAACTTCTAGAGAGTGCTTCGAAGACATTAATTTACTTAGGGATCGCCGAGAGATACGGGTCTCCGGATCCTGCAAAGGAAAGAACATAGATATTCGCTTTCACGTTCTTTTTTTCTTAAGCTTCTTCCATATGCATCCCGGTCGCTGCACGCATCTGGTTCAGTTCGGGAGCTGGTATTATCCTTCGTCGGACGACGTATCCTGCGATAACGTTGCCGTCCACGCCTCTCTTCTAATGCCCGTAATGCTCACTTGTCAATCCTTTCCGCAGACCAAATGAATAGCTGCCGATTCATAAATATCGCGTTGCGCCGGTCGATACGGCGGTGATTCTCCAGCAGAAACTGGTCAAGTTTGCTTTTTGTTCTACAGATATAGAGATACTATTTATTAAGTCTAGACTGCTCACGAAATACATCTGCTTTCAAAACATTTCTTTTACATTAAATAAATATTATATATATAATCTCATAACTTTCATCATAATATTTTTTATATATAATATTATACTTATTTTTATTTGGAAATGTTATTCAGTAAAATTGTTTTTTAAAAATATTTTATAAAACTATTAAAGAGCGTTTAGAAAAATAAACGTTTATTTTACTTGATTATGTTAATTTCTAGAAATGTATGCAGATTTTACATTCAATCGTGTTTTTCTGTGGTTCTCATCTATGCTAATCAACATAATGACATATTTTTCAAAATTCATCAGAATAAAGTGAATAATACTTATCAACTTCTCTGTCGTATCGAATGGGATTGAATTTACGATAAAAAACCTGGCTCACGTGTAATTTGCGGAGTAGACATTCCGGATATCCGTTTTATCCCGTTTTGCTGAAAGGCCGACTAATTTAACGTTATTTGTTGCGGATGTTGTTTTATAAGCGACAACCACGTACTCACATGTTATCTTAAAAATTCATGATATTTTTATTAATTAGTTGATAAATAATAAATGTATAATTCATTTGATATTTGCGCTGTCAAACGTATCACACAGTATAAGTTAATGTAAACGTGATTTTTTTTACTATAAAATTAAGATGATAAATGTATGTTTTGTAATTCTAACAATACTCGGACGATTCTTCGTACCCGCATGAATTTATGCGCTGGCAATAATTTAACAAAGATAACTGTGATCGTTGATTTATTCGGAAGCTGATGTGTAGCTGCAGAGCTCAGGCAGTCAAATCGTATCGAATTTAACCCCAGCATCAGCGCAAATCGCTTCGTACGGTGCAACAATCAGTTCGTACGCATCAGGAACAATTTACTTATCTGTCGACCGAGGGAGAGGGGGAAGGGAACCTTACGTGGGAGAAGCAGCGCGAGATCACGCGTGCCGGAATGATGATGAAGATAATGACACCCGCTGTCCCTTCCCCTCCCCCTACCCGTGTATCGAGAATCGCGGCGACTGCAGAATCCGTTTCATTTGGCGTAATTTCGACACGGCGCTCGCTGAGCCACGCGAATCAATTCCGGGTTCGGTATCGGCTAGCGGTACTAAGATTGTGGAGCAACGCGAATTTTCTCTACCGATCGCTTCGAATTCGATCAGGGGATCAATCGCGTTTTCGGTACAACCGACGCGGTGGCACGCAAGTCGAGGCATTTTTTTATTCCTTCTTTCCTTTCCTTTTTTTAACGACGTGGTCGAGTTTAAATCAGTTGGCTGCTCGTCGCGTTGGTCAAATTCAAAGCTGATTTTTCTTCTCGAGCAGCTAACACGTGAGATCGATCGAGCGAGTAAAGAAAAAAAAGCGCGAGCGGATAAAGCGGGAATAATACAACGTGATTACGGGGCGAGGAACGGTACTGGCGAAGACAAGGAAGAGGCTCGTATCGCACGGTAATTCCGATCCCGCAGACATCGAGGCAGAAACTCGGTGTATAATAAAGAAGCGGCATCGGTCCGTTTCGTTTGATCTTCGCGCGAGGATACGGCGACTCTCGACTTGCGAGCTGGCAACCTGTACTAGCTCGCAATATTGTCTAGTGGAGCGCGCTTGGAGAGATTATAATCGATCCGATCCGTAATAAGCAATTTACGCGTACATGCGCTCCGGGCGCCGATTGTTCGCACTTCATTTTAAGTACGAGTTACACCCCCCCCTCCCCCCTTCGTCGGAGATGTTACAAGAAAGATGTTACGCTTGGCATTATCATGTAATGACGATCAAATTTTACAATGTTCATTTTTCTCGAATGAAAGTATTTCACGTATTTTCTTTAATGAGCAACGCAGAAGCTTTTTATCTCTTTAATATCAATATTTTATGTCACTACGCGTTTACCGTTAGTCTACAAGTATTCGCAGAACCGGATATTTTATGATTAAATAAAACTAAATACATAACTGATATTAAAGACAGCAATTGAAATTTAATTCCACTTCGGCTTCGACAAAGAAAAGAAAAAAAGGGGAGGATTAAAACTGAGAAAATTTTAATTGATTTAGTTTTAAATGCGAGGTTGTGTTCCGAAATTGTCACGAAAAAAGCGAAAAAATCCTTTTTACATAGCGACGTTCTACACGATACAAAAAATCCTGATTCCGATGGCCGACTCCAAGGTGCTCGAGCCTACGGCGCACGAGTTTACTTGGCAATCATCGACGCCCGCTAATGAACAGTTAATCCGGCCCGTCGCTCGCACGCGAGAGACAGAGAATTGCGGCAGAAGTGCACGGCGTACCGCCGCGGGAAAACGCAGGCAAGAAGGAGAGAGGAAGACAAGGGGCGGGGAGGAGAGGGGAGGGAGAAAGCAAAGAGAAACCGATCTCTGACTGTAACAGCTCGAACGCGCCGTCGGTGGTGTGTTGCGCACTCCCACGTTTGGCCAGGCGTGTTCGGATAATTGTAATCTATTGCCTCGCCGCGGTGTTCTCGTAGCCGAGGCCTACGCGCATTGATAAACCATGCCATGAAACCTAACCGCGGCTCGCAACTCTTTTCGTCTCTCTCTCTCTCTCTCTCCCTCTCGCCCGGTCGTGCTGCATGTGCACCTCTTTCTTTCGCCTTCGATGCAGCAGCGCGGATGCACGCCCAGTGAACGCGTGCGCGCATGGACCGCCGCCGCAGCGGCGTTCGCGGATGCTGCGTGACGCTGTTGAGTCCGTGACGCGTGTATGGGTCGTCGTTATATCGGAGCGAGTGCACACATCGACAGGGCTGTTATGTACATCGATAGGAGCACCGCTCGTTTAAATTAGAAAAGCGATATCTTGTTATGTGCAGCATTCATCGGCGCTGTATCGAGGGAAAAGGCGTTTAGCGTGCAACGAGAGCGGTGGATCGGAACATTATTCGTACGTTCAACAGATTCACGCACAAAGATTGACTTTTCTAAATTGGAGTAAACGTATGAGAACGTCCTTTTTTAATCCGGCATAATTTTTTTCCTGTAAAAATCTTGAAAGAACACGCACACAATCGACTTTTATATTTGAAATTTCTTAATAATTAAACATTAGGTTGAAGATTCTTTTAGAACATAATTTAGTCAAGAAAGTAATCATAATATGTATTGAGAAGTTTTTACTTTTCATTCACTTATAAATCAATTATTATCAATCTTCATAAAATTTTATTTCTTTGCGTGTATAATATTACACACACAAAGTTGATTTTCTTCGAAGATGCTTTGCACTGGGAAACACGGTAAAGAGGAGAAATTCAAGAAAATCTAGACTTGTATGGAATTTTGCCTGTGAAAGAGTGTCCCTTGTCTTTTATACTATTATTTTACTTTATTTTCATATTTTATTCGATCCGCGACGTTAAACTTTGACCGCTGAGTATCGTTTAATCACTCTAGCTTGACATGACAGTCTTCATTATTTTCTCAATAACCTTTCCGTTTCCACCCGTAAAAAGAACCTGCGTACTCATATTGCCGCGAGTGACCCGAAGGAACGTATCTCGCAAGCGAGAGGACGTAAATTCAAACTCATTCTCTACGCTGCCAAGATTCGTGAGAGGATACGCAGCAGTTTCCGTAAGTGGTCCCTTCATGCAAGATCCATTCCTGGCCCGCGGCGGAAATCAACGCGCCGATATAACCGAGGGAAGTTTGAGGAGAATCCTGTTCCTCGGACTTTTACGGCGAGCGCGTTTTACCTAGAGTACCATAACTCGTTGCGCGATACATCGTACGTGTCATTTACTACTTCGTCATCGTTCCCATTTGATATTCAACGGACACGAGGTTTAAAAAAAAATATATATATCATACATCTCATCTTGATTAAACGATTAAAACATTAAGAATAAGAAAATTAGTATTCTGATTTGCACAAAAAATTTACTAAATTTACTAAATGCCGCGAGAATCATGATATGAATTATTAAAAAGTCGCGTGAGAACTTAATATCCAGTGAATTTTTGTAAGTTATTTTCTACTGTAACACGATTCACCGAAAAGTTATTAAAGAAATACTTTTAATTTTAATAAAATTAATAACAAAAATTGCGCGTTTCAAACGATATCGCGATGCGGTCGCGGATTACTTTGAGCATCCTGTGCAATCTTCACTAAAGCAGATTCGAAGCTGATCGAATCTTGTAACTATTACAATCCACTGAGTGAAGAGAAAGAAAAGGAGACTCGTTTACACGATTAGTTGCGATTGGTCGTAGGAAATATCTGGTTTGTACCGCTTTGGTTTAATGGTAAATGACCATCGTATCAGACAAGACTATCTATCGGTAATTTCATTCGACATCTCAATCTGCTATTATGATCAATCTGTTGTTATGATTGATAATGCATTTATGTCGTACAAAAGTTGTCGCTATTTTTCTAGAAACACATATGTATCTCACACGCATTAATTTAATGTTAATAAGAAAAGAAAATTTTATCTATTTAAAAAAGATTGTAAATTTATTTTTAATACATTTTATTTATTTCTTTCTTTTTTCGAGATTTCGCTTTTAATCTGCATTTAATCTTTCCTTTGCGTGCGCATCAGATTGCTTTTCTTCCGTTTTTTTGCATATTCAAGAGAGCTCAGCATCTCTGTAGCAAATTCTCAAGAAAATTTAATAGGATTACGCGTTTCTCGTTTGTCGGCCGCAAAGGCAGCAATTTGTCTTCAAATCGTGATTACTAATAATAAAACGCAGATTACGTTTACGCGTCTATCAGCGGTATCGGTAACGAGGGAGACTGCGAGTTATCATCGCGCGAGGCGCGAATGATCGCGGGTCGAGGGTCAATCATCACGGTCAAACCTGTGAGAAGGGAAGGCGAAGGTGAGACATCGAGCACCTGCAAGTACTCGGCTGATTTTCGCGATTAACGGTCGCGAGTGCGCTTAAGAGGAGGAAGAGGAGGAGGAGGGGAGGGGAGGGGGGGAATCTGACTGCTACCTGAGTAAGCAACATTCGCAACATTGCCCTCTTCGCTCGCTCTTCCTCGTTCCTTTACCGTTCGGCTCTTCTTATCTGCCGCTGTCTTCGTCGCTCTCACTTTGATTCTCGCCCTCGTGATGACGTTAATGCACGACAACGTAATGACGAGTCGCGCAGGCTAAGAAGTCGAATTGCTTGCGGTGGTAGAGGCAGCGTTATTTACCGAATCGAATGAAAAAGAGGACCCATCAGGCCCCTCATCAAGGAAATGAGGGGACATCGCAAGATCGAACTTCTCCTTCTCTCCTGCTCGAAGCCGCCTCTTCGTCCCCTTCCTCCTCCACCGCCTCATCTTCATCCAGGCTGCTGGTGGAAGGCAACGAAGTCTCTCTCGTTGAAGGAGACAAAAAAGTTCCTGTATGGTGCAGCGTAATGCACCAAATAAATATCGGAGCTTTACAAATCGTCCACGCTTAATTACGCCGCGCCGCCAAATCGGTCGGTTTAATGAGCTCGATAATTACGCCGTGCCCGAGGGTATCGCTTTTCACACGCATGCTAAGGCATGCGTGCCCTCCTTAATGTAGAATGCCGTCAAATTTGAGCATTGACGTACGCGCAAACGAGTGCGAACAGTGTTACGTAAAAATTAGTTAGTTGATCCACGCGTTAATAGTTTCCCATAAATTCGCGTTTAAAAAGTAAAAATATGCGTAGTCCTCTTTCTGTAGAAAACATTCTTTTATATTCAACATTTCTTTAAATTTTAGTAATTGATTTATTTTGTGTAATAATTTAAGTTATCGAATACAAATGCTACAAAAATAAGGCTATAAATATTCGAAACAATCACATTTAGTTACATGCCGATTGAACACGAGACGGTATTTTGATTGATATTTCGAAACCATCAGCTTCATTAGCATTTTCCTTATTCTCAGCAGTAAATAAACCTGTTATTAAATTAGCATTACATTTCTGTTTTTTTTTTACAAGTTTGTAAGAAAGAATAGCGCAGACTTTGCAAGACGGACGTGTTATATCTCCGTGTTTTCAATACAAGTATAGAGATCAGTCTCTATAATTAAAGGTAATCACAGACACTCCATTTTTAATTGAAAGTATAATTAATTTCAGATTCATAAATCTCTTATGACCGATGTATCATTTATCAATTTTGATTTCACAAAATACTCAACGATTCATTGACTGAAATAATCAGAAATTGTTTAGAGACCGCAAAATTTCCCCGCAAAAAAAAAAAAAAAATCAACGTAGATGGACTGAAAATAAATAGATTCATAGAACTGTGGTTCTTCGCCGGAAGGTAATTGATTACAAGCGAAATCTCGGTCGCCGTCGACAGGCGAGAACCCGAGAGCGCGAGGCAATCGACTCCTCGTTGTTCGTAATGAAAACGCGATTTACCGACGCGTCGTGTATACGTCGACTTAACTGTAAAATCTTCCGGTGGGCGAGACTACTTCGTCTGATAGAGCCGCGATTACTCGTCCGAGACCTGTCGACTGAAATCGCGCGCGGGAACTGACGCGCGGCGCTGGCCGCGGGTGCAGTAAGGTGCTAACGGTAGAGAAAATTCTTAATCGCCACGGAGCCATCTATCTAACTCCCGGGTGATCGATTCGAGAACTTGGGATTCCGCGCCGGGGAGACTCCGCTGCATTCTTGCTCGCCGCAAAAATGCCACGCATCGGCACCCGAGGGTAGGCTACGTGTTCCCGGTAGCACGCGCGCCGTGTACCTATGACGTGTTCGTTTTCTTTTATTTTTCGCACGCTTCATTTGGCGTTTATTCGACGAGCGGAAGCAGTAACCGTATACACAAATTCGTAATATCAATTCAGGATATTAAAAGCATCTGTAAATTAAGTTCTTAATAATGTTTCAATTAGAAATTACAATAGCACAAAATTCGAATTATTCTTCAAAATTCTTACAACACTCACAATCAGACAATCGTGTGCCTTAAAATTTTTATTAGTTTTTACTTCAATCGTTCGTAAATGATATCGTAAATCGTGTAGTCCAACGATAAATTTTAAATTCTGAAAGTGCGTATCGAAAGAAGCTTCCGAGGCAACGTATATCATCAAACTCGTCCCTCGGGAGTCCGCATTTCTAACCCGTCTAACTGTAAATCCCTGTTAAGAGGGCGAGGCACTTCTTCCTTGGCTAGTGGATGATTCGCTTCGCCGGAAGAAATAAAAAATCCGGAACTCAACGCGCTCGTAAACCCGAATGCATTTCTGCCGCGGCGAAGCGCTGGAATTTCCCTGCGGATTCCAGCTCCGCGATGTTCGGCGGTGCATCGGTATCTCTATGCATTGCATTGCATCATTGCGGCGAATATTAACGGAGAAGTCCGCGGGCGCCGCACAGGTGGATCGAAATCATTCGTTTCGTGTTTTTTTTTTCCAGACACGAACTTGAAAGCAAGGTTTCCTTACTGAACTTGTCTAAGTAAACCCAATCGTGAAGAAAACATTCCTTACACTCTGATTTTAATCTAAATATTATAAATTGATTAAAAAAACAATTTTACATCAAAATATAAATTCTTCAAGTCAATTTTCACGATCAATTACATTTTTTAACTTAAATAAATTTTACTTCTATGAATGATTTAAAGATGCAATAAAATCAGATTTTTCAGCTTTTAATATCTTGATCATTACTTAACTAAAAATATAATATAAAAATGTTAGTAGACATTAAAATTATTTCGTTTGTTTCCTCGCAATAATAAATAGCTATAACACTGTGAGATTTTTATAGCTTGACGATAATCGATGGTGCTTTTTTAAATTGGAGCTTAATTTTTTAGACGTTCATTTTTTATTATATTGCAAAAACATTAATTATTACAAAATATGAAACAGTAGATATTATAAAAATTGCTGTATTATCTAAGATAAAAGACACTTTCTAGTTAACAATCTTATAGTTTCAAAGTTTTATTTTTAGCTTTCGTTTAAGAAATCCAAAAACAAAATGGTGTGCCGGTATTAGTGACTTTTGTCTAATATAAAATATTTTACAATTTACTGCAAAGTACTTTGCTGTGATATTTTACACTGAGTTATCAGCTCAATATGTCCAGCTGGATGATGAAAGCATTCAATCTTTCTTGCGGAAAGGGAGAGAGAAAATTTCGACGGAGAGAGGACATTCGTCGTCCTAATGCATTCGCGAGTTCGCGTGCTGTGACGGAGAATTATGCAAATTGCGTGGATTCTTTCTCTTCCACACGCCACTCAAGTCCCGCGGAAACTAATTGCGGCGCGCATCTGTCCGTGGTGCACTTAAAGATCGCTTCCCTTCGGCTTGTCAGCGAGTTCTCCACCAAGGGCTGGTCCACGAATCGCAAAACTTCCTACGCTCGCGAAACTCTCGTGAATGCGAAATGAACTACCCACACGTAGCCTATCAACTGCGGTTTCGTCTTTAGTCATCACGAAGTTTACACTAATGAGCAAATTTATCAGTAATGACGCGAAAAGCATTAACAAATTTTCTTTTTCTTGACTACAAATACGTCTGCTATTCAATGTAACCCTTGATTTTATCATCAATAATCATATAATAATTTGAATAATTTATTTTGGAGTTAACAACTTTTTTCAATTCTTAATTTCAATTTGTTTTTAAATATATGTGCAAATTATAATAAATTGAAGGACTATTATGATTTAATTATAAAAAAAAAATACGACACCTGCGATATATAATTAAACTCAATAATTTCAGCGTGATTTGATTAGACGCAATAGAGTGTAACAGATATTTTATATTATGCAAAGAGACTTCTTATTGTAAAAGAAACAATATTCAAGAAACGGTAAACAAATTATCGTTCGACCGATTCGATTTACCTGACCGGATAAAAATAGTAGAGAATTCTCTCGAGAAAGATTCGCGCGTCGAATCGCGCACGCTAATTAGTTGGGTAATAGAGCAGAAACTCCCAAGTTACATCTTCACGGAGTGATCCCATGAAGATCGTCGGCCCGTTCCAGCTTCCAGATTCGCAGATGGTTCGTGCGCCACGGCATAATCCGATTGGATTATGCAAATCCACGGTGGGATTTTTCACGGGTGAGCTAATTACCACGATATAGTGCTCGAGCGCTGTAATAGGATCCTCCGCGGTTGAAAAAGAGCCCGGTTCTAATCCGCCGCGATCGAACCTCCGTTTTACGATTACGACCAACCTCGTCTCTCTCTCTCTCTCTCTCTGTTGCTGTTGCTTCACGCTTGGGATACGCGCCAGTCGTACTCATATAATCGAACTTATGACAGTGGTCGATGACCCATAGAGAAGAAAAAGATGAGTAGACAATTTTTTTACTACTTTTAAGTTCAGTGTATCAGGAGCTCCGTCATCTCATCGCTTTTGTCGCGTGGATTTCAACTCGGTTACCAAGTTTCTAACGAGACACTGATACAAACGTCATTCTGCCACGTGCATTGTACCCGTACGCAGGTGTGCGGCCACGCGGTGCTATCTGTCACGTGGACATAAGCAACGATGAGGAAGAATTTATGGCGCGTCATTAAAAGACACAGAGAGAAAGAAATATTTCCCTCTGCGTGATCCGCGAGACCACGTGATTGCCGTCACGGTAAAGTTCGCGTAGGACGAGCTGTGTTCTGTGATTTGAAATGCCGACTCGGTATCACGCGCGTCGAAGAACGTCAGGGGTAATCAGTGAAGTAATTGTCCAAGTGGAAGCGAGTTTTGCAAGGACGTGCACCAACGGATTCAAAAGACATGGTAATATTTGAAGAACGTAGAAAAGATCATGGCAAACTTCCTGATTTGACAATAGACCACCGAGAGACGTCTCGGCAATCACAACCATGCAACGTAAGATGCTGCAGGAATGATCGGGAGCGATGATTCGTGTCCCGATGCAATAGACGTTGCGTACGGGATATCGCGTGCGCACATAATATTCATTAAAACGTGGCGTCTTTCTCGGCGGGAAGCCGATGATGGACCGGCTACCAAGGCTACCTACAGATGAAGAGACAGGGACGCGGAAGATGGTACATACGCCGATCAACCTTTCTCCATGCAGCGAAATAGGAGACAAAGAGATGAAAAACGATAAGAAGAAGATGAAGAAACAGAAAAAGAAGAAAATCCCGATTTGCAAAATAAAAAAAAAAACGGTAGAAATTTAGATTTACATCAGAGCAGCATTCCTTTTTCCGATTTCTGAATTATCTTTGCGCATAAAAATACCATTCAAAAACATGTTTCAAATAAAGAAAGAAAAATATAAAGAAGAAAGAATGTAAGAATGTAAAACATACAGTAAAATTTAAGCGAACAAAGATATTTACTACGTAATATGGAGCAAATGTCTCGTTTGCTGTGTTGGTGCGCGGAATAAGAAACGTCGGTCAGACCGCGCCGCTTCGTGCGTCTGGAAGTGACTCAGTCATAGAGATGGCGTATCGGGATCTCTCTCGAGAGGGAACCCCGTAAAAGAAAAAAACGTACTTCACCGTAGGTGCTGTGACCTGGGTGTGGCGTACCGCTGCACGCCCGACGTGTGGAGACAGGGCCGGCTCTAAGCAAATGCGAGACAGGCAATGCGAGCGCTTAGATCAGCACACTGCCAGCCTTTTTCTCACGAGTACCGTTTCCTTGTCATGATTAAGCAAGTACCGCCGGGAGATAGTTTTATTTCATTAGTCGCAATGTTTCCCCCCGTGCCTTTTACCGTGGTTTTCAGCAGTCAGAGGAAAGCGCTTTGAAGAGTACAGTTAGAGAAGAGTAAGGTTAAAGAAGAAAGAGAGAAATTGTTAGAAATTTACTAGAAAAATAGCTTTGTTCATAGAAACGGCTAACCTACGTGTCCGGGTTGTGCAGAAAACACATAACACCTCTGGTACTCGTGCTATGGGAAATACAGATAAGTTTTACGTAATCGGAACGTATCTCGCGCTCCGTTTTCATCTTCTGGGTGGGAATCAGGAACGAGAAATCTCGATCGTCCGTTATACCATCAAATTTCTCTTACTTGTTCATCTTATTATCTCCATTAGCTTCAGTTTGATTAATGAAGTATTGTTACAATTTAATGCAATGTCTTTAAATAAATATTATCTTACAATGATATTTATAGTAATTCTTTAGTAAATAAGGATTTTTTGTTTAACTATATGTGTATGTTTATATATGTTGTGTGTAAATAAAAATCTTTATTTTTCAAGGAATGATTATGAATGTTACCCTTCATACTTGAAGGGGGATGCTCTCGTGATCGATGGTACAATGACGTTAGTAATATATGATATAATGCAGTGAAAGAAAACTATGGGGAGAATCGTAGGAGTCTGTCGACGAAGATGATCGATGAGATGGTAAATTTAATACTCCCGTTCGTTCGAGTATAATGAAGATGTCGGAGGTGCATGTCAATTCCACAAACCAATTTTAGTATTCATGGTACTAGATATCTTAACGTTATCTTGTACCTTCGCATAGATTCACCAAATCATAATCATCATAGATACAGTACAGCTACAATCTAATTAAGATACAACTTTTTTATACTTATTCTTTTCTTTATCTATTTCCGTATTCTCTGTTTGTTTTCTCCTTCCCTCCCCCCCCTCTCTTTTTTGTTATCTAAAAAATGTATCGTGATTTTGAAGATTTAAAATCATGCAATCAGTTACATTATTATAATGCAATGTCTTACTATTGTAAATTCTTTTTGACGTATTTTTGACTAGAACTCTCTTGGTATCTATTACGTAAATTACAGCATCAGCACAAAGCGTCAAATACGCAAGTTCAATTTTTACTTTCTATATGCATTGACATCTGTCAACTAGCATCATACAAAAAATTATTTTTATCTGTTAACCATAGAATGCAATATCCGATATTATGGAAGGTAAACTATCAGAAGGAAGTTCGTATAAGCTATGCGCTTTTATAAAAGTTCGCGGGATTTATCCGTCCATCGCGTCCTGTCTTACGCGCCGTGTTCAGACTCTCGATTTCACGATATAGAATCGATGATCGTGCATTGATCCACAACGTATACACTTATACCTTTCTTTACACTTATACTGTGGTGCTATGTGCTTTGCCTGTAGACGGTTTCGCGTCTGATTTATCGCCTCGACTCCTTGGTAATTGTTTGGGGCGTGGCGGACGAGCACAGGCCGTATGTTACCGGCATTACGGCAATCTCCCACGCGTGAATGTCGGGGATTTATTGTTACATATCTCTCAGAATTTTTTCGACGGACACGTCGTCTTCGTAAGACTTCGTAATCAGAACCTTGACGCCAAATTACAATTTCTTGTTAAATTAAATTAAATTAAATGTCTCATGAGTTTCTTCTTTCCTTAAAAAAAAAAAGAAGAAGAGTGCGGTGGCAAATTCAATATGTCAATTGCATGTCCTTCTTAAAAACGCATATAGAGTTTTGAAAATTAAAAGCTAAAGTTTGTACAATATTAAAATAATTGTACTTTTTAATTTAATTTAGTTTATATACGTGTTTTTATTATGGCAGAAATATAGCAAAACCCATTGCGACATTATTGTTGCGAGAGCGCCCCAGCGAAGTTGGTTACCATTAACCAGTTTATGCTAACACAGACGAAATCAGTTCGCATAGCACGACGCTGAATTCATACGGATCGCGCTTTCAAGTATTCTTTATTACCTTTTCACGATGTAAACGAGCGAAGCTGCACTTCAGCATATTTACGAGTCTGTCGGACGGGTAAACTTTAACGCGAACGTGAGTTTCCACGCTGATATTAACATTTCGATCGGGTGCCGTGCCGGTTCACACATAGAGAAGTGCCTAAGGTAAAGGGGCCATATCCCAGTTATGCGCTACAGATAACGCGATTGCGTACTACATTCATCCTATATATGGTGTGGCCTTTCCAATGCTTTAAATTAAATTGCGAAGCGTTTTAGAGGGAGAGTCGGGGGTACCAATGCCACGCGTCCGCCATTCAGCCGCACATTGTACGAGAGTAGAGAAACCCGGAAAGGAAAAAAAAAAACAATGTTCATGAAGGAACTTCCAAGATCATCGTTTCCGATCTTAGAAGTAACATTTTACGTAGATAATATATATTCATTTTTTTATATCATGTAACGGCACAGAACAGTATTTGATTACTTTTAATTATCTTAAATCTTTTAAAACGCCCAAGTTGAATTCCACGCGTATTAAGACTGATGAAAGAGAGAATGAGAGTTCGAGAAAAGATCAAGAGAGCCAGACTCGCGCCTTCGCACGCAGAATCACCGATCCTTTCATAATGAAGAGAGACGGGCGTGTCCCGACGCGATTTATGATGCCACGTTGGTTGCGAGACTTGTGTATATCCCCAGCCTTTTCTTTCACAGAGCGATTCATCAGCGATCACAGATATGTAACGCGTAACACGATCGAAATAATCACAGAGAGCAGTATTTAAATCACTTTGTACTTAACTTCTCCTTAGAGATTAATATAAATTGCTGTTAATGCTCGTTACGGAACTAAATTTTAATAAGAAGGCGTCCACAAGATTTATTACGATGATGTCATCAGTTTTCTTTCAATTAGAATGTACCTTTTACACCTTTAAATGCACGATTAGGAAATATACAATGTATTTTCGATTTAACAAAAGAATTTGTTATATCTTTCGACAATTAAAAATTTTTTTCTATTTGAAGCATATATTTTAACAATTTATTTAAAAAAATAATGCGTATATAGGAAACTTCGTATCGCAAGTACCGTAAAAGACTGGAATTCTCACGTTTACGAGAACGGAAAACGCGGATATTTTTGTCGGAAGTGTCGTAAACCTATCTTTGTACAGTTACTATGCCAATATCCGCTGGCTGGACATAGATAATAATTGTACGGTATCAGCGGACGATGAAAGTTAAGAGCTCCGGCAAATATTAACAGTCTTCCGACAATTGAGCAAACGGATGGCCGATTTTTGCTCACATCCAGTCAGCGAGTTCCGTTATTTGGAGCGACGCTATTATTACGAGACCGAGGCTTACGCTAGGCCAGATTTCCGTTGTTTCGAAATAATATCACCTTATTAAGTGTTCAGTAACACACGTCGTATCCTGCGTGTCCAAGATCGATAAATCTTTCCACGGCAAGAAACGTATTCCCGGTTTTGCGGGTAATTTTGAGAAGAAACAAGATAAGCAGAGATCTGCAAAAAAACTAACAAATAATTAAAATGTGTCGAATTATTAAAAAAAAATAATAATAATAACGTAGAGAAAAGACGGCAGATTAAAACACACAACTTACGACGAGCATTAATTAAAGTGCGTGGAAGTGGGAATTTTTCAATTGAGAATTTTCCGGAAGAAACCTCACGGAATGACATGGATATAAATACCTAGGCTGCAAAAAAGACAGCGGCCGTATCGCCGCGCCATGTGACATTTCGAAATCCCGATTACTTCGGAATTAAAGGCGGCCACGCGAGAAGCGGTGCACGTGCGAATGCAGCCTCGCTCCCTACAAGTCCTAGGCAAGTAGAGCAAGCGTGTAGCCGCGAGACCCGGGATGCAAATGCGCTCTCGACCGAGGTCTAGGCGTCGCCGAGTGGTATCTGTGTTATTTCTGAGAGAAGAAACAGAAGAGGGAGAGAGAACGAGCGAGAGAGGACGTGGGTGTGGTCGGGGATATCGACGAGTGTGCAAGCTGCATCGTGCGGCTTCTCCTGCGCTTCGTAACCCCTATACGAGGCCCGAGGCGTCGCCGTGCCACACTTACGTCGCGAATCCTCTCGCTTCATCCTAGACCATCATAACGGTTCGTGGTGCTGCATCCTTTATCCGCCGGAGTCGACTCGCTCGCTCACTGCAACTGGAATCTCGCTTACTCTCACACGCGTATTGTGGGCGTATGCGCGTCCGCGCGAGGGTCGTGACTAATGAGCCGACTGATAATATATCGCGTGATGGCTAAAGGATGAGATAGCGAGCAAAACAGAAAATGACATGTAACAGGATATTCGCGTTCTTTGCGCGAGAGATCCGATGGATGATTAATTTTACTTTTTTTGTAGCTAGGGTTCCAATTAAAAAGACTGAACTATACATTTCATATCAGATTCAGATTTAATTATTAAAAATAAATGGAAAAGTATGCAATGCATGTAAGAAAATAAAAAACTTTAGTCTCAAACATTTTTTTCTAAAAATATCTCTATTAGTTTTTTATTATAAATTTATTTTTATATTACATTTATTTTTAAGACCATTCAAAGGCTTAATGGTGACATATTAAAAAAAATGTTTCAAACAAAAATTTCTTATTTTTTTCATGCAATTTAAATCCACAAAAGTACACCTACAAAAATCAACATTCTGACTAGACAGTCCTTTTTTAATCAAAACCGGAAGTTGAAAATTTACTTATCAACATTTTTGGGATTTAAAAATCACTTCCATACATTTTAAAAGAGATAGTCTGGGACACCGTATAGATGCAGCTTTACACGAGCATCATAAGAGAAAGAAACTAACGCTTACGAGAGCATCTCTAATATTAGAGAGCCGATCGTGAGCAAGGACCTCCCATTAAAATGGACCTGTCGGTGCTGTCAGCAACAAATCATCGGTCCACTGATTCTTTTGATATCCTTGACACAACGAACATCAACCGAGCGGACTCGGGGAGGAGAGCGCATCCTTGGCGAACGTGCCGGAATAGAGCGAAGCAGAGTGAGATGTAGCTAGAAAAGGAGCGTCCGTGATTCGGCGATGCACGGGAGAATCAAACGGAAGATCCGAACGATGACGAATGAAAACTTTAGAAGCAAGGCGCAGCCTTCTGTAATCCAATTAGATCGGAATCTTGAGATTAATCAACGCACACGATGCCCCGCCTGGACTGTACCGACACGTTCCAAATCGTTTCAGATAGATTCGCTCCAATCGTGATTGGCTCCGATTGCCCGCGCGATCGTATCAACAAATCATCGACAACAGAAATCAACCCTCTCACAATGAGGACACCGTCGTGATACCGTTAGTACTACTCTTGGCGATATTATTTTCTAATCGAATCACTGGATCGCGATTCCGATGATGATTCGATTAAGTTGGAAACAATATAGCTAAAGCGTTCATTGTTGTGATATTATGTAAGCAGCGAAATTGAACTTCAAGCGATCTAGATCATTATAATCATATTCGTCGAAGAACACTGCTGCATTTTTTATAAATAAAATATTTTATAAGCAAAATAAAGATATAGCGGAATGGTATGGTGACAATTAGACCGTTGAATCGGGGGAAAATGCGACGGTGCGCAAAGCGAGAGGCGGTAAAACATGAATATCGTATCGCGACGAAGGTTCCCATCCTCGTCTTTCTGCTTTTTCATCAACCTTGGACGTGACGAAATCCAGCGAGCATAAATAACTTCTGTTGCGATCGTTACGATCTATGAAACGTTTACTTTTTAAGATTCCACTGTGTAATCGATATCGCAAAAAGGTTGCACGCATAGATAATAGATTTGTTCCACACGAAACTTCTACTTCTAAGAAGCTGGCATTGCATTCTTCTTTATTGCTAAATGTACTATTGTTAAGTATAAAAGTACACTTATTACAGAATGTAATCTAGTTTATACATTTTTTTATAAGATGTAAGATGAGTTAAGATGTAAAAAAAACACATCAACATTATTAAAGTAATTGTTTGAAATTATCTACAAAAATATTAGCTATTAAATTAAATAATAAATATATTTTTAAAATATAATTAGGTTGCTATAAACAGAGCTATAATCTTTTTACCAAAACCGAAAAAATTAATAATATATAATTTACAGCAAATTAATGTACATGCATACATGAGGAGTCATAAAATATGAATATATGATTCAGGATTCAGTAGTAGGAATCCTTCGCGCAAAATGCAACTTGATATTACGAAGGACGTCAAGTCGTTCCAGTTTTAGCAAGATGAATGTCGCATAAGCGAATAATTGAACGAGAGCTCTCGATTATTTCGATCGTTTTCTTCATTAGTTAATTCTAACGAGAATCATAAAAATTCGTTCAAAAATTACACCTGCTCTGCGTGCACAAATGCGTTTGCTCGTTCCGACAATTTGATAGAACGAAGCTTTTATCGGACGTAACGGCCACGTCATTACTCCGCCATTAAGAGACGTGCAAGTATGTCACCTTGATAACATCATTGCTATGCTCAAATTATGATTATCTCTCTCTCCTGGCTTGATCAAGGCGGTATCCCTCATATTAACCCTCAATTGCTACAGTTAAATTTGGGTGGCATAACTACCATGATGGGGTCGGTTTGACCCCGTTCGGTAAACGGCTTAATAATCATTTCTGCTAACAAGTGAGAAATCAACATCACCATTTCCTTATTTAATTTCATAAAGAATAAAAAGAGATCGCACATAATATATAAAAATATATACTTTACATAGGAATAACTTTTAACTGCTCTTTTTCCCCTTTTTACACACATTCTGGTATAGTATCTCTGAATTCAAAATTATTTAGACATTTCTTGTAAATACAGAAAATAAAATATTTTATAATTCTAAGAAAGAGAGAAAGAGAGAGAGTTTAACGAAACTGATGCTAATTATCTTCATAACTAATATTTCTTGTTATCAACATCAGCACGGTTTGTTTGTTTGTTTGTCATTATAAGCTGAAAAGAGGTAATTTTATCTGGTATCGCGATTACACTTTCGCCGACTTGACACAAACGAGAATGACGCCTTTATCGGATATAACGGGCGCATTGGGCGGCTGCCCTCGTATGTCTCAACGTGACGTTAACGATGTACGTGCTACCAGGAGTATTTCTGACGTGTCGATTGGCAGATAAGCGATTTGCCGCCCTGGTGTAATTTAACGAAACCAAGAGGATAAATCTCGCGAAAGACGCGGATGCAAAAGTCGCTTGATCGCTCGTTGAAAGAGAGTTTTATGAGCGGCAACAACTACCCCCTCGTATGTCTGACAAGTAGCAAATTGGAAATATCTGACCTTGACTAGCATCTGGATTGCTCCCGAGGCGTAAAAATTTATTCATGAGACTTACCTATAACAGAAAAAAACATGTAATTAGTTATTGATGAATAAATACGCCTAAGCGAGAATCTCATTAATTTTGTGTGTGTGTGTGTGTGTGTGTGTGTGTGTGTGTGTGTGTGTAACATACAATTACATAATATACCCGAAATAACGAAAATAAGTTGTTTAAACCGCGGAAGTGTACACGTGCATGTCATAGACGTATGTATGGAACAAATAAATTTGCCGATATCCGCGAAATTATGAGCGTCGTTGAAGCCAGTAACTTCGTGCGCATAGCTGCCGGCAGGTTAATCGCCGATTAGAAATGCTGGTTTGCTCAAAGAAAAGAAAAGAAAAGAAAAATGTCATCGTACGGCTCAGGCCGAGCGAGGAAGATGAACGAACCGATAAAGATGTTTAATAGCGTGCCTTTATGTTCTACAGCGTAATCAATGCAGCACGTGACGTATAAATTTCTGCTCGTTCTAAGATGATTAATCAAAACGTGACGTTAAATCGCAATGACATAATGAACGTAGTTTTAAAAGGGCATTAAACTGTCGGGGTGCGTAATAAAGTTATTTCGAAACAGAATCATCAATTAGTTTAAAATTCTATTTAAAATATCAACTTTCAACATATACTTAGTTATTTTCTAAATAAAATATTAACATTCAAATTTTTTGTATAAATTGTGTCAATTTTTACATATATTTATATTGTAAAATTTCGTTAAATTTCAAATAAATTATATAATGATTAAACAAACTAGTTAAATGATTTTAATAATGTGATAAATTATATCGAATTATATCCGTAAACAAATTATAATAAGCCATAAACAGTATTAATTTATTTTTCACATATTTTGCAAAAATCTTAAAAAAATACAACAATTCCTGTATTAGGAAAAGAAAGTATAAAATGGACCCCTGTTAAATCGGGCTCTCGACCTTTGGATCAATCGCGCAGAAAAGAATTATCTTAAAAAAAAAAAAAAAAAAAAAAAAGTGAGAAGTAGCAGGCTCCATTCGATCTTTCAGTCCAGGATTGTAATTTATATCTCATTATCGGCAGGATCCGGATGATTACCATTCACAATTCTGGCCTTTGGCTAAGTTTCTGTTCGTTTCAGTACAGTGTTACGTTAAGGATATTTTTTTACAATTAAATGAATTGTAAAAAATATTTCCAATATGTATTTAATTTCGCCAAAATTTTTGAAGTCTACTTTTTCTTATTAGACTTGTGTTATTTTTTTATTAACATAATATTCGCATGTTCAATGTCAACATTGAGAACTAGGCAAATGCCAGAACTAGGTTTATCGCTAAATGCGCAACGTTTCTCACGAGTCGTAAGATGTTGTAATAGCGATCAATGACCGACGAAAGGAATCTTCATTAATAGTATGGTAGGCTAAGCGACGTGAGCGCTTTGCTTTTCTAATTTATGGCAAAAGAGATACGTTCAATTGCGACTTTCGTGCTTGGGAATCCGAAGGACTCTAATTAATACGCAACGATGAGATAAAGGCGTGCGATAAGGGCGGTCCAGGAATCGATCGCGTCGTTTAATGCGCGTCATGGCTTAGAAAATTATTGCAGATCTCCGGATTCCCGCAAAAGAGAGAGCCCTCGAGTGATTCTTGTCGATCGAGAGCTGACGAGCGTAGCTGATCGAACGAATTATAATGAGACGAGCACTCCCTGAATCGGCTCAATGAGATTATATCGATTTTACAAAATAACAAAGTGAACTGCTTTTTCCCTTCTTCAGCCCTTCATCCGTTTCAAAGTGGAACGACCGGGCCTTATCGGCGATTACCGGCTGCGACCGGTTGTTCGTTTTACATGTTTATCGCGATTCGCCAACGCGCCGATAAATTGTCGACTCTCCTGCTTGCAGTTCGGGCGAGTCGCGATCGAAGTTAATAAAATTATACACGTAGCCGAGATTATCATATGCAGATACGAAGCGATTGGATTTAGCTGTGGTAATGCTGAATTGCCGCAGATTCTATCTGCAGGACTTCGACAGGATTCCGTTAAGTTGTCTGTAGAAAAAATTGAATAACTTCTAAACAAGAAGGCTTTAATTAATGGTTTATTTTTCATCATTTACAATTCTTAAAATAATTTTCAAAATAATTCGTAAAGTGAGATATTGTACAAAATATCGCAGTTACAAAATGTTTATTTTATCTTTATATTTTAAGTATTTATTTTTAAATATCTTTATTTTTCCTACTTAAAATGAAAATTATGTGATGAAATCATAAACGGGGAAAATCTCGAGATCCATTATAACAAGAAAAACACGATGATACTCCTAATTATCCTTAATCCTACCAAAAATTTCCACACCTTGGAATGCCAACGGCATTTTGTCATTATATCGGCTCTTATACGAGAAGTAGTGGTGGTTTCAGGTAGCAACCGAGCGTTTAGTGAGATGCTCAAAGGCCGGTTTTGGGGCTTCAGCTCAAGGATCTTTCGCAGTTCATTGATTTCTGAAGAGCTGACAAACCTGTTCGCTTTCATTCCCGCGAGATGTTAATTAGCCGCGATCTCGTTCGCGGATAAAATAAGAGATTCGTCAAATAATTATCTTATCAAAAATTGCATAATTGATGTCGTCAAAAGGTTTAAAGTGACACGAAGATGACTTAGTTTATTAATATGCAATTTGATCAAGAATTACAATGGATAAAGAAGTATAATAGATACTGGTATATTTCCTGTAGAACATAAGATACTTGCATTTTATAAAACATTTACACAAAAATTATTTTTGCATTAGAATATATTATTTTTAATTAATTTTAGTTAATTATGCTATTGTTATAGTATTAATATACTACATTTTATTTTTTGCAAGTTTTCTTTTCTTTTCGTAAAGTAATCGCAGAAAAAAATATAGAAATATTTAATTTTTTCTAACGTATAATTCTTTATCGTATAATTTAAGGTCAAAAAGATTACTTTGGAATTTGTGGTTTAACAGAATAGACGATTTTAGCTCGAGAAAGAGTGGTAGACAACAGTAATCTACCATTGAGGTAATATAATTTACAATGAGTACAAATAATAATTATTATTATCCGCCTGTCAAACAGTGGCTCTAGGAAGCAAACGCTCCCGGGGGCATCGCGAGAAATCTAATTAAACGAGTGTGAACGCCTGGCCCAAATACCAACGCGATCATGTGAACCAGAGTTCCCTTGACGATCATGCGAGCGATGCAGTCGCGATGGCTCTTGCACTTGCTTTTTTGCACTTACTATATTATGAGAAAATAAATAAAATAAAATTTTTTAATTTCAGTTTATTAGAAGCATCATTAAATTTTGAAGCAATAATCTTTCATTAAGTTTAATCTAAGTAGTTTTAGTAACATATTTAATAGTTTACTAATATATTCTCAAAATATTTTATGTAATTTGCATTATTCATTATAAACAAATGTTGCTTTATCAACTGTCACTTACATACAAAAATGAAAACTTTATTAAATATGTTAAAAGAATGTGTACACAAAGTGGGAAAGCGAAGGCGAGTACGTTGTTTTTAGAAAAAAAATCGAACTTTTTTTTAAACGACAAGCTTTTTAATAAACAATCTATTTTTCACCATTTACAATCCTTAAAATAATTTTCAAAATAAATCGTAAAGTCATAGATATTGTACAAAGTACGCACCGCCTGCGCCGTTCGCGTGAAAACAAAAAATCGACAATTTTTAATCTCAATAAAAAGAACTCGAGTGCAAGTGAAAATAGAAGCTGCGAATCTTTCGGGCCCATCTCGACGCGACTCAACGCGGCCGGGCAAGCGGCTTTAAATAGTAATGCGGAATAATTCACTTGACGCGGTTCAGGTATGTAGGGTAGCGATGCCATTTTATGCTCCCGCAGCAGACCGCGCGGAGGGCAGCAGAGGATAGCGGTACCGTAGATCCAGTCCGTGCCGAGCAACCACACCGGAGAGGAGGCCCCATAGGAGAGGCCGAAGGTCGCATCGGACATGAACACGCCCGGGAGAGCCGGCGACCTACCTTACCTTAATCGCTGCCGCCATGCTGACGCGCGTATCTCGCAGCTAATCCTATCTCTTTCCCTCCCTTTCTCTTCCCCCCCTCTCTCTTCCGCGTCTCTTCCCTCGATCGGTCTCATCCCTCGCTACGGCGGCGGTAATAGATATCCCATCTCGTTTTCCAACCGCCGTAACAACGATAATTAAGTTAACTGTCTTGAAATCGGATTCGCGGGACGCGGATAAGTGAGTTCCCGCGGACGTGAGGATAGGGCACACCCGCACGGTACACGGCTGCCGGATCAGAACTCGTGGAAGAAGTATTCTGCAAGATCTTTGGATGTAACGTCATCAAAGGCAGATATTGATTTTCTGAGGTATGAGGTAAAACCGAATGAGATAAAACCGAGCTAAGAAATAGGAAAAAGAACAACATTTCATTTCATTCCTCTCTTGTGGAATATGTAACGTAATTTTTATAATTGATAGATATTTCAGAGCAAAGTCGTCTTGCAAATCTCCTGGTGCAAATTAAGTTTTATTAGTCGGCAAGCAGATTGGAAAAGTTGTCGACGTCATGTCGAGCTTGCTTCGATCGAATTGTCGAGGAGATTATTAAGCTGCTCAATTAATCACTGGTATGTGAAAAGGAATATGCACGTTTTTCATCGAAGTGACATGTCTCCCTCTTCGGTACAGTATTAAAAGATAGAACCCAGTTTTGGGTAAAGCAAACCTGTCAGCGTGTCGTCGTGATCAACGAGGGCTGAAAGTACTTGAGATAGAGATCAGATTTGAATAATTATCTCTTCTTCCGACAGTAATTATCGAACCGTTCATATTTACGATATATTATGGCGCCGGGATAAGAGGGATGCACGATGCAAATTGCTCCACACTCCAAATATAGAATTCTCGCCTTGCACTCGTTGGCGATATGTACGAGAAGGTTCTGAAGGATTTGCCGGAGAGAAGAGATCGAGAGTCGGCGGCGAAAGAGAAGCGGAAGGGTGGAGACAAAAACTTAAAGCGGTGGAGACGCGCGAGAGAGGCGTAAAGACGGCTTGGCCAAACATAAATTAGGGATAACGAGCCGACCCACCGCTGGACCGATATCTACCCATTAAGACCGTTAACCGACAGTCAGCATAATAGCGTTCCGTTCTATGGCGGATAATTACAGACGCGAGCGCACTTCCGCCGGTATCTCGCACGCTCTTTCACGCATCTTCCCCTTTCCCTTCATCCTCGAAATATCATTCTAAATTATAGCCCGCTTACGTAATTGCCGTTTTCCATATGCGCCGATGACCGTAGACGTTGCTTATGATCCGTGTTAACGCGTTTGCTGCCCGATACGGTGGTAATTAATTAGCGGTTACCACACATTGCGGTGCCACGCATCGTTCTAATCGAATGCAGAACAAAAATTCTTCAGATTTATTGCACGAGGTCGTTCAAATGAGAATGATAGGATCTTAGGGCTAACAACAATCCTATTAAAGGCCCCGTTCAGTCAATTTAAAATCAAACAATAGAAATAAATATTTGTCATCTAGAACATTTTGCTTATATAATATTTATTATTACGATGATATATATTAAGAATATTTGTGTGTGTGTGTGTGTCGCCAAATTTTTTATAATATTTTATATGGGACATTTATGTAGTCGATTGACGATATAATACTCATCATCAAACGGTAGATAGATCTTTTCACGATTATCCAAAGAGTGGTATTCTCTCAAAGATAACTGCGTTAAGCGTAGGCAGTCCTCGTTAAGTCATTTATCACAAGGCAGGTTGTGCGGCCCAAAGTTTCTACGTTATGGTCCCCCAAGATGAAACACAGACCGGTGTAGACAGGAAGAAGCGAGAGGAGTACCCTTTTTAGAGGTAGTGTATAATGCCCCCGGTCTTGGGGCATATCGTTCTCTATTAAACTCATCAAAGACTGCGTTCCGCGGAGGTCTTTTATTACCTTGTGTGTCTAGCCCATTAGACAACCGTTAGGCGTTTCCAGTGATTGAGTCAATTCATGGACACTCCACGGATTGCGCTTTACAATCCCACACCCATGACAACATCCGTAAGTCTATCAGTCCATAATAATTCTAGCAATCGTTACTTGCAACATTTCCCCTACAAATGATTCAGTGACGATTCAACATATGATCGCACAATGAGTGTACTTTCGGTATTTCCCGTAAAAAACGCACGAGTACGTTAGCCGCTTTTGATGACGCTACAGTTCTACGCTGACAATGAATTCTGAGCGAGGTCGAAACGCGGGTCATCGCCGATAATTAAACCGTGACTGCGGTCTCTCGATCGTTGCCTCCGACGACTTACAAATCGCGCCGGTGAGGAGGTTCTACTTATAACTCGTTAATCAGCGTCGATGACGACCGCAGTGCGATATATCGTTGGCGAGGTGTGGGCCAGTTGCATACTCTCAACACTCTCAACATAGGGGGGGGGAGGTAGAGCAGGAGTCACGTAGAACCTGAAGTGACCTGACCCGACCTCTAGGAAGGCGGCGCGACTCCGCCAAAACCAATCAAGTGTGGCTCGGAATGCCGTTTCGCTCCGAGGTCTTCGACTTCCATTCGCGGAATGAACTCAAAGACCCTTTCTCTCACTTCCCCGTCGCGTACTTGGCCGTTTCTCTTCGCACCGCGCACATTCGCTTGCTCGCTCGCTCGCTCACTCGCATCGCTTTAGCTTGCTACATATGCACCGGGAGCACTGTTCACACTCTATTTTCTCCCTACACGGGCAATTTAGCCTTAATTGAGATTCTACCGAAGCGCGTCCTTGATGAGTTCATCTAGATCCCTCTGGATGGCTGCTACCTACGCCGTTGATGTTCTACGATCAAATTACGTTCCTAGTGTGGGCTGTAATTCTCCAAGACAACATTCATATATCGATATTCGGAAATATGTGCGAGGAAAATCATACGAGACACTTGTACGTAAACAATAAATCGCATTTTCCCACCGTTATCAATGACAATTTGGATAACATTTTATATCGAAATACATCTCGTATAAAGAGAATCGCGGCTAAGATCGTAGGCGGAAGAGCGAGCCAAGAAAAGTCAAAATTGCGACGTCGTTCTCCGAGGTTAGAGAGAGAGAGAGAGAGAGAGAGAGAGAGAGAGAGAGGCAATTAAATAATTGGCTCATTAAAGCGGCGGTTTTACTTTACAATCTCAACATGACCGCCACACTTCCAAGAGCGTCTCGACGAAAGGAACGAGAACGGCACGATGTCGCTGGGACCGAGAGGATACGAGATAACGAGGCCAGGGTCTGGAGCCGACAGACGAATCGCGTATCACGCGTCGTCAATTATCGCCCTTTACTTGCACACCGGACCTCGCGATGAGCGACGAGTAATGAGAGTTCTGCTTTTTCCAACATGACGATGTAATATCCAAAAATACCGAGCTCTCATAAGGGCCGTTGGTCAGGCGGCCCTAGCGCGACGATAATTGATGCCGATATGTGTCTGTCGGTCCAATTTATGGCTGCGACCGATTTTCGCATTGGCAAAATCTGATGAATTTACTTCAGGGAACGAAGGTCACCGGTAAAAAAATAAGTGAAAGCGGACAAACACGCTGCTAGGCAATGAATGAAGCAGATAAAGCAAATACAAAAAAAAAAATATATATATATATATATTCAACAGGTCAAAATAGTTCTTTCGTTTAATGCTGGCAAATGATATGTATTACATGTTATTTCACGTGATTTATCGATATTCGACTTCAAGACTATTAATTTAAAAATCCGAAAAGCATTTACACGTAAGAAGTCTTAAAAACATAGTTATGTATAATTTGTACTAAGTACACGATAATGTTTTCAGCAAGAATGTATCGATATATCGTTCTTCAGTCTTTTAGAGACTGAAGAAAATAGATAATCTTTTGCAATTTCAATTTTAGAGATAAATGTATAAATTATGCAAACATAATTTTATCTTTTTTAAATTTAAAGTGGACATTTTGTTTTAAGAGAATTTTATCTCAGCTAACGATATAGAATTTTTCGACTTTATATTCAACGTTCTCCATGACACTTCTTCCGCATGACATCGCGACGAATGGGTGCGTTCGTTTGCACAACCGTCACATGGACCATTAGTTCGATGCTGCTGTTAATTAATCGGTCACTCGGATGATCGCGATATAGCGGCGATATTGTCGAGGCAGGCGTCACGCCCCGAGCACCGTTGTGCCCGTAATTGCGATAGAGGACACAAAACGGCAAGGAAGAGGCGAGGTCGACTTCGAACGCGCTCTCGAGCGTCCCGGGTCATTATTACGCGGGCCGTGATAATGATCGACTGATTGCACCGTGCAAGAATGACCCGCGGCCGCTGATCCTGGCGCCCCGGGACGTCCCGGGACCGCTATCCGCTACACAGGATCGCAGGATGAGACCCTGAACTTTCGTGAAGGCGCGTGTGCGCATTACTACAAATCACTGTGATTTCCTTGACAATCGATGCACCGCTGTCGGCGCGGCATTGGGGGAATTATCGGGAACCCCGTGTGTGCCCGCGACCCGGATCGCGATCGAGCGACTTGACGACAGGCACATTGTCTTTACGTAAAGTCACCGTACAGTGTAACGCTGCCTGACCTGACGTTAAGGAAGAAATGTAATTATACACGCGGAAGACGCTGTTTTCCCTCGTATAATATGGAGGAAACTCGTTACTCGGAGGAGTAATGACGGAGTTTCTCCGTATGCGGAATGAGTTTGTTTAATGATTATCGTTGAACGTCACATAAAAGATGAAATCTATTGAAAGATTTCAAACAATTTCTCAAAGTCATTTTGGAGATAGACAAGTAAGGGCACGTAATCTTGAATGGATAAATAATAAAATTATTTTCTAAATTGCAAAGTTGGATTGAAAAGTTATTATATTTTGTAGCTAAATTAAGTTAAAGCTAATTTAAAGTAGTTAAGTTAAAAGTTAGATTAAAATAAAATAAAATTTAAAAAATTAATTTTGTAAGAAACATTATTTATATAAATTAAAAAATTGTAATTTTTGAAAGTTAGATTATCCAAAACAATTATAAATGGATCAAAGAAATTTAATATTTGTACAGTGAAAAAATTGTTGTTAATTTAACTAAATTTTCCAACTAAATTAAATTTTGTCAACTATTTTGTCAAATCAATAATATTTTTTTGTCAAATCAAATTTTGTCAAATCAACAATATTTTTTTCTCTGTGTAAATTAAATTTGTATTAAATACCAAGAAAATATCGTTTTTATATGAAAATGTATTTTTTTCTTTTATAATTTTATTTTACGTAGATAAATTTTTAAAGAAAGTTAACAAGTTAATATTTATGTGTTTTAAAACTCGTTAAAGTTAAAAAATTAAACATTTAAAATTAAAAGTTATAATTTCTTAATTTTATTATTTAACTTTTAACTTTTTAACTATTTTTTACTATTCAACTCTACCAAACTGTAAAATTTATAATTATAATTTTAATTAGATTTTTTATAATTTTGTAGTAAAACTATTAATTTCATTACTAAAAAATTATCAATATCTAACATCACATTTCTTACTAATCGATTTTATAACTCATTCTTGATGAACTTATTTCGGTCGAATCGGAATGAATGGCACTATAAAATCTTCTTCACAACTTGGCATTAAGATGCCAAGCATATTTTTAAAAGTTATATCAAGATGTTTCTCCCGAAAAACCTGTCGACTGAGTACCTTTTTTTCGCATAGTTCTTTCTAAATGGAAGAACATAAAGTATTCATTTTATGGAACATACCCGGCGGTACCTCGCGAAGAAGACAGTTCGAGAGTCTCTTTTCCTTCTTTCTCTCTATCTCGGTCCGTATGCGACCCCCGGAGGGCATGATTTATGACGAGTCCAGCTAATTATCATGAGGCCGGCCCGGATACACAAGGAGATATCACAGATATTGATTCAATTATCGAGATTAATGGCCGCGGGATTGTGACGACGGTGGAGACCCAATGATTTATCATTGGGCAAATGTAAGGAACCGCCGACCACCGCCGTCAGCGTCATCGTCATCGAGAGGGAATACCTATCCCGGGAACGGCACCAGTTGGAAACCACGAGGTATCCTGGACCCGGCTAAACGTGTCAACGGGCGAGGGTCTGATTTACTCTCGTTTGGACCGAGAGTCGTGACTAATCTCCGCGATCGAGTAACCGTGAGACTCACGACGCGGCGGCGGCAGCGCAATGCCGCGTCTTAGGAGGGCGATAGATAATCGAGATAAAAGGCTCTCAGGTAGCGACCGGTTGAGAGTCGTCAATAAGATTCGTTCAATTTACCGGGAGTGCGTCGGCGAAAGTGAAAAAGTTTTGCACATCAAAGAAGTCGTCTCTTCGCGTAGATTAGGTTTTTGTGGTCAGTTTAGTGGATAAGCGAAGTTCATAAGAGCGATATTAACCGTAAAACTATAAGTACTACGCTCGAGATGAAAGCGGGTATCATAAAGTTATACCGTGAGATTTCTCTTGTACTATCTCGTATTACGAGGCTTTAAAATGTTTGATTAACAATGGTAGCATGCGCGCGTAAAATGTACGTACGTCTATGAACAATGCGTAAAATATAAATAAATATAAAATTACTAAAATGCTCATTCATATAAAATTCTTCCGTACATTCCAAGTATAATACTGAATGTAATCTATATGTAAATTTCCGATTCTAAAACAAAAAATTATTTCCTAGTGTAATATAATTAATGTTATATATGATAAAATAAATTATTGAAAAGTAGCACACGATGCATATGTAACATGAGATATTTTGAGATTGCCCACAAGAAAGAACGCCGTGTTACGGAGATAACGAATATGAAATTCATAAATAGTAATGTAATACATAAGAAATTAAGCAGATAATTTCGCGGATAATTTCGAAACGATTGCCATACCAATTATGGCTCGTGAATTAATTGCTTGCTCTTTTATTTCTTGCTACGGAAGAGGCATACCTTCGAGAAGTCCACGCGATATGGGACATTATTCGAGATCGAAGAAATGCAAAAAAACGAGGAAAGTAGTCGAAAGTGTGGGAAATGAGGCAGAAACGTGCCGTTAAAGGTAAAGAGTAATTAGAACCGCGATAATGAGAATTTAGTTTTTTTCTCGCACGTCATCTCGGTGGCTTGCTTCTTCTTTTAGTGCAACCACGCAGCTCTTTGTTGGCTGCGCGAAATCCTTTTGTCCACGATGCACAACGTTGTGTATTCTTCGATATTGTTTATAATCGTGAGACTCATCTGTGTGATAACATAATTCGATCAAAAATATCGTACTTTTCGATCAATGAAAATTTCGATTAAACGAAATTAAACTTTTTTCTCAAAACCAACTTTCTAATTTACTCTCTAATTTATTGACTTTCAGTTTAATTTTAACAAGAAATTCTTCTACTGCATTGAGTTTAGGTTTTTATTGTCAAAAATAGTTTTCTCACAATTCAATTGGACAAAGTATCTTTTTTGTCTTTATTTAAAAATTGCTGATTTTTACTCGATCTTGCAAACCTTGTAGTTGAATTTTCTTCTCGCAACCGTAATGTAAGACAAAACGGATATTGCCTCGCGAAGCAATTGAGACAGAAATCAAATTGCCGTACGAGTAAGGAATAACTATGGCGGGACTCTTCGGGATACAATTCAAATTTAACTCGTAATCACCGCGGTTCAGGCAACGTGTAATAATCTACGATTTCGAAGGGAGCACCGTACAAGAAAGAGCCCCGTTGTCTTTGCAAAATTATCATGACACCCTCGGGGCACACGATCGCTCGTCTACGAAACAAGCACCTTCGTCTTTCGATCGACAGAAATGATCGTTTCTGGTGCCGCAGATCCACGACTATCGAACGGTAATGAAGCAAACTTCATTTTTCACGATACTTTGCATTGATTCAATCGCGTCTATCAAATTTTGCTAAACAAATAGTTTATAATACAATGCCAATCATTAATTCGTATTTAAACTAAGCCTTCAACAAAAATACAATTTTTCTGGAATTCGGTAATTTATTATACGTCATTTTTGTTCTTACAATATATATGTATATTTATACCTGATCAAAAGAAACCACTTAACATCTCTATTTGAAATAATGCTTTTTGGTAAATATTCGCCAATTAATAAATACAATATTTAAAAAAAAAAACGTATCTTGAGATTTAGAAATGTTTTATTTACGGAACGAGGAAATGAGATTACGCATGGCTAATTCGCACGCCTATTGTTGATGCACAATTAAGGGTGAGATTGTTGTCCGAGGAATTCGTGGGGTTTTCGACAGTTGGCAGCTTGTGCACGTTCGTGTGCATCTGTGTTCTTTTTTTTTTTTATGCAGTTACATTTGGGCAGTCGGCTGCATGCGAGGAGAATATTGGTCGATCATGTGACAGCTGGAAGATGCGTTGCGTGCGAGTGACCACAATGCAACAATGTATACGACGAAGAACGAAAAAATGAACGCTGGGAGACCAGAGTGTTGTAGTCATTGTATACGAATGTGCCGACACGACTGTCGATATAATAGTAACAGGTTTACGACGCGACGTCCAAATATAATTCCTGTCTGCTGAAAATTTTTGTGGCCTTATTTCGATTTATGTAAATATACGTTATAATGAGACCGCGGTACCGAATGTATTTTGCAATCGGTTAAAGCTTCACGGATCAGATTGTCCTTAAAATATATTTATATGAAAATCAAGTGTCTCTCATCTAGATAAAGTGCAACGTCGAACATAGCAAACGCGTTGTAACTTGTATCTGGCTGTCAATCGCGACTTAAAAAACCCCATTGTTCGTCATTGTTTTGTGTCGATGTACACTTTGATTCGCGAGTGCCTTGAGGTTGCCAAATTGATTTGTCGCGTGACAACAGACACAACGACGTGCGCGGTGCGATGCATCGCGAAATCAATGGCGCCGCCCCGACACAGCTCAGATCTACGACTTCTTCTGAGTTCTTTTTTAGCCTCGAGATCATCAGGTGTCAGGAGCGATAACTTCCTGGCCGGACACTTGCGAGATATCTTGTGAGCTTGTCCGGTCAGCTCTCCCTTTCAGTATTTAGTAGCGCATCGAGAAGAGCCAAAGAAAGTAAGAGAAAGAATGATCGCGATAGCATCCCCCTCCAAATTCTTTACTGGCAGGAAAAAAGAGGATCCCTTTGCAACAAACACTCAATAATTTTAACGAGTCACCAAGCCGTGCAGTACGGTTCGGCTTCACAACTTTAATTGGCACTCGAATATTTGCATGGCTCCTCGTCTTTTCTCCCGGGGTCCTATCCTTTTTGCTCCTTTATCATCGCCACATTCCACTTCATCAAGGTGCAAAGCCGTTACGACGCGAGGCATTTGTTAATTTTTGATAATAATTAGCACTTGAAACGAAAATCAAACGTAGTACTCGTCTCCTCGCGACGCGTTATCTAAAAGAGATGTTTGTTCCTAATTAGTTACACCTTTTTAGCTGGAAAACATTTTATAAAATGACATAAAAGGCAAAAGTGTCTATATAAAAATAAATTCGGAATTTTATCGAATAGGATTTTAACAAGGCAAAAGGTAATCAAGTATTTAAGTATTTTGCAAAAAGAGATACTGTTAACGGTATGTGCCACGCGCAGTTATCAATGTTCTCAATCGAGATTCGGAATGCCATTTTGAATATTTACATAACGCCCGATTTCTTTGATTCACACACGCGGAGTGACTTATCGGTATCCAACAACTTTGCTTGCGTATTAAATTAAGTGTGTATATGCAACCAGCGTGCGCGCTGCATATATTCATGCTGACTTCCATCGCTATCGGAGTATCAATTTCGAATAGACTCGCTGCATCTGACCGGTTCTCTATCTCTCTCTCTCTCTCTCTCTCTCTCTGTCGAAGGTTCCGCAGGGGCTTCTACGGCTAGTTTTCTCGGGGTCACGAGGGAGTAAATAAATTCAGCGAATAATTCCGTTGGGTAGAGCTTCCCTGGTGACCGGTATGGGCGTGTTAGCATCGGGGCTATTCAAGCGAGTCTGCGGTAGCCTCGGGACATCACGAGCAGAAAAGCACGCTCTTTCCTTCGCCTCTCCTTCTCTCAATTCCCCCCCCCCTCCCCTCCTCCTTCCATCGTATCTTACCTCCCCTACTTCCCACCGTATCTTACCTCCCGTCTCTTCCTCTTCGTTTTAGTCAGGTACGTTCTTCATACGTTTCTCATCTCGGTTCTATACAGATACCTTTCTTGCGCGAATCGTATGAGATTCTAAAGCCTCGATATTTCCGCATTGGTAAAACTTTGTCTTTTTATCTTAGTATTGCGAAAATTTCGTTGCAAATGAGAGAATAAAATTCTATTTGAATTTAGAATTTAGTTTATCTCTATAAACCGGTTACTTCCTAATTAAATTTAACATTTAATTTGTAAAAAGTAATAATATAGTAAAATTAAAAATTAATAATTATAAAAAAGTACATTTTATAAGTAACAAAAAAATGTTAAAAATTAGAAAATATTTTCTTTCATAAGAGAATTTCTTATTAATTTATAAGATTTGTGTATCGAACGGTGAACTGTGCGTTTCTAATCCTTCGATTTATAATATTTGATACTCGCGATCTTTGATCCTAAGATCGCGTGATACTGGTTTTGCGGCAATCGCACGAATCGTTATGCAGAACGGTGCACAGCCTTAATCCGATATATATACGCGCAAGTCAGATCATATCGCGGCGATCGCACTTCATTACCGTGAACATATTTCGTGAAACTAGGCTCTCATAGTTCTGACATGTAACTGTTGTTCCGCATCCGTATACAATCGATAACATCGGATCGATTACGATTTACGAAAGAGAAGACTTTGAATTTCCAAAGCATGCGAACGTTTATCTGTTTAGTTAATTAATTTTTATTATGGGTAACGAAAATCATTCAGAAGAAAATTTCGTACAGTTTTATAATTTTTTACAATTAAAAAACAGCCATTAAAAGACGAATTTATAAAATTGTGAGAAATTATATTCACAAAATTTTGGAGGTATATAAGTAGCGTGCAAATAGTGGCATTTCCTAATATTTTTTTTCTGAAAGCATATAAAGTCGTAAAAAATAAACCTTTGAAGTTTAAGGAGCAGCAGTGATTAAAGTAATTAACACCATAGAACTATATATATATATATATATATATATATATATATAAAAGTCTCAACAAAAATGAAAGAAATAGGAGAAAGGTGGGAGAGGGATAAAGGAATTTCATGTCGAGTGTCTTATTTAAAAAAAGATGCTATTTCTTTCTCAGTGTATCAATCGCCTCGTTAACCCAGTATTTCCGATCGAAGTAAGTCTTGATCACGAGCTATCTCGCCCACGGCAATAATGCAAGAATATAATATCATGTAATTGTATACAGTACAATAGAGCTAAAGATCGATAATCGATTTAAATTTTAAATTACTTTTTGATCGATTTTGGGTTAGTTGGCTAGTCAGCTGACTAGCCAACTAACCCAAAATTGTATAATGAATACTGAAGGTTAAATATAATTGGAGAAAGTATATATATCCAACGGCGCAATACTACTAATTACATTATTCAAATATGCATATTCATATTTTACCACAAGCGTTAACATGTATCGATTTCGTTTAAATCATTTCCACAGTTGTATTTAATTTATTAAGTTATTTAATTTATTGAACTTATTATTTATTCTTGCGCTATTAGAATATGTTATCAGATAACTGTAAACAAATTAATTTTAAATTGTGTTAAATTTATCTATGTATACATCTTAAAATATACATCTAATTATATCAAGATACATTTTTAGCTATGAATTATTCGTTCTAATTATTTGTCTTGTTAGTTTTTGTCTTTCACCTTGCCACCGTTCTACTTTCTGCATACGTGTTAAAGCAGAAATGGATCGATCAAGGGAATTCCTCTGCGTCGGAGTTTGTCTACCCACACTCACAAATGAGGAAAAAAAAAAAACTAATATATGATCCATTGGGTCGCAATCTTACAATTATAGAATAGTTCCCGTGCGGAAGTGTGACTCAGGAAGCATGAAGGAGCAAAGGCTTAACGTCACTAACGTACGCCGACAAAAGCGCTCCTTTTCTCCCTTTACTCCCAACCCCTTGTGTTCCAGGTGGTATCATCTTTTTTTTAACAGGTCACGTATCTCCCTTATTGCGGCACGTCCGAAGGAACCGGTGCATAGGTGACTGCTCGATTATATACCGGTTTACCCGGCTCGCATCGGCCCGGCCTCCGGAAGAGAGACAAGACGATCTTCGCTTTCCCGCATATTATCGCGCCAACATCTCCCGCGATTATTATTCTTACTCGCGGTGAAGGTCAATTTCTCTCGTCGAGTACGCAGCGCGCTGCACGACGATAAGAGATGGACGGAGATGAAATATAATAATAACATAATGGATCTCATAATATATAAGCATACGCGTATATATTTGATAGATGAACTGTTGCATAAACCGACAACAACGGACAATGAGAAAATTACTTGATTTCTCTATTAACATTTTTAATAATTGGATCCTATTTTATTATTATTGTTACTAATTTTAATAAGATGTAATAGAATGTTACAGAACTATTAATATCAGCAAAAAAATAAAACTTGAAAGATGTTCCTATCCCGTGACGAGGTTTTTAATGATTGTTGTAAAATTCGTCGCAACGACGTGACTGGCGACCGATGCGACGTTTCAGAACACATGATAATATACTGAACCATGCACTTTGTTATTCCAAGAAATAATTCTGCGGGAATTTCTTGTGCGCGCGGGCGCAAAAGAAGACACGTAACACGAGGAATGAAATGAGAGACAAGAGCGATGGAAAGGAAAAAACAGACGGACTTGAGTACCATAATGCGATTACGACATTAGCGAAAGATTTGGGAATGATGGCCACCGGAGATGAAACCGGATATTTCGTAATGTTTTCCTCGAAACAAACAGTCTCCGAATTCCTCTCTTGGGCCGTCGGATTCTCATGACGACACTAAATTCTAATCTGCGACACGTTTATCGCGTTCCTAAAAAAATATCAAGCATAGCATAAAACTTATAGAAATAAAACGCGCGGTAATTTTCACCAAAAATAGCAATATCATCGGCTCTACGTCAAAATAATCAAACGGGTTTATTTTTTGACAAATCACTCAAGTGATAATGGCCTGTTATTATTCAGAAAGAAAATAAAACAATAATAACGTGTCAGCGTTTTTAATTTCATTAATTTGTTTGAAACCCAACAAAATCAGTGTCGTACAGTTTTTTTATCGTCCACTTTTTCGAAAATTTTCTGCTACATTTTTCGAAAAGAGAAATTGGTTGATGCAAGATACATATTGCAAGATGCATAGACGAAAATAATATTCGTTCGAGACTAATACCGGTTTCAATTTCTGCACAGCCACAACGCGAGTCAATTCGATCCGGTCGGCGTGCAAGCGCAAGATGCTATCGATGACCAGGTACACCCTTTATACACGATGTGGTGGCTCATTAAAAGTCCGCTCTCGTGGACTGTGTGACGAGAAGATGGAGGGAGGGACAGAGAATTGCTGCCGACTTGTTCGTTATCTGGCGTGTTTTGCTCGTGTCAGAACGAACTTGCGGCGTGTCGTCGACGTGTGTCGCCCGGCGTGTGCATCGGGCAGGCGTTAAGTTAATGGGTCGACTCCGGCAGCCAGAGGAACGATCGGTCTTGGCTAGATATGAAGTATGGGGATCGATCCTCGGCACTCGACGGCCGGGAACGAGTCCTCCTGGTTGTTTTCCTGGTCGTGCCGGTTCTTCGTAGCGAGTGTCTAAGCGAAATTGATACTTCTCAGACATTTGGTGGTGGCGATTCGGAGACGTACCAAACACCTTGTCAGCCACGTCATCAAAGCAACGTTGGCAAGATGTATGCGCGAATAAGAAAGTTTAAATTAAAAGATTATGTTTTTTTTTTAGATTTCTGCGCGGTCCGTGACAAGCAAAAAAAGATTAAGAGTCTCGCGTTTCGGAACATAATTATAATTGAGAATTCGCTTCAAAAAAATCCGATAAAATGACACTGTAAAATAGAGATATGGCGATCGTCAAACGCGCAATTTAACACAGGATATAATTTAATTTTAAAAAAGCCTCTTTGCTATGATTTAGAGAAAATCGTGACCTTTCATCTAACCAGAAAATGATTCTCAGCGATCCGACTGCCGAGCAGATCGCTTCGATTTTCACGTCTACGACTCACGATAACAAACCAGCCATTCATCGCGAGATTACGGCTTGAAGAAAGCGTAATTGAAGGTGCTAATTCCCGAGCCGCGCGCCCGTAGCCACAATAGCTTGAATTACGCGAGGGAATACGCGATAAGCGTGCGTGATGGAAGACGACGGCAGGAGAATCCGGGAAAGGGGGAGAAGATTCACGCTGACGTAACGTAACGCACGGCGCGGCGTTGCGAGTGCGTGCGAGGAACAGGTGCGCGGGATAATAGGTAATGCGGCGAAGAGCAATGAGCTTCCGGTGCATCCTCCACGACCATTGAAACGGGGATGCAATTAAGTGTCTTTGAGAGGCCTTTAAATCAATGCAACGCGTCCTCCTCGCAATCCGCCTGCGCACGGAAACAGCTGCGAGCTGTTCCTTTTCCTCCTTTCTTTCTTAATCCTTTCCTCCCTCTCTCTCTTTCTTTCCTTCTCTCTTTCTCTTTCCCTTTCTCCTCCTACATTTATACAAGCAGCAATTGTTAATATTGCCCTGTAATCTTCCTACAATGTATTACGCAATCGTGTCTTCCTTAAGAATTTTTATCTCCATTCTTACCGCATTACAATGATTAACGATGAATGTGATCGTTTAATTTTAAATCTCATTATTGTAATATGAATCATGACGCCATGTTGTCGAAAATCAATTATATACTTCATTTTATTGAATCAATTCATGTTTTCCTCCTGACCGCAAAAAAATATAAAAAATATAAATTCTGCATTAAAGTGTTCACTTTATACTTTTACTATCTTTACGAGAATGCATAAAGATAAACTTTCAAACACACTGAACGCTTCAATCCGAGATGAATGTTTTTTTGTTTTCGCTTTTACTTAGCGCTTAGAAAAGCTAAGAGGATTAGGAGGAAAAGAATTGAATTATTTTCATACTATCTTCACGGGGATAATAATGAAGATAATGAACTAATGATCCTGCCGTTTTACAGTGCATCAAACCGTCAAAGCGAGATATAGCGGACCGGATACCTGTTGTCTCTTTCTACGGGGGTCTATTTATGTCGGGATACTCAGAAGAGATAGGATAGGAATGTCGCCAGGTTCACATGTCGATGATTCTGGACTCCGTTCGTAGTTTCTCGAAAGCGACTCTCGTTACTACCGTAGCATTGCGATATCGTCGACTCAAAGATCTTGTATTAATAAATACATTAATTTTTTTACGTACTTCTTTACATACATTTTAAGTACAGTGTGCATCGTTCAATTTGAAATCGAATGTTACGGTACTAAAAGTAATGCAAGTGAGTTTGAGTATTTTTACACATTTTGTTTTAATTCGAAACTACGTTCTTTCTATATTAATTTTATCAAGATACAGATAAAAATCTTTGGCGAAGCGGAAGCAACCGGCTCGTGGAAATGCCGTGTTCGTTACTCTCTGACCAAAAGGATACTCGATCGAGAGGTCGAAGCGTCGGGGCACAAGATTATCGACCACGAAATCTGCATAGGCAAAAGTCGTGAACCATTAAAGCCGTCGACTTAAAGGCAATTTTATGGCGTCCATAAACCATTACAATCTCGCGGTAACGTTGGTATTACGCAAGAATCAGGATCAGGATCACAGGATACAGTGTATACGGGATAGCAGGTGCCCTCCGACAAAATAAATGTAGC
Source organism: Monomorium pharaonis (assembly GCF_013373865.1). Taxonomy (NCBI): domain Eukaryota; kingdom Metazoa; phylum Arthropoda; class Insecta; order Hymenoptera; family Formicidae; genus Monomorium; species Monomorium pharaonis. The sequence goes on along the minus strand of NC_050469.1, from coordinate 196,476 downwards.
CCCTGTTTTCTTTTATCTACTTCTTTACAGTGAGGAGTAACTCGAGATTCTGTTGCACAATACGATAAATCTACTGTTCGGTTTCACAGTAATGTTTGCACAAAGATATAAGATAGCAAAGCAGAAAGGACTTCTGTCGAATAAGTTGTTTTATTCCACAATATGATTTATGAATTTTCATAAGCAATATTTAAACATAACTCTAAAGTTAAAATTTTATTAAGAGGGTTTAATATAAAAATAAGAGCATTACGAGAAAAATGATAATCAGAAAAACTTGACTTAAAGTTAACTCCAAATCGACATTCTATATGCTTTATTTTTCAAAAATAAATATAAAATATTGCCAATGCAGCAAATGTAATCAACATTCCAATTAATAATTTTATGAATATCTTTACTCTCATTTATAATAACAGAAATGACACATGGGAGAAAAATCGGATGGTAAATATCTCAAGGAGATTAAATTATTACAGTTGTAAATCGAATATAGCCATATTATATTATATAAGATGTTGTAGATATTTATAGATACGAGAGAGAGAGATCTATGAAATTTTACATGCATCGATTAATAAACCTTCTCCCAGATACATTTTCTCTGTTTACGAGGCTTGTGCGTCCTGCAGCGAGAACAACGGAAGATGCCTGCTTTTTTCCGATCTGAGGCGTTCGAAGGATTTTACGATCGCAATCGGCCGTAAACTCGGTCCATTCTACCAATGAACGAAATAAATAATATCACCAAGCGAGCCACGTGCAACGACGCACAAGTTGAATAAATAGACCTGATCTCTCATATACGCAGCTGTCCTCGGAGAGAGACTGCGCGGATCGTACAATAAAATGTTCCGTTGATGGAGAATACACGCGACAGTTTGTGGAGAGATCGACTCGACGGAACTACTGTGAATTATGGTGAACACCGTATAAACGTTTCTTGGAATCAACGGGACGATTCTACGGACGCACGGACAACATCCATCTGGATGCGAGACCACTTGCGGAGTGGACGAGTGGTTGCTCGATAAGAAAATGCCTCTGCTTTCGGAATGTGATCGTTTCAAAATGAAATCGAGTCTGTGGAATGGATCGGGCTTACTTAGTAAAATTGCATGCGAGTACTAATCAAGTGATATTCAAGTGTGCCTTGGAATCAACCAATGGCTAAATTCGATGAAACATAGTTTGTTTCAACGCGCTTTCAATACAACGGAATAAAGATTGCGAACAATATTATTTGTTCGCAATCTTTATTCCGTTTTAATATCCAAGTTTTAATGTCTCTTCTTTTCAATAAATTACTGTAAAAAGTCGAACTTTTCTTAAAAAAATATGTATTAAGAATTGCTCGTATGTCTATATCACACGAGGTACTTGATGCACCAAAATTAAATTTCGGTTAAATATCTAAAATCACAGGTCGACTATCGTAAAAAATTAACTGCTTCTAAAGTGCCGTAACAAACGAGGATTTATCGCAGGGTTCTAGCGGAAATAATGGCGGCGCCAAGGTGAATCACCACCTGAGAAACCGATAAAACTATCCGGCTATGTATAATTTAATAAAGAAAGCAGTGTGGATTCGGCCGCGAATCGCTTGCAGTCATCCTGACAAATATCTGTCCACAAGACGCGCGATAAAGAAACAAGCGTGAAAAAGTTGCGGGGAAAACCAGCGAGCGGACGACCGACCGCGGAGAGAAGAAGTAAGAAGGATCCGTGGAGAAATCGAATATCGTCATTCTCGAGCAGCGTTGGTTTGAAGGAGACGCGATGCGACTGCATCAAGCTACGTATTCAAAAAATTCCCCCTGCTCCTTGATGCGAGTTTTCTCTTAAGTCTAACGGGAAAAAAATGTACTTTAATTATTTTAACAATTTTCCGTGTCAGCTTCTGACAATTGATCTTTGACGGAGAAGATGCGGATTTATGTTTCCAGGAAATAGCACTTGGAAGAGGAGGCGATACGGTAAAGCCGTCGCTGCAGGTGTCGGTTTTTTTTGCGAGCTTGCGAGAGAAAACCGGTAGGCATTCGGTTTTTTGCCAGTAAGCGGGATTAACGAAATAACGCGAAATCGATTCTCGCATGCTCGTGGGATACGAGCGCGTGTGATTGCGAGTATAAGAACGGCAGAGGGACGAGAGCGAGCGTCTGCACGCGAATGGCCATTTTAATTTTACTATACGAGCGTTTCTTTATGTGATCTCGCAATTGGGTTTTCTCGAGAAGTTATCTTCGTGCATACGGTCCCTTTAGCAAAAATATAAATGGCGTGCATGAATGGTATTATTAATCAATTTGTGTTTCTTATACGTAAATATAAATTATAAAATGATTTTGCTCGAAATTAAATTTTATGTATCAAAAAATATTTTTCAGATTCTATTAAGTATATAGATGAAAATGAATAAAATAATAAACTTAACTTGAAAATATTGCCTGTATATAGAATTCTTACTATGTATTTTAAACGATTAATTAATCGTAGAAAACTTGATTATTATTAAGCAATTTCTGCCTATAAAATATTATGAATAAGGATTTTTCGAAACTTGCAGATTTTTAGAGCACATTTAATCGCGCTGCAGAGAGTTAATTGCATCGTAACTGCAAAATGAAATCGGAAGTAGTCGTAACATCGAAGCCGACAAGAAAATACTGTGAAAAATCTTCAATTACGCTTCTCATAACGCACGTTAAGAGCCATACAGGATAAGCGCAAAATATGCGTAAAAATTACCCGGCTATTCGGTACTTTCCGCGGTAATAACGATTATTCCTGGCGCAATTTCCTGCCAGCGTCTCCACCGGTCGTGATAATAAAACAACCACGATAAATCGGAGCAGTTAGCAATAACGAGGGACGTGAAAATAGTTCACGTCACGATCACAAATTGCGCGCGCGGTCCATCGAATCTGGAGTTACAACTCATGCTAGTCAATTACGCACAATTCGAACTTACTGTGTAAATCCAAAGAAATGTAGAAAGAAACGAGTTTTTATGGCCAAAGGATCATTGAGACTTACCTGAAACAGAAAAAATGTATATATGTTAATAGACAAGATAATAATTACTTAATTAAAATCAAGATTATTTAAATTTAAACAATAACAGAATTTTGGAGCAATTCTTCGCAGTAGCATGATTTTTTTCAGGGAAAAAAAAACAAAATTTTAAATGGTTTTGAATCGACATCTATTGCATATCGTTGTAAGTGCAGCTTTGTCTCGTTATAGCACCGCTGTCTCATCTATCAATTGCGGAGCCAGCATCATAAAGTGAGATACAGTTAGACTGTCCAAATACTCTCCAACCGTCATGATTGTTTGACTCAAAGATAAACTATGTCTATCCTATTATATTAAACTATTCCTCACAGCGATATATATGTGTAGATATCACAAACAAAATAAAATAAATTGTGAACTGTAGAAAATTGTGAGTACTAATAATAAATTTATTTTGCTACTACGTAGCTGTATGTATGTCTCTGTACAAAAATTAATTTCTTTTAACACTTCGTCTTTTATAGGAGCCATAAAAATGCCATGTTAAAAAGGGGGCATTTATGCGTGCATGCGACGAATCTCATGCATTATTAACGTTCCACCAGGTGCATTAGCAAATCGTGTTTGACTTTAGGGCCGTCGTCTTCAGTCTAAAAGTTCCACGAAATCATTCTTGGAGCAATGTCCTTTCTTGGCGGCAACTGGCTTCTTATTACGCGAAAGAGTCGCTTTTAAACAACCTCAGGGTAACATTCCTGATCGCACCAGTATCTTCTTTATCCCCTATCAGTTGAAGAGAAAAAAGAGAGAGAGCAAAGATGTCCTTTATAAAACGGTGTTTTTTATTTGTAAGTATTAAAAGTATAAACTATATGTAGCCACAAATATAGTTATAAATATATTGTGCAATTTAGATTTAAATCTCGGTAGAATAGAAATAAGTTCTGGCTCCCACGAAACTTTTCGATATTTACCGAAAATTTTCCACTGGAAGTTAAAATAAACTGTTGTCGCATATATGGTAGCGCAAATTTGCGATCAAAATAGGCGATAAGAAAACGAAAGATATTATTGCGTATTGGTATTTATAATTTAAACACATCTCTCTAAGAAAATCGAGATGACAAATAGACTGCTCATGACAGTCGAGTCTTCCTGATTTCTTCACTTCGCCCACCGCAGTTGCATAGTTGCATTCGCTCGTGGCTTCCTCACTGGCGACGATTAACCTCCTCTCGCTGATTTCCGACGCAGGATTTAACGACCGGTGGTTTTCAGCATCATCGCGGGTGGTGGCTTTTTTAACGCAACGCTTGAAAAGTGCCCGAGAAGATGTGTTAAATATCTATTCGCGATATTAAGCTTTAGAGCACTTGAAGTAAGAAAGAATACAACACGTATAGTTTTATTACTTAAATTTCAGGACAGAGCATTTTAAATTGTATATTTATAAGAAAAAATTAATAAAAATACTTTAATTTTAAGATAATTACAATATTTTCATATTATATTGTTTAAATAAATACATATTATTAACTAGTCTATTAATTTAATAAAATTACTTATTTTCAATAATATTTATTTTTAGTCAATTTTTTATCGCGTTCGAAAATTACATCAAAAATTTTATATCTTTCCATATTCGATATGTTTATTTATTTGACTTTTTACATTTATTATACAAATACAGTACGTTTGTGCACAATAAAATCAAGCGGAAGATGCTTACACATTTCTGAATATTTGTTGGAAGTTGGAATAGATTTGCATAACTGTACCGCAAGCCACAAAGTACCATTTCTGGTGTTAATTTTCTCCCATTAAACTAAACAGTAACGGTATTTTTACCTCAATGAAGATTCCAGATTGTGTAATAAACCGCAATGCTATTGCTAGAACTGAGAGAAACTCGAAACTTATGACGGAATCAATATTAAAAATAGAGAAAACTCGCTTCCTTTGCTACATAGTACTAGACACACGTGCACCCGGCATAGCATTGAAGGATGTTTCATTACAAGCGGATGTATTGTCACAAGTGACATTTAACGTACACTGACCTGAAACGCGAACCGTTCCCGAAGGTTCATCGTACCTATTTACTATAGGTAACAGCATTGTCCACTTAGATTGATTGTAAATCTAATTCTCTTTCGATTAAACATGTAGGATGCATGTACACGCACACGTAAATATCTGTGCCTACGCCCAGACTGACACATTTCGCGAATTTAAGACTATCGTCGTATTTTATTTAAATTTTTTCTATATTTTATACAACTTTCTAGTGTAATATTAAAATTTTGTCAGAAATTTAAACTTGTTTTAAAAGATTTTATTAAAACTTCATGTTGCAAGTACTATTAAAGATATTTTCTAAGAATTAAGATTTTTGTTTACTTCATTATAATGCTATTTATTAAAATGTTAAATTGTATTAAATATATATCTAATATAAAATTAAGATACAAAAAATTTGTAAAATAATTGTACAATATATTTTGTTTTACGGACCACTCAAAGTGAAAATTGCTAACAAATTGTTTTTGAATAAATCTTGAAAGATTCAAACCGCCATCATGCGAATTGCTTTTAATGTGATCGCGTGCGTGTACCTAATCAGGATTCGTCGAGATTATGGTCGAATTCTGTCAATCTAACTCGTGGCACAAAAACACCGCCGGAATAGGTAACGGAAACGGATGCCGGGGGAATAGTAAATTGAGTAACATACGATGTTAACGAGGGTTTGTAATTGGTAGAAATGATGATCATTAAGTCGCGCATTCTTCTCGGCACTACATATTCCGTAACTCTCGTTGAATGGTGTTTTAAATTTTTCTTGCACAAATGGACAGTATCGCGGGGCAATACTAATGAAAGAAAAATATGCGGAGTGAAAAATAAATTAAAATAATATTATAATAAAATAAATCTCATTTACATTTACATTTGTAGCACAGTGATTCTAGTGAGAATTACTTAGAGGTTTTAGAGAAACTTATAAAATCAATTAAGGAAGTTTAAAAGATATCTAACAAATAAAAAATATATACAAGATAAAATGTGATTGATAAATTACAATTTTTTCGATGCGATATTAGATTAACATTTAATTAGAATATGAAAAATAAAGTTGGAAAACATTAATAATAAAATCTAATCTCCTTTTAATTAACTTAAATGCACTTCGTACCATTATAAATCCAATTTCAATCTGTTTAATAAAAGGGATTCAATATTTTACAACTCCACTTGATTTTAACATTTTATTAGACCAACCCATTCAATTTCCGCGGACGTTACTGATTAATACACATGACGTTAAGTATTCACGAGTACTTAAGCGTGTAAGTTACGTGCGTATTAAATATGTGATGTCAAAAGTAAATTATAAAACGGTGTAATTAACAAAACAAGTTGGTGCAAAGATCCGATGAAAACAACATGATAAAAAGGAGTGATTTATGACGAAGAAATACGAAGGGAGTCTTTTGCCCTTTTTCTCTAGATATTGGACGACTAGATAGCAAATATACCTTTATCGGCATTCGAATCGAGAAAAAGGAATTATCAATAACAGCATTGCGTCACCTTATTGGACGTCGACCTTTCGTTAACGAGAGGAATGGCTTGGTCTGCCAATAACAGATTAACGCGATGCGTCGGTGTGTTAATTGACCACATGTTACACACTGCGCTCCGCAAAAGAGTATCTTAACATTAATGCGCGCGTTATTATGGCCTTACATACGCCTATCAATGAAATGAATAAAACATTAGCAAAACGCGTTTACGTACTTTACGATGTGCGACGTGAAGAATCGGCACGCGACGAAAAATCGCTTTAAAATAACTTGTCTTCCGAATCGCATACGGATTCGTGTGGTGCTTTTACTATTCTCCCTTTACACTCCTGCGCTCTTGTCTTTGTGCTGTTGCCACGAGACGTAACGTGCACATAAAACGTGGCGAGATGCCGAGCAGGCGCAATAAAATTCGGACTTTTGCAGTCGCACCGGCTGAGATTATGACCCTTTCTGTCTCTGTGTTCGACAATTAAAAAAGGCATTAATCACTTTAATTACTTGCCGACCTGGCCATGAGCATACATATGTCCGACTTAACGGTAATGAATAATAAATACTACGATACCATCGATCATTCGACATATGTAGCAACGGGTTTCAAGCTCGTTTGTATCGTCCGATTGTAATTTGCTCGCCCATTAATACCCCACCGGCATTAATAAAACTCATCGAAATTGCCGATCAAAAATTAAGATCTCGCGCATAATACATTACCAAGACACACACTAAACATGATTATAAACTTAAATAATATTTTTTTAAAATGCTTAGATTATTTGTATATAAAAATGTACAAAATGAGAAGTTTATTTCACAAATCTAAATAATTTTTTCTAATTAGAGTGAGATTCGTAAAAATAATTTTCATTAGGTAAAAATTATGATGCTTTCTCGTAGAATGACCTCAGCAAAAGAACTTCGAGGCAATCGCAATTACAATCAAACTCGCTTCGCTTTTGATTAAGAATCCATTGAGCGGAACGGAACACTAGATGAAATGGATGAAAAAAAGGGACAACCAGTGCGGATGAATCTAATTTTTTTCCTCCACTTCAGTTACAACTAGTTCTATTATTGTTTTACGATAACGAGATGGGTAATAAAACACGGTTTGCGCCCAAGGTCTTCTCCTCATAGGCGAGTCGGAAGGTCGAAGATGGCGAGGCGAGATTTATAGCATTACACGATTCCTTACACCCTTTCCTTCTCCCTCAACCTTTCCTTTATTGTCTTACACTCGTTCTCGTTATGACAAAAATCGTGCCAATATGCTTGCAATACGGAATGACCTCGGGGCAAAAAATAAAGAATTATGTCGAAGAATCGAAACAATCAAGAGAAAAAAATAACCGTAAAAACTCTCATAGTTAAAATAAAAGTCCTTACTTATAAATGCTCATTATTTGTGGAAACAAGCTTAAACTAAGGAAATGTATAAAAAATGTATAGATATGTAAATACATAATATATAAAACAAAGAAATTAATTTATGACGCAATAATGTCGAACAATTAAAATATTATAAAATAAAACCGTTCAAATTGCGTTTATATATGGAATTATTAATATAATTCACGAAATTGATTGACGACATAAACAAAATATCAATTCTTTATAAGGAAAATCATAAAGCAAACATTTTCTATATTTGCAATAAAATAACAGATGGAGCATTGTAGTACTCATCAAGACTTATATCATATAAATTTTTTTCGTCATCAAAATTATTTATTTATAAGCAATGTTACAATTAGATACTTATTATATCTTAAATACTTTCGTGAACAGTTACAGCATTACGTTGACACACGATTTGACGTAACATACTGGCATCTGTGCAATCAAACGATTACGAAGATTATTTTGTAATCAGCGAAATACGAAAGCGCCAATTTGCACACGTCTTTAATGGAAAACGGTACAAGAAGGCGGAGCGAGAGATGATAAAAAAAAAGGAGCGGGAGAAGAGAAGAATCGGCGAGAAGAGGAGACTTCGGCTGCGGTAATTAACTTCCGCCAATAAAGCGGCGGTTCATTTCGGGATCCAAATTAATTTCCTTGCTGCGATAACGACAGTATCTCCGCCCAAGTTCTTCCTGATCGATCGGATTGATTCTTATCGACACGGGATAGTATTAATAAGAAATGATCAAAAGATTATTTCAGCTAAAATTGATCTCGGCAATTTATGCGAGAATGAGGAAATGTCGTGACTTGCAATGTATATGATAATCTCAAACTGTATGTCCATTACTTATTTGTTACTTTATCATTTTATATATGTATATATATATATATAAAATTATATTGTCGCTGAAATATTTATAATAAAGATACTAAGGTGTTACATAGATTTAAATTATTTTTCCGTTGCTTTAAAATTTCTTAAAAATTAAACAAGCATAATTTTACAATTATAGTTTTCACAAAATTTTAATATTTATTTTGACTGTACTTTCTTCATGCATTATTTTGTTTATCTTGATCATGCATTCTCTCATTAGTATACACTATATGTTATGATGATACATTTCTTATTCACAGTTCATATTTCAATATTCGGAGTGCTGTTTTTGCGATTTAAATGTATAAATTTTTCGCAACTCCAACGAATATCGCGGCCGGAAATCAAACCAAATAAGCTGATTGAACAGAAGATGTAGAGAAACGAAGCTGGTGCCCATACTGCCTTATCTAAATCTCTTCGGTAGCGAAATGAGGTGGTTTCCATGTGAGTACGTGTACACGTTTATACTGGCTTGTCTATCCGTCAAATGCCCTCCTCTATCAGGTTTCACTCGTCATCCCGCTATTATCAGTGGGGATCTAGGATTGTCTCCCGCCTCTCCCTCGTCGTCACACGCCCGTTTGCGGCACAGGATAACGGTACATCGATATAGCGGCGGATCACGCAGACGGATCGATGCCGTCGATGGTACAGGACCATACATCGTGTGTTCCCCGCGGAAGAAAATTATCGATCCCGGATGGACGTAGAGATCTTGACCGAGACCGCGATTCCTGCTCGATTCGCCGATCCGTGGAATATCAATGACTCTGACCCCTACGGACGACAGTAAATTGGATGCCGTACCCTTGACTTGTAGTTGAACTGTACATCGTTACGGCGAGTGTGATGTATCAAGTAATATCCATCACGTGCCTTTCATAAAAATCAGAAAGACATTTTGATGCCTAAAATTGATATTTCATGGAAAAGGTACTGTGGTCCAAATTAGAGTTTTCAGACAACAAACATATATAAATGTTTAAATCTATCTTTGTATTTCTTGTTAAAGATATCAAACTTTCTTTTTTTTTTATAACAGAAGAATATAATTTTTTTTATTTATTTACACACAATTTAAGAAAAGATCATTTTTTAGACATTTTCTCATTAGAGTACGCTATATGCATATAAACTGATACTTATATGCATATAGCGGTTATTGAATATCGCGATTGGACCGTACAATGCAAGCAACGTTTCCTCGCAAAGACAACGAAGTGCGAGATACAATCTCGGGGATGCAGAATCCTGTTCATTCTGCGACTTTATAACTTCTTTCTCCTCGGTCTTCCCGGTTTTCTTCTTCTTCTTTTTTTACTATTTTGCAATGCACACCGGAGTTCCACGATGGGCGTAGAACTTGCCGACAGTTTGAGATAAATAACACCGCGGGACAGGACAATGTGTCTAGTGTCGTTGTACCTTCGCCTTTCGTATCCTGCGAATTCAGCTTGAGCGCGTCCCTTGCGTATGTATATGCGTTAAACTTTGCATCGTGACTGCACAACAGGCGAGAAACTGGTGTTATATCATTCCCAGTCGCATCAACAAAAATACGAAATTGTGTGGACATTTGAAAGGTAAAATTTCAAAAATTGACTTCTTGATTAGAGAGTTTTTTGACACAATACTTGGAGGCAATTGTCGTAGTCACAACATAAATCTAAAGATGCCAAACAGAACAATATGCATTAAGATTTCGCCGGATTCTTTCTCGCCGGTCCTCCATTCGAAATCATCGCGGGTTGAACTAACTTCCCCTCCGCCGAAGACATCGTGTCGAAAGCACTTCCGATTCGTTCTGGATTCGTTGCTAGCCCTGGGTTTACGATCTTCGCGACTCTCCTTCACGAAGACGGGAAGAGAGGTCGCGCCGGCGCGACCTACGTTGAAAGCGGGCGCAAAGGAAACCATCCTGCGTGCGGAATGGTACCATCGACAGGGGGCTCTAGGGACTGCATTTAAAGCCGCATTTGTATGCGACCCCGCGCACTTTCTTGCACACGCACGCACGCATGTCGATCCCGTTGTACCCTTAAATTGGCTATTTCCACGATGAGGGGGGTGAGGGGGGAGGCAAGGAGGGGACGAGCGCGAACGAAAGAGCCGGCACAGTCACCAGCGAAGGGAATTCGTCCCATAGAAATCAGGCTGCCCTTTGTCAGCGTCAGAACGGACGTAATTCCATTGGTCGCGGTTCGTCGACTCGCGAAGACCAATTTCCTCGTCACAATGATGCGTTGGTTTCGAATGAAGCCAGCGAAAAGCGCGCTTCGTCGAAAAGTTGGGATTCCAACGTGAGCGCGAGGGCGAATGCTCGCGAGGTGTATTCAAACAGGTGTTCAACGCTAACATAATAGCGAGCTCGGAACAAGAATCAATTCTATTTAAATAAGAGTTCAAAAAATTTATACAAAGTATAAAATATATGTCGAGTAGAACAAAGTTTATTAAGTGCGAAATCAATAAAAAAATAATAATTAGATATGCAATAATTCAATTCAGAAGAATTGAAATTCTCAGTCAACATCGGTATAGAATATTGTTACAAAATATATATTAATAACACTAATAAGCAACTTCAGAGGAAATACTGCTTTTGTGTAGATTCTTCTAAGAATAATTTTATTGACGTCACTTTTGAACGCTATTCGTCTCACTTATAAGGCCGGTATTCATTTCGAACTTTTTCCTCTGTCGAAGAAGAACTCCTGCCCGTAGTGCACTGTCGAGCGGGAAAAAACGCAGGAAGAAGTAACGAGCGGAGGAACATGCAGAAGAGACACGTTACCCAGAAGACGCGGTGTGTCCGTCTCGTTCATGGCGGCCATATATCACGAGTGCTCCGAGGCAAAACACAAGGCATCATTGGACCACGTGCACGTACGCAGGCGCGTACGCACGCACACACGTGTATACAGTCCTATGACGTCGCAGAGGTTCCTGATGACGATTTCAAGAGTGACTGATGCCCGGACGAAGAAGACGCGCTACAGAATGGCAAATGGCGTCTTGCTGAGAGACAATCCGCCTTGTTAGCAACGAAATGGCTCGGGATGATCTTACCTCGCAATCTTTTCCCCCTTTTCGTCACTTCTACACCTTTGTCTCGTCGCTATCTTAGTTATTCCAGAAAAATTTCAAGCTTTATGCTAGGCAACTCATCTAAAATGTTAAGCTATTTAAATTTAATAAAATCAGTGGAAAACTCGATAGAAAAATAAAAGTTTTTCAACTACTGCTATATAAGAGAATTGTTTTTCTTTTAGTAATAGTGTAGTATCTTTTTATATACAAATTTTTAAGTTAAACTTGAAGAGACATCATCCATTGCAATAAACAAATTCGTAAAAATGGCGGTTAATTAAAAAATGTTTTCTCTAAATTAACCGTAGTTCTTTTTGTCATTACATTCTTCTCGTACCCAAATTTATCTTCCAAATTTAGCTTTTTTTCTTATTTTTCTGGATAGGCGACCAATTATTTGAACCATTTTAGATGTCGTCTTTCTAGAAATTCTTCGCTTAGTTTTAACGAAAATAGACAAAGAGAAATGAGAGATAGAGACGAATAAAGAGAAGTACGATCGTGGAAAAAGGTAAACTGGTGGCAAAGGGATGAGAAGCTGAAGAAAGGACATCGTGAGCGTAGATCAAGTGGATAAAATTCCGCCGGAAGACTTAGCGAACGTGTTGGATAAGCTCAGATAGAATCTTGACAAGCCTTCGCACAACGTTTTTACTGCGTTGGATTTATGCAATTATTCCCACAAATATGCTAACAATACGATATTACAAAGTCAAAGAGGTTTCGCTATCTTTTACAAAAAGTATAATTCGTCAAGTCTATGCCAAAAGTAACAAAGCGATAAATAAATTAATAATTAATGCCTAATTTTGTCCTAAATTTATACAAATTACGCAATTACGTATTTATTAATGATATAATTTCTTAAATATTATGCTAATACAAATGAAATTGGAGAAATAAGGACGCGCGCGCAGGGAAAGTGTTATATATTAAGAATCAGTGTGGCTAACATCAGGTATAAATCAGACATATTATTCGGCAGGGCAACGTCCTGAGATCATGGCTGGCATTGTTCCTCAAGCTGCGCGATAAAAATGGCATCGACGTCTCCCGACGTTGGAATGATGAAGCGGCCGAAGAACCGAACACGCGCGCGGAGCGACGCGGAAGAAAAAGGAAATCGCGATGTTCGTGAAAAGAGCATTCAAAAGAAGTCCGGACAATAAATGCGCGCGTCTCCTTCGCCCGGGAGGGTGCCGTCACTCCTGACAGTTGGCGCATCCACCTCTGCTTCGACAACCAACTTGTTGTCTCTCTCTTGCCGAACGGAAAGAAACAAAAGCATTAATACCTCTGTCTCTCGCAAGGCGAACTATACCCACTTAATTAATTTGATCAGACTTTGCCAAAAGGGGCCTCGTTCGCGACGAGTTAGTTTCAAACTGACAATCGTGCGAGGTCCTCGAAGAACGAATATGTCAATTGAAGAGGTTTCTTTCAGTCGGAGATAATGCCAGCATTGTTCTCAAAATACACAGGTCTCACTGGTGCATTATATAAAAAACCGCAAATATAGTAAGTATTTTGCAAATATAATTTAATAAAAATTGTTAATAAGATAACATTATAAAATATCATACGTTTAAATAATGTATAAATCAATAATATACCTCGTCAACCTTTTTCTATCGGAACGGAAGACTTTGTTGATGATCTACTGCACTTTGCAAAAATTGAAGTTCCGAACACTTAAAAGAGAAGGAGCACGGTTAAGTCTCGTCGCAAGGGGAAAAAAGAAACTACTGGAAGAGAACACGACGCGCTGTAAGGGCTGAAAGGTAACAGAATGTGGCTGCCATTGCATTGTCCCTCCTGCGACAATGCAAGGCTGCTGGATCGTACTGGAGAGTAATCTACATCTTCAGTAATATATCATACGAATTCCCGCGCGTGTTCGCCGTGAGGCTCCTACCTCTTCGAGATACGCAACATAAATGTGCGTACGTATATGCGTATGCGTATCTGTGTACTATCAAGCTACGAATATTGAGATATCTTCCTCGTTGGTCCGGGGGTAACAAATCTTCCGCGATGCGATTCGCGTCGTAAAAGGAAGAATGGCACGAGAACGCGTGACAGTAAAATATATTTCGATTACGATTCGGTTCCGTGGAACTTTTTACACTTTTTTTCAATGGCAACTGTCGACGATCGATTATCTTAAGATCGCCGAAACAAAGGATGAGATCTGAGAAACGCGAATTCATGCTTCGACAAGAATTATAACGAAAAGTGGAGATTGACGTCTTCAAGTCGAGAGGATCTTAGGAGAAACGTACGAGCCGAGGAAGAGGTCTCTACTCCGTCTCGCGAATTCCTGTTCCGTGTGAACACCTGGAAGTGTACGAGCGCGTGATGGCGTGGCGGATAACATTGTTTCGCGTTGTGTGTTGGAGTGTTTGCGCGGCGATTTGTAATGCCTTCCCGGGCGACGCCAGCTTTATGTCATCTTCATTCGCGCAAACTACGGTTGGGTAGCTGGAACAGCACCACGAGGAGAATGGGCGAGGTGTGAGTTACGGCAGGAACAATCCCTGTTTACAAAACCTCGTGTCGCAAAATTATGTCGAAATTTTAATAACAATCAAGAATTTACTTGAATTATGGCAAAGGACTTAAGTTCAATTAAACATAACGCTATTTAAAGATAATTTTCTCAAGTTAAATAATTATTGCGGTGATAATCGATCCACGAATATTACGCTAATTTATTCTCATCCCCACACTGCAGTGTTTCATATTAAATTTTGAATAACAGACTCGTGCCGTTTTATTATGACTGATAACTTATTAAACTATGTCGAGGTCTGGAGCAGAAAGTAACTCACTTAAGGTCACTCGAGTCATTCTCATTAAAATATCAAGTAACTAGTCGCAATTCAAAGAACCTCACGTCGTCATTGCATACTGATAGTCGACGCATACGGTCGAGGGTGCAATTTAACGACCGTCGTTTGAAAGGGCCGACTCATTACTTCCGTGTGTTGTTTAACAGCGAGTTAAAACAATCCGCGGCACATCGTTCGCCGCATTACCGATTTATTAATCCGCATTTTTCATGAGGGCAGCTTACGAAGCGCGCATCGCGCGAGCATTCATCAGCCGGGAGAAGAGAGCCAGTATTATCAGATCGTCCGGTAGAAAACGCAATAGCTCTCGTAATTGCTCTCGTACGTCAATGACACCGAGGGAGATCTCATGCCACTCCTCTTCATTATATACGCGGATCATAAACTTCGTGTACGCGCGAGGACAATACGGCCAACATCTCCCATGATATACGCAATATAATGTGTCCGCGTGTGTGTCTGGTGAGATTTTAAACTGCAATATAGTAAAATCACGAATAATCGTAAATGGAAATAATTGATTCAAAGATGTAAAATGTGAATTATATACGTAAATAAATTAATGTCAAAATTTTGAAGAAGCGTTTGATTAGAATTTTAACCATATGATTTATCGATTATAACTAATATTTTTATTATTAAAATAGAAATTGAATCGAAATTCCTAAAAGAGAATTTATTTTAAGCTTGAGCTTGTTATTTAAGAACACAAATTAATTTTTTTTCTGTTTCAACGAATATCACGAATGTTCTGTGATTCATCGAGCGTTCAACATCGGTCACTCTAATGAATAACTGAATAACTGATATCTCGTGGTAGTCGTGATCCAGATCTAATTTCTCTTCTGATGGAGAGATGAGAAAAGCTTCTCTCATTACGCGCCACGAAACAGAGACGCGGAGGAGTTGCGCCAACGACAATTGCAAGGGCCAGGTATAATACGTGCAAAACACCGATGCTGCGGGTCCGTCGTGCAAAATTCTGAATGCCCAAGTATCCTCTTTCCTCGAACCTCTTAGCGCTACTTAGCGGATCCTTTTACGGGACAGCGGGCCCTGACAAGAAAGGAAGGCACGACGTACAGCTCGACGAAGGGTCGAAGCAAGAAGAGACGAAAAAGACGAGAAGGAGCCCAAAGAGGTAGGACGAAGGGAAGAAGCGGGGGAGAAAGGGCGGAGGTGGAGTACCAAAATGGCGGAGTAAGCCGAGGGACAAGATAAGCCTTTGTGTCCGCACGGAGGCCCACGGGGGCCCGAAGCAACGGATCCCATCGTCTCGGTCTCATATTTCGCGAATCCCGCTATCATATTTTACCGCTCGCCCCCCTCTTCCTCCTTCGTCCCATCTTTCTACCTTGCCAAGGTCTACTCGAGGAGACCGAAAGAGTCCCTAATTTTTTATTATCTCGCTTTTTCGGGCCCCCGATTTCCTCCACCCAGTTCTTTTCAGAGCACGGCTTCTTTTCGACATTGAAGAATTTCTCATTCGCATGTCTGTTCTCTAATATAAATAATAAGTAGAGTGCAATTCAAACTTTTTTGTCGCTACAATTTCTAAAAAGATGGATACAATATTGAATTTTAAATAATTTTCAAAATATTAATACTAAGTCCACTTTTAAAAAAGGTGTGATTTTTAATTATTATATTTTACTATAATATTTTACTAGAAGAAGAAATATTTACGAAAATAATTACACTGCTCAGTAATATAAAAAGCTTTCTCTAAGCTAAATAATATTGTGATATAAAACATGCTTTTTTTATACATAAAGGCGATATTCTTTCACAAACTTATTGTCAAAAATGCGTCCATAATAATAATGATGGAACAAGAACAGCGACGAAAGACTTCTCTTTAAACATTACGCGAATTGCAAATTAATGTTATCAATTAAAGAAAAAAAAAACACACAATCGCATTCAAGTGTTAATAATCGTTGGCTGGTATTTTTGCATCTTCTATTAAAATTATTGGCACCGCTGCTAAACTAACTGTTAATTGGATACCAATAGTGATACCATAGTCAATATTTGATTATATTATTAAAAGAATATTAACAACTCCGATGTATAATGATTGATGGAAATCACATACGAATCTATAAATCTTCGGGCATCATTTAAACTGCAATCATTTATAATCTTGCTGTAATTACAATCGATTTCCTTGAAGAGGGAATGCGCGCTCGCGATCGTAAATAAATGCGGACTTAAAACTCCAAGCGAGAGATATCCTCCGGTATTTGTGCGATTCCATGATCTCGGCGGGGACGGTGCATTCGCTGCCGATTATATCGATTATCGATCGTGCGGATCTCTCACTACTTTAGGCCCTTAAGGGATCCGATGCCTTAACGGACCAAGAGGGATAGATCGCGTCGTTCTGCCGGCGTCAAACAATTAAGACTGACTTACGCGCGCCGACGTTAAAAGAGCAAACGAGTTGCCGGTCGCTGCCCTTCCGCCACGGCTCTCGCGTGTATCAGATAATGCAAGCCGCGGCGCGCTGTCATCTCGGGAAGAATTTACAGACGACATAGTGCGGGCCCTCGGGCCCTCCGGGCCCGGGGTCCTCTACGCTACGTGGATACGGCGACAACCGGCCGCCTATCGCGCGCGGCGGATCGCGTCTCTTCGCGCGTCTCGCATCTCCCGCGATTTCCCGCGAAAATGCATCTTAGTCTTGGGCCATGGAACACTTGACACTTTGAAACAAAGACTACGTTTATACGTTATCGTTTAATCGGGTTTAGTAACACAAGTCTGTATAGTTATAATTACTGACTTAAAATGTCGTAAGTATTATAATTAAATTTAATTTAATAGCACAAACTAGGATTAACTAGCATTTGTACGATATTTTACTAAACTAGACTGATGATGACGCGTGTAAACGTAGTCAATGACTGTCGATGCGTCTTTATAAAATCCAAAACTTATCGAAAAATTTCTGATCTAATCCCTTTCTTGCATTAGAAATTTCCTTTTTCTTATGAGAAAAAAAAAATTAAAAATGTGATAAGATAAAGTCTCATTTGTGATTCAAATTAATAAAAAACTTTTTCACTACACATTTTTTCTGTTACTATTAGTATATTGCAACATTTTTTAATAATTTGAAATTGATTTTATTTTGGGCTCTCTCTCTCTCTCTCTCTCTCTTTTTCTTTTCTTCTTCGTTAAGACAATAATGCATTACCATAAGGAGACATAAACTTTCCAACGGAAGGAACCACTTTACTTTTACAAAAAACGTCTCACACGAAAACATAAAAACGCATCGTCGTTTCGAGAGTACCGCGAAAATAAATAATCCATCCACGTACAAGGGAACCTGGGACGACTTCCAAAGATAATTGCAACTTTCACGACGAACCTTGTATGAAACGATCAAAAAGCATACGGAAATATGTGCAACGTAGTGGCCGATACATATGAAAGTTAGTTGCGCGAAGAGTACAAACAGGCACAATTTGAAAAGAAATTGCTATCGTGAAAGCGACCAAAGTGTGTTTTCAAACGTGACGCGTTCACGGTCACGCGAGGAAGTAAAGGGAATTATACGCGGTGTCCCTTTTAGGACGTGCGAAGAGATGCATCGTTCTGCTCTCCCTTTCTCTCTCTCTTTCTCTTGAGAGAGAGAGAGAAGTGCGGGACGCGCGACGTCAAAGGGACACGTAATCATCCGCAAGTACCGTGAGATGAATTATAGAGAGCGACGTACTTACCAGGCATGCAGACGCATCGAAAGGTCCCAGGATCGTCCAGACAGGAACCGTCGTTCTGACATGGATGCGACTCGCACTCGTTCACATTCGTCTCGCATCGTGGACCCGTGAATCCTTGCGTGCAATTGCACGCGAAAGATCCGGGCGTGTTCACGCAGATACCGTCGTGCTCGCAAGGAGAGCCTGCAATAAACGAGAAAAGACAAATGTCGTTACTTTCAAAGGTAATCAAAATATCTCAAGAAGATTAAAATACAAGTAGATTTTTACAAAAATTTATTGTATTTAAAGAATAAATTAATTAAATAAGTCTATTTGAAAAATGGGTTTTGTGGTAAAATTTCAGATTGCAAATTATATAAGATAAAATAAAAATTTAATACGCGCAAGAATTTCACGCAGTCATTCAGCACCGAGTAATTTGACGCTCAATACAAAGCAGATCTCTGCGCGACACATTCCGATCTACTCCTACATGGCGGATAATTGACGCCACGAAATTCTAAAGGGAGGGCTCCGCCGTCGTATCTCTGCGGGATTCCTCGGTGAAAGTTCATCCGGTTTCGGTATTGGAACGTATTGGAACCTACGCGATACCATTTCGAGTGAAACTTCTTCCTGTTCTTTTGCGGTAAGGCCGAGAAAAGGGATAGGTGACACATGCCGTAAAGCGCCGTGGCGACTTTTCGTGCCGATCGTTCTTGCTGATGATTTAAACCGTGGTAAAGAGGCGCACACGGCTCGCATAATAATTAATAACTGAATACGGTTTTACGACTCGATGTAGCGCGCGTTTATACCGCTGGACCAGCCATACGAGCGAACGTATGCCGCAGATAGTGCTCCTTAATTGGCAAACTCGCCGGCACTTTTTAGATGCCGCCATTAGAGCGGGGAAAAGGGAGAGGGGAACACTTCCTATACCCGGCTAACTCGACCATAAGAAGGCGCATGCTGGCAGAGAACATTCTTGAAGCACTGACGACGACAGTTCGTTTAAAGGAGATCGCGTTTTGCCCGCGGAAGCTTCTCTCTTCTCGGAGATACGTAACCCTCTCTAATTGCAGCGAGATAATTGCTACGGGCGCAGTTGCCTACCCGGCGTGTCTTGCCAAATGAGAGCTTCATTACAAACGTTCTCTCTTTGTACAACTTTTTCTTTTCAACGCAACGGAATTTGTGCTGGCTACATCGAATTGACTCTATTTCCTATGTTATATGTTATTCGAATCATTTTTTATTAAAATTATTGACAATGCTACAAAAATTAGTAATAATATACTATATCGTATACCATTACATATAAATTACATATTATATAACATTAATGTTTTAGACATTGATGTTTAAATATAAGAGTTTAAAATAGAGACAAAACAAGTAGATGTATATACAGAGCGATATATATATAGATAAATATATGCAAATATATGTACGAAATGTGTATCTATCGATCTTGTATAAAGACGGCAAAGCATTTAAATATTATGTTTTTCTAAATAATTTCATCGCGGTTCAAAGCAACGTGCGCGATTGGCTGCAAGCATCGTGACAGATACCGGCTTTTCTCATCATCAGTACAGCCGCAGGTACGCACGAGTTTGTAAAGAGGCGTTTGCTTTTGCCTCGGTCGCATACCACGCTCGTGTATTTCGCCAACGGTTTTTCCGACCCCGCGGTGTAATTGCCGTCGCGTAACGGACGAGGGCGACGAAGGAGAAAAATGGCGCGACGCGAAAAAGAAACGCACGTACACTTACTCGCGACAGTAAGAAACGCATTGCTGCACCGTGTTCGCGATCGGGTGACATGACAGTAGGAGAGATGACAAATTGCTCTCCGAGAATGTCACGTTACCGTACTCGCGCGAGCTACAGAATTAGCGTTAAAAAGCTATCGTCCGTATGCAAAGCCGCTCGAAAGCAGCGATGACCGTAACATCTGCGAACGTTACCTCGCTAATCGCCGTTGAAACGACTCAAACTTTTGCCATTCAAACGTTTCGTACGAATATAACAGTGCGTGGATAATTTTAAGTTTACTTTATAAATTTAAAAAATATATAAGATTTTTGATTTCAAAAAGGGATTATATAATATCTTCATTAGTTGCAGTGTTTTCACACATCGCTCTCATTCCCATACCATCATTATTTTTACGCTGCTTTCTGGACAATCGATATAGAATTCTTCAGATTCCCGGTTACGTTTCGATCTTACGCAATTTATGTACGTACTTTCCACACAGATTCTCCAAGACAACAACGCGGCATAATTGGTTCGGTTGCATACGCCGCCGCGTGGTGCAGTTTGCGAGTGATGTTGCACCGCCACCGGGTAAGATTCACCGCGCTCGCGGTTGCATCAGGGCTCATCCGAGGAGGCTTCTTGCTCTCTCGCCGGGAGCACAAAGTCGCTCCCTTCGCTTAAGGAACTTAATCTACCAGAAAATATGCAATCTAGATAATAACAGAGCCCCGGCTCGGGCGCGAGATCATTATAGTTGTTATTAAACTTAAAATAACAATTTAGCGTTTAATTAGATTCGTTCACGGGGGACCCCGCGCTGCAGGGGCGCCCTCCCTTCACCCCCCCCCCCCCCGCCACCTCCCCAAGAAAACTGCGCTTCTGTGGTGGACGGACAACGCCGGACGACTTGGGGGCTCACACTCCAGCCTTCTCGCTCACTCCTCCCTCGACGCGACTTCCGGCAAAATCTCATTATACTCGGCGCGCTGTCGTCGCGCGTCAACCACATCATCGGTCGCCGAATCGCCGCTCTCGTGATTTGCGCTTTTTGCATTGTAAACTGCAGCTTCGGTTACATCGAGATTATTTTAATCTTCCGTGCTTCACATTTTTTAATGATACGCTGCACGTAACTATTAAGTAGCCGATATATAAGAGATAGATCGCACAAGAGAGTTAAAAAGTCACGAATTTATGTGTACATATATAGGTAGTTATAATTACCGAATGTGAAAGTTCCCCGTAATTACGGATTCTTCACAAAAACTTCAAGATGTCTGTTTTACTATTTTTTTGTAATACAAAAAAGAGAAAGTGTAGAATAAAATAATTTTTGGGAAGACAATTAAAATGGTTGTTAATGATCAACGTTAAAAATTTTAATATAGCAATTTACTTTCGTCGAAAAAGTACAAACAAGACTTTTGATACGGTTCATGTACGTATATCGCTAGCCAAGGATTTCTTCAGGTAGTATTGGCCAAATTTCAATGTAACAATGGGCCTTTGTTTAGCTAATAGGTAGTAACGCACGTTCATAGTTTCTGGGCAGGAGCCGCTTAATGTCGGTACAAAAGAAAAGAATAAAAAAAAAGGAAAAAAAAAATAAAGAATAACCGTGAAGGAAGGTTTCGATACGCATTACCATATTTACATTTGCACATTTACACAGTCATTGTGCCACTATTATTGCATCTACATCATAAACAAAAGAGATAATTGATTCGGAGTCATCTATTGTTCAAAAGAGAAAAGGTGTGAAAGAAAACGTAGCTTCTAAATAATGCACGACATAAAAACAAGCGAGGATATTATATTCGTACACATGCGGACAGGAATGCCTAGCCATATGAAGTTAGGTACGTTCCGATTTCTATATAGAATACGTTACATGCATTATAGAAATCCGGGAACGCAGCTAACTTCATATGGTCAGGCATTCCTGTCCGCGTGTTGTACGTTTGCCAAGCCGGATTCTTTCTCGATCTGTCTTCAAAAGGAGTGATGCCTGAAATTTTCGGTAATTGACGTAAATATTTATAAACCGGTAGAAACAGAAAAGGCAGGCAGGTGGCGGTGATGACTTCATGAATTATAAATAATGAAACATACTGATCGGGATGGAACAAAATATTATTCAGCAAAATAAGTTATGTAGGCCTGACAATTTAGAAATATATATAAATATATAATAAAACAAATAAAATAACTCTGGGAAAGATAGTTTCCTTACAATAGAGCATATGAAAACAAAAATTCAGTCTAAAAAATTTTTGTCTAAAAATCAATTAAAATATCGTTCCACAGAACGATAAAAGGATGAGATAGTTATTACATTGAAATCGCTTTATTGAGTCGACTTAATAAATCTACCGATTAAATAGCTGGCCGTTTGCCGAATCGATTTCAGATCCTGCTCTGAAAATTGAGATAATTAAAACGCGAAGAAAGGAGACAAGTATCATGAGATTGAATTTCTACGATTTATTATTTTCGATCATTATTTTGATTTCAGAGCAAACGCGGAGATCATTCGGAGATCTTTTTCTCGGCCTCGTCACGAGTCACAAATATTCGGGTGCCGTTTAAGTTATTATTCTAAGTACAACCGCGGGCATCGGAGGGCAGACGATAAGTGAACGTGCCGCGGCTTGAAAAAAAAGGGAACCATGTAGATTGCGATCGTGCGAGAACAGCCGGAGCCACTGGGCGGAACGATCATCGAAATATTCACCTTGATGCCGAGCAGCCGATAATTACGCCCGGTGGCCATTAATAAACTAATCCTTGAGGATTTCTTACCGGCCATTCGGAGCAAGGAGTCCTGTCGTTTTATCAACGTTCAGAATCTTCGAGTGCCCAGGGCAATCGTCAGAGGAAGAGACGGATGAGATGCGGAGGGGTAAGAGAAGAGACAGGCCGATCTACAGGGTTTAATGACTTGTGGTATCAAACGGCCAGGAGGAGAAAAAAGGGGGATAAATGAGATGAGGTGGGTCCGAAGTCCGGGCTAATCACCGACGATATTAATGCGCGGTGTACAAAGAATGCGGCGAAAACTACATTTGAGTTTGGTAAATTGCTGACGCTTCTCGGCTCCAAATGGTTGAAAAATGCACGATGGTGCGTCAAAACGTTAATTGAATCATCCGTTTTAAAATGTGTACGTATAGAATCTACTTATAATTATTATTGAAGAATAAATTCATATTTTTATGAATATTAATTACATTTATACGGATTTTATTTGAATCGATTTCGTATGTATTTTAATGACTAAAAGTATCGAAATCTGTAAGATAAAGCAATGTATTATAATATATAGAGATCGATGCTGTACAGAAAATAATTTTTCCTGTTTTCCTAATAAATATTTTCAAAGTTATGATTTTTTGAAGAATCGAGAGCGACAGCAATAAATCGATAAGAACGATGACGCCGTTTAATTACATGGTTGACGAGCGAAAACTCGTGTATGGAAGAATCTTGACAATATGGCCAAGGGGTAGTAGTTCGCCCTTCATCATCACGCACGGCACGGACGTGACAGAGAGTCATGTACGTGGCCGTACGATAATTTACCGATAATTTCTCAAATCGCGTCCTTCGCATAGAAGTGAGTAATCGTACGCCCCCGAAGCCAAAGGCAGCCGAAGGTCTCCTTTGAGAGAATGAGAGAGGGAGAGAGAGCTGCGCGGGAGAAGTGATCGTCCTCGGGGAAAGGGGACCATCTTTGAGTAATGTATTCCTAATTACGATGCCCCGTGCAAAACGTGGAACGCGATGCCGTCCACCGTCGCCGCGTCGGGCGGACGGAGAGAACGCGGACGAACGCAGAAAAACGCGGATCCTCTAATTCATCGCCCGGTAGACGTACAAAAAACGCCTAACGGTCGAAACGAAGCACCTGGGTATATTTCAAGCATAGTCCGACCAATGAACGAACGCCATCAGCTACGAGAATAATTCATAGCGGATGATAAATAACATTCATACACGCGATACAACGCTTTTTTAATATTTATTTTTATAAATTGCACACTCTGTGTCGCAAATATGTATACGGAGTGTCCGGAAAGGCCAAATTTATATAATAAGTTAATAAGGCCGAGTAGGCAAAAAAAAGTTCATATTACTTCGTACAAACTCATATCCAAAATACTTTATTGAAAAGATATAACAAATGTTCAAAAATTTTTATTAATTGTTATAATATTTATAATAATTATTCGAGGAGTACTCGAGAGTTCGTCAGTCATTAGTTTAACAAATAGGACTACATTCTTACAAAAGAATTTTCGAATATTTATTGTAACTATTATATTAATTAATTAAAATCTTTGATTATTTATCACTTTTCAATAAAACATTTTCAGACATAAATTTAAATGAATTTTTTTGTCTACTCAACCTATTCGACCCCGACCTTTCCGAACACCTTGTATAATTCTTTGAAAAGATTACATAACATTGGCATATATTTAAGAAAATAAACATACATGCACCAACAATCTGAAAGCACAGACGTGTGAAAGAGTAAATATACATAAAATAATGTGTTGAAATGTAAATTAGAGTTTTAGATAAATTACAGTGCTATTTTAGATCGAATTGTTTTTACGAGATAATTATCATGGACGACGATTATCGTACAAGACGCTTTCGAAGTGTGTGGCAATCAGCGTGAGGCGAACCAAGTCAATTGTTAACGCTCACCACCGAAATCCAATTAATTCCATGACGGTTGATTAACGAACGGCTACTAATGCGAGGAAGAAATCTACAGTACCGCGCGCAACGAGAGCTGGTGGGGCGAGTGCGTCGAGGAAGAAAGCCCGTGGACACAAAAGACGCGCTTTCGATTATTAATGAAGTGTCTTTGTCCGTAGCGAAACGTATTAACCGCCGTGCTCCGCTACGGGCGGTGTTGCGTATTTATTATGGTGCCGGGAACGAAGGTGATTTCTACTCGAAGTCGTTGCCAGGTGCTCCTCCGTGTCCTCCGTCTACCTTTTAAACGAGCTCGCATTCCCAGTCGTCAGCCAATCTACGATCGCGGCTTTCACGACAGTCCGTAATGCATTCGTTTAATCGTAATCTCTCAATTATTCGTGCGACATATATGCCCGCGAATGTAAGCTCTATATTTTGCTTCCCGCAGTCTCGCGAATTGAATCAGTGAAAAAAATTGACTTTCTCAAGGAACGTTTTATGTTTTAATATTATTCACATATAAAATTGAATATTATTTTTGTTCTTTTAGAATTTGTTAGTAAATTTAAACTTTCTCTACTTTTCGATGTTATATTCCCGTGTACGTACGTACAAAATTTTGTTCCTATTTCTTAGATAATGTTCAAAGCGGACAGAATCTCGATTATATATTATGTACAAACCGAATCAAATCTTCACAAATAATATCGATAAGACTCGTGCAAGAATGCGTGTATCAAGGAAATCAGCGAGGTGTGTGGCCCCATGCCGTGCTCGAATCTTGATCGGACTATTAATTAACTCGCTACTACTGCCTGTCTTCACTGGGTTAATTTCAAACTCATTACCAATGTATACTCACGTTGCCAAATGGTTGCTTAATCTCCACTTTTGAGCTCGCAATATGCTGCTCATCGTAATCTTAACACCTGACAGATTTATTTACATTACACATCCGATGATGTATGTATATATATAATAAAGATATTTTTTTTTATTGCAGAAAGTATTACATATCAATTGATTACATTATTACTATTGCCTTAATATTTATTTGACTTATTTGCATTGAGGTTTTTTAGATTTAAATCTCTGAGGATTTTTGTTACATTTATAATAAAAATTTACGTATTTATTAGGATATTGTTATCAATAATTATACTTCTAATAACAAAATATTGCATACGTTCAATAAACAAACAATTTATTCAAGATGTCTGCTGCAAAGAAATCTCGATAAATTCTTGCATGACCATTAATTATTTCCACAGAATTATTAATAATTCGTTGTCGTCTTGGCAGCGGGATTCCCTCGCGATACATCACACGGGACCTAGCAATCATAGGTCGCATATCACAGTTTCTACGGTGCCGAGGAAAGAGGAACGACTCCGAAAGGATAAGTTTGCCTGGAGGTAAAGATTGAGAAAGGGAGAGAAAATTAGGTACATCAGTGGTATGGTATTAAAAATCGCTGTCCCCCTGTGAAACGTTTACGCGCGACACTATGTGTGTAGTCGAATCGATGTGTCACCTCGAGGGTAAGCGATAAATTGGCATCTCTCGAGATCCAGATTAAAGATTAGCGCTCTAAAATTGTGGTCCTCTGTTTTCGACATGATTACCATATCTTACAAAGAATTTTTTTCATTTTTACAAATTTTAAAATTTTGAAAGGTATAATAAAATCTTTAAGTATTATAATTCTCACACAAAAATAATTCATTATTAGTAACACCTATTCAATTAAAATTAATAATTAAATTTTTAAGTTTTAGGCCTGGTCTACAATAGCTGGAGTAAGCATGGAGTAAGAAGTAAGAGTAAGGTAATTTCCTTCTGCGCTGTGATTGACCGAGCGTTAAGAAAAGCAGGAGTAGGAATAAGATAAAATGAAAATAGTTTATTTCGCTTACTCCCTTATGCCAGCTTTCTTACACTGGATTAACCCTTTTACGCCTAGTCTTACTTCTTACTCCATGCTTACTCCAGCTATTGTAGACCAGGCCTAATCCATATGGAATTTACAACAACGTATGTACATATACATATATGTTTTTAAATTAAAATTAAATTTAAGAAATTATGTCATTAAATAATAATTAAAAAATATATTTCATAATAATTGTATGTAATTGTACGAAATTTTGATGGCTCGAAAAATTTGTTTTAAAACATGTAGTACCTTCAATAAAAGTTCATTTTATTATTATATCGCACTGGTACGAACGACCCCATAACATGTGCCGATTAAAGCTTCCCGACCGGTGATAGATCGATCACAGAGCCTGATGACGGGAACGTCGACGGAACGGCGTGATGAGAACGAGAATCCGGCACAATAAATAACACGCGGATCCGGCGCCGAATTAATCGATCGTAATCGATCGATTCGCCATACGCCAATCTGCCCCGTGTAGGTTTTCAATTTGCACGGACCGTGGGGGCCTCCGTACACTCGGATCGCGCACATTAATCCAGCGATTACTATACCCGAGTCTCGCCGCGAGCGAATCTTGCCGTTATCTTATTTGAAAAAATCTTTCGCGCGATATCGATTTCAACGCATCTCATTTCTTTCACCTTTAACTTCCGACTAATAACGTATCTATTTACTATGCCAAAGCGATATAACATCGTTAATAAAGACATTATTAAATATAATTTCTTAAATAAAAAGTTTATACTTGCCGAAATTTAATTATATCTGGACACTACATTTAAATATTATCTACCAATTAAAAAAATATCTTTCTCTATGTCACCTCATCATTTTTTCCCCACGCGTATAAAAATTTTTTTTATTTCTGTAGTACATTTTAATTGTGTAAAATAATATATTCAATGTTAGATTAAAAATATCTTTTTTTATATATTCGTATTTTATTAATGGAAGTTTAATATCGTTAAGTTATTGTTAGAAATAAGGTACACATCTAAGCGCACGCTTCTGATGATTTCTGAGAACAATAGAGTATAATAATCTCTTCCACCGAAATTCGCTCCTTGTCGGTTTATTTATGAGTTTGATAAGTAGTGGACAACAGTTAAAACATGACCGCTTGTCGTGATTACGAAGCTCATAGCGGGGCAACGTGAAATTCGGCATCTGCTTTTAGTTAGCGAGCTATTAACGACGCCAACAAAAGATGGCAATAAGCCAACTATTATCTCTCGTTTTTCTTACGAAAGAAAGAGAAAGACTTGCTCGCGTGTCCTCCATTGACCGGCAATTATCATACTGCCCACGCTGGTGCAGCGATGTTAACACACACAAACTGTACGAGATAGACACACGAACGTACGAATATACGTGATCAGAAGGAAATATCACGGAGCTCGATGACCTTTTCGAACGGCGAGACCAATCGGTCAATCTCGTCAACGACTTATTGAGATTTTTTAAATCGCGATAATAAGTTAAATTTGCGCGTGAAAAAGGTGCCGCAAATTGAAGCAGATTGAAAGAAGTTGTAACACATACACGGAGAGAAAAATTTCTTTAAATTTAATAAACCGTTTTGTTCGACTATTCCGAAGCATATATTTCTTTGTTTCTAATACATTTTATTAAATCTAAAGAAATTCTATCTGTTTAAAATTTATTAAAACTAAAGAAAATATATGCTTTGGAATAGTCAAACAAAACTATTTATTGAAACTAAATAAATCTTTCTCTCTGTGTATAATATATACTATCAGCTTTCGAGAATTATTTTTGTAAACTACACGTTTCATTCTTTAAACCATAAATTTAATTAAACTGGCGTCTATTTGAAACTCGTGTCAGGGGATTTCGCGCAATTTAAAAACATGTAAATTTTATTTCAAGCGAGAATTTTCATCGCTTCCGATAAATGTACCTACTTTTGTTGAACCGGATACATGACGCACGCAAAGATAAAACCGTCGATTCGCCGCTTCGATGATCCGCGAATTTTCTTCAACCATCATTTGAACGTCGCAGAAGCAATTTATTACTTTCCAAGAGACTTTAATGCGAACTTGTCTCGCAGCGCGATAACATCTATCTGATAGTTATCCTCACGACGTTAGTTGCCGGATCGTGCGCAAACGCGTCGTTGACCAGCATTTCTGCGTTCTTGAATCGAGCCCGTCATTAATAACTATGCCGACCACCGAGACGCTCATTACTTTCGATTTAAACGGAGATTACTTTCGAAACGCGGATTAATAGTTGGCCGAAATGAATAAATCGAATGCGGATCGATTTAGAAGCAATTTCCGAAAGTAACCGCAGCATTTATCGGTCGATATAATTCAGCAATCGATTGGCCGACTTATTTTCGCCGAATTTATCCCAGCATAATCGGCACAATTTGCAACTCAAACAATTCAGAATTTCGTCCGCTTTTCATCATGAAAGTATCATTCGACATAATTTGCAATTTTGTTCGATTTAAAATTTATCTCGACATTTAGCAAGAAAACTAAATGTATAAGTAGAATTTTGAATCATAAAATATAAAGATATGTAAAAATTGGAAAAAATTGTTATGAGAAGCAATGAAAAAAAAAAAAAATCAAACCTTGTGTGCACTCGTCAATGTCTTCGGAGCAATCCAGTCCTTTGTATCCAGTAGCGCAGGAGCAGGTGAAGGACCCGTTGATAGGGCTGGTGTCACAGATCGCGCCCTCGTGACACGGATTCGACGTACAGGCATCATCAAGATGACAAAGCAGCCCTATGGAAATAATGTTCCTCTTTAGAAACTCTTCATATTTATTTTATCTATTATATTTTTCATTACATAGAAGTTTTCAATTCAAAATTTAATTCGTCGTGTCATTTTTAGTAAAAATAAAAACATTTCCTTTTTGCCCCGCTGACAAATACTTTTGATTGAAGTTTCTTTAAGCTTGCGGTATATCAAAAATAAATAAATGGGCCGCATAAAAAGTGTACGCAATCTATTTTGCAAAGTATTACAAATTTTCTTACAAATCTTACTCATCGATATAAAAATAATCTATTTTTCCACTTCTTCCAATCAATTGTAAATTGTACAGTCGTACGAATTATTATAAAACTAATCGAGGAAATTCCCAGCATCGTAAACTAAGGAGGACAACATAAAAGTGAGAAAGCTGATCGCGGGATATAATTTTCCTTGGGAAACGGATCGCGTGTGCGTTGAGACAAACTTTTCTTTATGAGGTCCCTCCGATAACGGTACCGAAGTCTCTCCCCAGGATATTCATATATGAACCAGAATAAGTGCATGCAGATGCAAGAACACACCCGCGACTAACTGTAAGTATATCTTTACTGAACTGAAAGCACGCCTGAAGGCAAGGCAAGAAGCGACCATTACGTGTTTGCATATTGCGTTGTGCATTGCGTGTTTGTTAACTATTGTAAGCCCTCTCTCTCTTTAAAGTAGGAACTAGAAAATACAGAATGTAACACGGTTCTTTTTAAGAACATACTAATCAAAGAATATGTTATCGTATCGATGTAAAAGAGAGAGAAAGAGAGGGGGGGGGGAGAGAGAGAGTAGTGAGATAGTCGCTCGGTATAAGCGCGCTCAGCTTCCCGAAATGGCGACGGTGTCTGGCGACGCGAGAGAGGAATATACCTGTATTTGGCGATCGTCGCGGGAATCGATCTGAAAAGCGTCTTCTACATCGACTACTCCCGCGGCAGGGCGGCGGGACAGGACGAGTAAGGACAGAAACTCGTTTCCAGTCGCCAAGGTCGGCACACGGCGAGAAGCCGGGGCCCCGGGAGTCTTCGGAATCTCGAGATTCCGAGGGACCCGTTCTACGTTCTCTACACGGTGTACCGGCGCATCATACCGGCCGCATATGTGCGGCGGCACCTGCACCTGCCGATGCATTGCGGCATCGCCGCCGCGTTGCAGCGCGGAGTTCTCGTTCTCGACCATACTCGGACCATATTGAGTTAATCACCCTGCCCACCCGCGGATCCGCGCCGCGCGCGGCCTCGCCAAACCAAAGACGCGGTTTTCCTCCCTCTTGAACCGAGGCTTTCTGACTTCCGTCATAGTTCTCGACACGAGCTCACGACAGTCGATAAAGTGATTCATCCGAATTGCCAAATACAGGTATATCTGGTGCAACGAATAATCGTTACAATAAAACTGATATCATTGACATGGCTACAGTGTAAAGAAATAACCGGATATACATACACATATATATATATATATATATATATATATCAGGGTGCTTGAAAAGAATTCAAAATAAGAAAATCGATAATAAATATTTCTACAGATGTCTATGCGTTTTAGCGAATATTAAAATAAGTAATTTTAAAAACTACTTTGCGAATAAAAGTATTGTACTCCATTATTTCAAGATAGCAAAATGCGTCCACAAGTCCCAAAAAAAAACAAAAAAACTTGAGAGTACGTTTACCTTTCGTTCAACGTTTTATGGAGAATAACCTACGACTTACCGGTCTTTCCGTATGTGCACTGACAATAGAAGCTGCCGACGCGATCGATGCAAGTTGCGCCGTTGAAGCAAGCCGCTCCTGCACAATCATCGATGTTGACGCTGCAATCGGGCCCGGTCCAGCCGTTCACGCATATACACGAGTAACTGCCATGCGAATTCGTGCATGTGGCCCCGTTGTGGCACAAGGACGGCCGTACCGAGCACTCGTCCACGTCCAGTTCACACTGCGTGCCGGTGAAGGCCGGTGGACACAAGCAGGAATACTCGTTCACCCGGTCCATGCAGGTGGCACCATTTTGACACAGATTGCCCGGACAGTCATCGATATTCTCCTCGCAATGAGTGCCTCGGAATCCTGAAAAATAACAAGATCACAACACGTTATTTTATTATCAAAGTAAATTAGAGATTGCACCATCGGAATTAAATTTTAGGATAAGACTTCGCGCAATAAATATAAAATCAATGTGCTATAATGTACGTGAGATGATGAGAGTACGTATACAAAATAGCAGATAAATTGTACAACGAATAAAATGTGCGTAATTACGTCAAAATTAATAAAAATATAAAGAATTAAATGTCTTGTTAATGATACTGACTTATTCCGACGTTTCAGACGTTATTATTTAAATAAACTATCGGCAATCGGATCGCACCGGTGGTGGAACTCTCGGTCGTCGTGACTAGGTTTTATTACACTCGATCCGCGATCGTCGTTCGAGCGCATTTGCATAACCACGATTGGCAGCGCGATTAATAATCGCGACTGCGAATCGCGACGATATTTTCTAATCGGCGTTTAACGGGATGATCGGACGACGGCGAAAAGAAGAAGCACGATCGCGCGGTAATCGTTCTCGGTTCTACGGCGCATCGGCATGATGTTCGTGGCACGGTTATAAAGGGAACTCATTACCGCAACACGTCCGCCGCCGGCGTGAAAAATCGAGACGCGCCGCCGCGGCGGCGTCGGTTTTGCCACTTCTATGAATTTATGCTTGAATCGCGCGGTCGAGGCCAACTTAGTAAGAACATAGGCCGCGAGCTGGCACGCCGAAAGGATAAAGCGATAAGCTCCGATAACCGTGAAATTGGCACTCGGATGCGCCGGGACGGATTTCTTCCGGCCAAATCGCGCGAAGAAACAGTAAGCAAATAGAAGCGGAAACGCGACCGCTGAGATCGCGTCATTATATAGGAAAGATTTTGCAACTGCGGGTGCAACGCGCAGTTCCGTTGACGCGGATGATTTCAGATTTTGCTGATGTCGACCGTACGAGGGAATGCAAAGTTTCCGGATTGAAAAGAAATTTCGGAAATCATCGTGCACTTTTTACTTGCTCGTTGATAGCATATGCTGCTTTATTCGCTATAATTTCCAGCTCCCGTTAACGATCGTTGAATGAAAGTTTGATATTTCTGTTTTAAAATGGATCACAAGCTGACCATACGGTAGCTCTTGAACTTCAGAAGAAAAAGATCGTCATCGCGGTGCATGGTGGTGAATCGATCGGACCGACCTTGCATGACGTTCGATTAGTCACATCATGAAATTTTATTCATCTGTCGCTCTCTGCCCTTATTCTGTCGGGCAAAACAAACATTTGGACACGCGATGGCTAACGGATTCGCGGCAGTTCATCGTGACCTGAGAAACTTTTTATTGCCTACTTACTATTGTACAAACTCTTACGTTTAATAAATATTTATAAATATCAATATTAATTGTACATGTTCACCCATAGCAAAATACAGAATAAAAATGTAAAGTTAAATATCATTAATTAATTTTAATCAACGTGTCGTTGACATACATATGATTTAGGGTCAACTCGGGTAAAGATGGCCATAGTTTTTTTAAATGTAAGAAACATACTTTTATTTTTATTATTTTTTAATAGCGTTTGGTATATTACTTCACTGAAACTTTAAGTGTGTAAAACTATCGACATTAAAAAGAAAATACTTAATAAAAATTTTTTATTATCAAAATATTGAAACATGAACATTGGCCATCTTTCACAACTTTTAGGGAAAAGATGGCCATAGTATTATAGAACAGTTGGCTATACATTTTTTATGTATTTAACACATTTATAGACTAATAAAAAACATTTTTAATATTAAATGTTCACACAAGTTCAGGATCAATTTACCTCATTGTCATTATTAAAAAAAAAAACATATATGATATGTCAAATTAAAAATTAGGCGCACAACTTAATTCTCGCGTTTTTAAATAAAATATATACATAAACACTTACCCCGAAATATCATGGGCTATCTTGCCCAAAACTCTCTGTCGAGAGAAAGATAACCATAGTATTTATTTAAAAAATAGAAAAGGAAATAAAAAATATGATTACACATTACAATTTACATACTTGTGTTACGTGGGTAATATTCATTGCGACAGCACAACTGTAATTTATTCGACATTGTGGCAATTTCTAATAAACACGTGAAAAACTTTGCAGGCAATCAAAAGTAAAAACGTGATCTGACATCCACAATATTGTTATTTCGAATAATATACGCTTATTAACTACAGTAAATATTGATTATCTTTGAAAATAATTACGAGAACACATTAGTTAGCAATTATTGGAGAAATTATAGCCATTAGCCATCTTTTCCGTATGGCCATCATACCCTAACTTACCCTACAATAAATTTAGACGTTCCAATTCTTACATATCACGTGATTATTTTCTGTTCAAAGTTTCCATTCTTTGGTCTAATAAATTGGATTTAATTTTTAATTAAGCTATCTGCTTCGACTATCGACTATCGACTAACAATAAGATAAAGTAAACGTTCGCATACTTAAAGTCATGTATCTTTCTTAGGACGCTATTCGATCTTTATCCCGTCGCGAAAGTTCCGGTAATGAGATTGCGAAGAAACAAACAAGCGCGGCGCGGCACACCAGCAGATAAGACGCTGCCGTAATTAAGTGGCGATAGGGAACGGTGATCAATAATTCCGAGTGGCCCTTATGCACGCAACGGGCATCAAGGGAAACGAGACCGCGTGTAGAAAGCGGAGCGATAGAGCCGTACTAATAGAGCCGCCCGGCAATTATCACGGCGACAGCGTGTTGCACCAAGTGTCGATTATTGCGAGATATCGACGATTTGCATGTCGTTTTGTTCGTCGCAGAACAACTCTCGCTAAGAGAGAAACGTTATATGACACACCACCAATTACTGGCAAAAACACATATCGGCATAGTGAGCGCTTCTAATATCAATAATTCATTTATTACCGTTTATTAACTGTAACACGATCTAATGTCTAATCGCACTGATATTGCTTATGCAATATTTTCGCGGTATAAGCAGTTTATCTTTTTACATTTATGAGTATAATAAGATATTACATAAAATTATTACAATTGTAAACACGCATTAAATTTTTGTCTGTACAACACATGAATGCAGCAGTTATGTCAGGAGAGAGAGAGAGAGAAAATAACATCAAACATTTTAAGAAATTTTTAATTTTAATCTTGTCATTCATTATCATCAAAATTTTAATCTTGTCATTCATTATCATCAACCGTTTCGAATAATTATATTAATCTGTAATTGATACTGCATTGTCGCAACGAAATCGTGCGTCTCTTACAAGCTGGACACTATTCAGATAATTCATAGCGTCAAGATAAGTACACATAAATTGGATTAAAACGAGCCTAGATATTCCTTACATATAGGATGATTAGATGCGGAACAAAAACGCCACAAGGAAATCCGGATATGTGTACGTCGGCCAATATTAAAAAAAAAAAGAGCACACAATCCTGTCTTTTTCTTTCGTTCCCTTTATGCGTTCTTCTCGATACTCATCCTTATCTACCGGTATCAGCTGTTACCCGGTGATACATACCTGGTCATGGACCACAGTTAACATCTAATGGCGCGCATAATTTATGCCTCATAGAACATCCGACTACGCTTCCCGCGGCTATGTAGCAGCGATGACGACATGACTTAGGGCCAGAGTGATGGTAAAAACGCGGGCCAGCACGTACCCGTGAGGCCCATCACGTTATTATACTAGAACCCCGCGAAGGATGCCCGTGGCATTAATATTAAAGCGACGCGAAAGTAAATTGATCCAGCAGGAAGCGTTGATTCGCAGCGATTCATCGAAACCGTTTCAGAATCGTAGGCCTTTAAAAGTTGATCTTTGATGGTTGATATGTCGGTAGGTTCACGATTGCTATTTCATAATGATTCCTATTTGTGTATATAATAATTGTTAAGTTTTGCATATGACTTATTGTGTACATGAGAAATAAAAGTAATGGAAACAATTACGATAACCAAATGTAATTTCTCATTATTATTTTTTGGACATCTATTTGGCAAATAATTTTAAGCGATAGGAACCATCGTATCAAACGATGAGAGACATTATATCGTAGGAATTTTTAGGTGGTATCGATTTCTGGCAAGGTGCGCACACATGGTCGCATTCGGAAGGTTTCGAGCTGGAATTTCGATCGAGATTCCGCCAAGAAGCCTGACAAGGGCTTCTTTTCTTCTCGCGTTACCGTATAAAAAAAAAGATATATCTTTTTACATCCGTTTATGAGAACTTCTGCAATATATGTATATATCTACATCTTTGTTAATGCAATAAAAATTAACATAATCAACAATCTATGTAGAAACATTGTAACAAAATTATACTCGCAAAAAGAAAAAAGAAATTGATATAATGATATAAGTAATCTGAGGCAATAAAATAAATTACAGATCATTGTAATACGAATAGAAAAAAAAAACTATATGTGTGACAGTAGTTGTGAGATAATACGAAAATCTTTTCCTGTAACGCATCGTAAATTTTTCTCATGATAACGCAATTACAATATCTTGCTCCCTGCAGGTTTTTTCCCCGGGAGACTCCTTTACAAGAACAAAATTGCGGTGGCTCAGCGTTCGCGATGGCATTTGCACATTCCCTTCCTCGTGACTCGATTTCCCCCGGAGGTTTGCTCGTGCTCGGTCTTCCCCTCCCCCTCCTCTCTCTTTCTCTTCTATTCTCTCTTTCTTCGTTTCTGTGTTCTTCTCGCGTATCCTTCCTTACGTCCACGCGATATTGACTCTCAGGTTTTTGAGTGAGGGAGCATAATTAAACGGCGGACATCAAACGGCGGCATTCAACGGAATCTCATATTCCGTACAAAGTTGATCGATTCAGCGATCGGTCGCGCTTTTACGACGCTCTCGACAGAAAAGGTGCGCGAGCGGGAACGCGCGAGGACGATGCTCCGAAAAACTCAAGCCACTCGGGCTACTTCGAGGACCTCCGAGACCAAACGATTAGGGTAGACAGTCAGGGACGAGATGATGGCGCGGGACTCATCCGGCACGACGAATCGATTCCCGTTAATATCGATACCAGCGGCGCGAACAAAAGTGATGCACCTCCTTTAACTAAGAATCGACCACGCGCGTATTTACACGTTCATTCGTTCCGCACTCGTACTCGTGTCTTTTTTACGTTTTATTCCCTCGCCCTACAACGATACCGTTCAGACAACCTCGAAACATCGACAAGAAATCGGTCGGCGCCCCCCCGCAGCCCTCCGTTTTTCATCGACCACGCAAACAAGTTTCTCCCTTTTTAACAGACAAGCGCAGCGATTACAATTTATATTTCGTTAATCTACAATACCGTTGTGCTTCTATATAAAAACATATTAGCAATATTTTTGTATAAACATATCTTGCATGTATCTAAAAATCATATTATAAACTAATAAATTCTAATTATAATAATTTAATAGACAAGTATATATTTATAAGGAAAAATTGTATTGTAATATATTATTGTATTGTATTGTAAAATTAAATTCTACAAAATTATACTGTAATATTAAATTTCACAAAATTATTAAGAAAAGAACACAATATCATTGGAGTAATATAATCTTTATCTTTTTCAAAAAAATAAGCATAAGAGATATGCAGTAGCATACTAATAATAAAAATGCTCGCATTCTTTCATCATTCTTTAAAATTTATCCCCGCCAAGTCTTGTATCATTCTCAGCGTTTCTCACGTAAACGCAGTATATTTCGTGAGGGCACGAGTACCGAGGAAGGGGTGCCCGATGGCTAATGACGCGAGAGCTGATTTCCATAAGGTGCGACCCTCCTCTTCCTGGAAATCTGCCAACCCCCCGAAGGCAAGTCCTATCATGCACCACGGTCAACATAATGCAAAGGCTACGGCAGCGTAAACGACTAGAGGGAAGAGAGGCGGATACATCGCGAGTGTTCGCGTGAAGGTGAAAAAAAGGGCCATGCCACGAAGATCTGTTGCCCGCGAGAGAAAGAGAGAAAGAGGCGCGTGGGTGCGACGGGATAAGGACGGAAAGCCTTCGCTGCTTATAAATCAACCTGGATGAACCCCCATAATTGCAATTGTCCATTGAGCCTCACCCCAGATCGGAGTGATCGTTGCGCGCGTACGTACGAGTGTGCGTGTCGAGAGGAATGATACTATACTGCGAAGATGTGTACGTGTATCCGTTGCTTCGTTACTTCGACGCAGGGCTGCAGTGAGATTCGAGAGTTTAAAAACAATTTTGCCGGTCTTCACGATAATTAGAATAATATTGTGTTTTGTAACTAAGATGTGAAAAAAGAATTTTAATATTAAACTCAATATAATATTGCGACAACTAAAAACATTGCAAATGTTCAGAACATTTGTCTTTTTTATATTTAATTTGTTATTTATCGGTTATCCTGTTTCCAAAGTAGCAATATTTATATCCTGTACGCATAAATTGTGATCGTTATATCATGGACTTTTCGCTTTAAAAAAAGTGAAGGTTATTATTTAATTCTTAATAAAGCTCGTTCATCATTCTAACAGATAAATTTCACGAAAATATCTGAAGAATCGGGAAATCACATTATTGGTCCCTCCAAAGCACAAGGGTATTCTCCGATGGAATGCTAGATTATGCTTTTCTTCTTTGATCCTAAGTCGTCGCCGAAGGACACGCTGCGTGACGTTAGGATGGTTGAACCTAGAACCGGAATTTCGAGAATCTGGCAAAGAATCACGGCAATTAGCAGCGCCGGGGTAGTCTAAATGATTTCATTCACCTTAAAATATCCGCGTAAGAGAGAGAGAGAGGGAGTGAGAGGGGGTAGAGAGAGATGGAAGGAGCGGAAATATAGACCCCGGAGGATTCTTGAGGAAGAGGATTAGCTGTAAGCCACGGAAAAATTTAGAGGAGCGTTAGATAGATTTGAATTCGGGATCCTGGATACTACAGGCTAGTTCTCTGACCGCTATGCCACCCTGCTCCAACTTATTTCTCTTTTATCTGCTTATAAGTCCCTAACCAATTAGAACCTTACGACTCCGTTTTACCGATATGAGTCCTTTTGAATCCAAATATCTTACAGAAACAAAAAATCGAGATACTGCTTGTTCATACAAGTGTGTCCTAAAAACTAGTTATGAATTTTTCACTGTTTGCCAACGCTCGCTTCCTTTTCTCGCGGAGGACAAAGAGCGCAGGAGTTTCCGTGGAATCGAGTCGCTCTTTATGATTTTGACGTGATACCTAAGGCTTCCCTCCCATCGCAAGGATATCCCTTTATTTCCGCTTAGCGCTATAAGCGCTCTTCCGTCGTGTCGCTCATCATGATGCGTTATATCCGCCGGATCATATTTCCAACTTGTGTGTCCAAGAGTGTTCATATAGGAAGCGTGTGATGCTGTTCCAATCGTAAACATCATATGCTTAGAGCATCCGCAATACCGATTATTAACTATCGATCGACGAAAGAGATAGAAAAAGATCACGAATGTTGAATTTTGTGTCATACGATGAGCATCCCGCGAGGGTATAGAGGCAGCGAAAGGACGTCCGTGTCGAATGTGTGTGTCCTTTCCTATATAAAACGCCCTATACGCTTCCACCTCGTTCCCCTCGTAAGCTCACGCTAACATAATCTGTCCCTCTCTTTCGTGCAACAGCCACTACTGGCCGTCTCTTTCTTCCTCCATCGCGGTCCCTTCTCTTCTGTTCTCCAATGCTTCCCCCTCTCTTACTCTTCCTTCACCGGCGTATCGCCGTGGTACTACCTTCCTCCCTTCAATTGGGACCTTCCGTCTCGCTCTGGCCCTCCCTTCCTCCAGTCCACAAGGCGCGCTGCGATGCACAGTGCCTCTCAGTCGGGTCGAGGTGTGGCAACATCGCGGGAGCGGGTGTACTTCCCGCGCGCTGAGCCCACGTGGTGGAGACTGTGGGAAAATTCTCATGCCGCCGAGTACGCCGCTCGCCGCCGCCGACGACGACGACGACGACGACGATGGCGATGGTGCTCAACCGGCGGCGACCGGCGCGGAAACAAAAGCTCGTGTGCGACTTCCTGCTTCACGAGTCTCTTGGAAAATTCCAAGTGCAAAAATGTATTATCAGAAAAAGCGGAAGGTTCTTCAGCAACTAATGCAAAAATGCTCCTAAATTTATCATTGGTTCTTTGCATGTTACACAGCGAAAAATCATCCTCATCCCCGAGATGTTTGCAATTCATAAACAATAAATAATCAATAACAATTACAAATTTTTGAATTGTGACAAGATGTGCATTTATTTTAACAAATTCTAAGAAATGTCGGTGCCTTGTTGACTCGTAGTAAATAACGTATAATTACATGTATAGTATTTAGGAGTAGTAAGATCGACTGAGATGCACTGAAAACACATTGGACTTCACGAAGTGAAGAGGAAGGTTAAATGCGAGGCCCGTGCTCCCTTCTCCCTCTCCACCAAAAAGCGTAGCCGGAATTGGATGGCCACGAGCATGCCACGAGGGAGGCCGTAGAAAAATTACTTGTCCACTGCCATAAAAGGATCTGTGAAACTGGCACAACATTATATTAATATAAAAAAAAATAATTAGAGTTTTAGTAGCCACTTTCCATAGTTCTCGAGTTTTTTATAAAAATAAAAAAGAGTTTTGCAATCCTTATATGAAAAAATGTGCTAACTTCGCGATATCTTTCCTTTAAAGTACAAGAAAGCAATAAATATAATATTATTTTAAAAAGTGCCACTATAGAACCCTAATTTTTTTTTTTTTATTAACAAAATATCGTGCCAGCTTCACAGATCCTGTCATAAACGCGGCCGCGGCGGCAAAACGTTATAGAATCATTTTGATCATATAGGCAATTTAGATGCAGCTCGGTGCACTTGGTGTCATTCTCGGGAGCATGATCACTCGACCATCCATCAAATTTTAAACTTCCGGCAAGTAAAAAAATCACGTGTACTTACGTAACAAAATCTTCTAATAAATTTACATAATTGGAATCTATTTTTTATTCGTCTTTTTTGAATCCTTGTTTTCAGTGTTTTAATAAATCAGTGCGTTACAAAAAATTAATGTCAAAGTAAAATATTTAAAAACTCTACAATAAAAGATACGTAAAGCAATGAAACAAGGTTGTTCTTTGACAGTTGCAGCGAAAGTTATTTACGCAAATGCACTTGCTGCTTTTAAAATTAATTACATTTAGAAAGCGCTTATGAAAATTAATATACATATATTACAAGTATAAGGCGTTGCTTACAGCAATTATTAGCAGCCGAGCAATAATTTTCCCGTGGTAATGTCGACGAGGATATCCATCGATCACCACTCAGTCTAGTGACTGTGGCTGAGAGAGAATGTGTGTTAGTCTGTTATGTTTCAGATCCTTGTAAGAAGTAATTACCACAATATGGTTAGTCCTCATTAGTGGATCTAATGAATCGACGCGAAGCGCTTTATGCTTCTGTTGGATCAAAATAATCATCTTTTTAATACAAATAAAAGAAAGCAATATCTTTTACTAGTTTGTTTTAAAATTCTTTGTTTAAAAATTCTTTATAATTTGAGTGATAAAAATAACAGCAATATCCACCTAATTTTGGGTGTACTTTTTTCAAAATTAATCTTATTTCTAAACATTTAGAATTATTTAACGAAATATAAATATATTAATGTAAACTTTTCCAGATTTTTTTTTAAAGCACGTAGCTTCGGAAATCGAGCAAGCAATGATTATTATTATTTACGTTTAGAATGTCTAGTCATTCCTGTTTTATGGTTACGTTCATCCGTAAGTAGACGCGAGTTTCGATTCTGAAGATGAGTATCGAATGCGAGTATTTGAATGGAAAACAGTCCTAAGCCGATCGTGCCGACCGATACTGCGGCGAACATCGCGAAACAACCGATGATTTCCGTGGTAATATGTAGTAGAAGTTCAAATTGCTCGCCCGAGACCGTGCAGTTTCTTCGTTCGATGGACGATCGTATCTGTATCCCATCGCGCATACGTGAACGCCGCATAATGTGCCAACCGAATGGAAAGGAGGGCCGGATGAACGTCGGCATATGGGATTGGGAGTGGTCGAGGGTACTTTGGTGAAGCTGAGAAAGAAAAGAGACACACACAGAGAGAGAGAGAGAGAGAGAGAGAGAGAGAGAGAGAGAGAGAGAGAGAGAGAGAGAGAGAGAGAGAAGGGGACAATGAACGAGAGAGATCAATTGAAGAGAAAAAAAAGAGATGCACGGTCGATTCAAGCAAGAGGTAATTCAAATCAGGATGTACGAGTTAGAATTGTATATGTAATGCATCGAGATAATGTGTATACTAAAGTTTTGTAAAACATGTATATGTAAGCATAATGTAGTAGTGTTAACGGGAGGCAACAAACACATTCAAATTAACAATACAATCTGCATAAGAAACTCGTAAAGTGTTTTACTAAATGCATAATATTGACTATAGAAGTTGAGAAAAAAAACAAAATTTAAGAGAAATTTTATCATAGCAGCAAGGCAGTTTTGTTGCTCCAGAAAAAA
Source organism: Monomorium pharaonis (assembly GCF_013373865.1). Lineage (NCBI taxonomy): Eukaryota > Metazoa > Arthropoda > Insecta > Hymenoptera > Formicidae > Monomorium > Monomorium pharaonis. The sequence goes on along the minus strand of NC_050469.1, from coordinate 154,097 downwards.
AAAACGGTATCAGATTGGTGATAAAAGAAAGGAGAAAGAATGTAACATCTGGCTTAGCCGTTTAATCTTCTATAACGCCCCCCATGTAAAAACATATCTAAATATTTATATTTTAAAGTCTTATTGATGTTTCAATTAAATCAGTGATATAATTTTGCTTCTAGGTAAAAAAATCCAATTGGTAAATATGATGAGTTATAAGTCTAAGTCTTGTTTTATAACAATGAAAGTAACGGATTGTATTGTACGTTTTGTTTCGGTATCCTTGCTCGTCTCTCCAACGGCACGTCGGCGCTCTTCCATCCAATTTTTTTATTCAATCCCGCTAGAGATTGAGCCCCCATCTTTTTTCATTCGAGAGAATGCACGCCTTTTCTTTCTCCGTTTTTCTGATGCCATAAGAGGTGCACGTATATGCGAGGGGAACCACCGATAAGCGTAATTTGAATGGGTAATGGCCTCACCCTAGAGGTGGGTCCCCCGGTTAATGATGGACCCGGGAGATTTGGCCGACGAGATGCTGCGCGCAATCCACCCCTTCTTTCCTCACCGGTGATGCACTCTTGCTTCGATCTGATTGCAATTGGGAGACGTTTTCGGAGCGACCACGAAGTGCCGATAATATGGAACGTGTTTCCTTTGGATAACAGATTCCTTTTTATTCTTTTCTCCCGTAGTTATTGAATAAGCTGTTTTTATGGAATGGTACATTCTTAACAACACAAGCATTCGTAATAAAAGATTCTCAAAAACTGTTCTTATTTCAATGCTATTTACTTCTCATGTATTTGTAAAATATAGAAAGAAAAAAATATGGAAAAATTTTTTACTAATTCTATGCACAAAAATTATAAATATTAATTCTATTTTTCATAGAAGATCTATACTTAAGCGAATTTGGTGCAATAAAAATAATAATTGAAAACATAATTAGGTCTCAAAAAAAAAAATAAAAAAAATAGACAAGATTTTAATATAAATGTAACATCTAAGTTTAACGAATTTGTGATAGTAATAAATTTCAGGAGTACGAAATATCGCTAATAAAAATGTTGATAAAAGTGATTGGTTGAAGGAATTTCTGGTCTCATAGCGAGGCTAATCCAGGTCGTATAAAATACAGTCAGCAACCTTTTAAAAATCTATGAATAATGCATGCTGAAAGCTTTCGCGCGAGTAATGTCTAAACCGGAGATACCTGAAACAAAAATCGTCATCGTCGTAGTCGTAGTCGTCGTTGTAGCTTGCCGTTCGTTCGTAGTCGTATCACTGAATCACTTTCGAGAATGTCTTGTGAGAGACTAGGTAAATATATGCGAATACGACACAGTATCATAACAAGACGGAGATGTGAATGGGAACGATGTGAAATTCTCCAGACGCGCTTGCTCTACCTAAAGCGGAGCGTCTGTCAGTAAACAAACTTGAGGAACGTTACGAGTACGAGTTACGTTGGAGACTCTCGAGACGGACTCGTAACCCCTTCTCTCGTGGCTCACGAGTCTCAAGATTAAATAAACACATTTGCGCGATTGTGTTGCGATCACGTAGGTCCCAGAGGGAAGATGTGCACATGCGTATAGTGATAAAATTTCAAGCGGAATTGCTGCTACTTTATTTGTATTGACATAAAAAAATAGTAATAATAAATGTCTGTATGACGGTAAATATCAATATAGAAAAAAATGTTATAAAATCTATTAATATTTAATCAATAATTTACAGTGTATTATTAATGAGAATGAATTTATGTCAAATGTAATGAAAATCATGTGTTACTTTAACAACTTATCTCACTACTTTTTAAATATAAGATTTTTTTAAATAAAAACAAAGAAGTAAAATTTTCGATAATTGTGAGTAACAGATTACATGTAGGAGAGATAAAAAGATGTTTGAAGAGATCAAAAGAACATAATTTCTTGAACAATTCTATACAGATAAAATGGAATTGACATGTAACAGATAAAACGATCAGTGAATCACGTTACCCAGATTCTCATTTGTAAGATTTCCTCTCTTCAAGGAGAAAACCGCTCTTTCTCTTCGTTATTACACTGAAGAGAAAGAAACGAAACAGAAAATCATGCACGCGCAATCGCGCAATTAGACCGGTAGAAACGAATCGTCGGCATAAAAGTGCGCAAGAATCAACACTGTCGAGAGCAACAGGTGTGCGGTGATCAACAAGTGGTTCAAGCACCGTCACTGAGTAGTACATTAAAGCGAGAACGACGATACACGATCGATCGATCAATATAGATGTCACACGGTAGAAAACAGGAACATAAGAGGGGAAAGAGCAAAAACAAAGAGTATGTACAGCACATGAGATAAAATTAACAGAACGAAGAAGAAATCTACAATAGAATTTTTCACATTTTTCTATTAATAAAAGAAAATAATTTTTATATAAAATATATAAAAATAAATTAGGTATTATAATATATAGTTTATTATCAAAAATATATTGATAAAATTATTTATCACTAAAATATAGATAAATTTAAGTTGTAATTTAATTCTACCAAATTGTTAAATTAAGATAACAGCGAGGAATTATACATTTCCGTTATTTAAGTTTTATGTGTGTACATTTTCGGAGAATTTATCATTTAACCCTCCGTCTGTATACTTATTGTCACTAACACGGTCTGTACACTGATCCCTTTTTGTTTTGTCTCTTTTTTTAAATGTTAAATGCAAAAAATCTGAAAAAATTCTTAATTATTCTTGAGTAACTATATTTTAAATTTTAATAATTATTTTGGTCATTTATTAAAGGAGAACCAAGTTCCGTCTATCACCAGTCTTATGGTTACACAAGTGGAAAATTTCGCTTGTTCCCTTTTAGAGCCAGTGTATAGACGGAGGATTAAATTACGGATATTTTTATACACGTTTTTATAAAAATTAAAAAAAATCGTGTATCTAAAATACTATTAGAATTAAGAAAACTTGCAAAGGTCAGGGAATACAAATGTTAGGAGAGAACTACAAGCACGGAACACTGCATAGATCGTCGGCCGACACTTGGACGTAACAGGTATAAGACAATCAACAGGTTGTTTTCACATGCCAATCGTCCCGTTGCTTCTAGTCCTCAGTCTCCGGTAGAACATAGACAATATCTCTGGAGAGAACGGGAGTTGGAGAAAGGCGAGAGAGAGAGAGAGAAAGAGAGACGCGGCCTGAAGAAAAGCATCAGATATGCAAAAGGTGAAAGATGGAGAAGGAAACCCGATGATAGGCAGATATATCTAACCCTCGCTAGCTTCTCCCTTGTAAGCGATGCACGTGTGTGTTTCGTGTGTGAGTATGCGCATGTATATACCGACAGTGGTGTGTATGAGTGACCGCACACGCCTAAGTATACATACCACGTGCACGGACAGGCGTGCTCGTGGACCGGCGCTCGAACAATAGGACCATCACACGGCTACCATTCTTTAGGGACAATCAGTGGGGGGAAGCCTCTTTCTCGGCGCCCGACCGTGCGGAGCCCCATGCTTAAAAAGGACAATCGCCCTCTTATTTACGATTTGGGCAGGCTAGTCCGGTCTCCTTCCACTTTCTTCCCTCCTCCTTCGTGCATCTCTCTCTCTCTCTCTCTCTCTCTCTCTTTCGTTCTATCTCACCTCTTTCTTCTTTTTCGCTCTTTCAGGTGACCACCTTGCTCGAATACGCGGTATCTGAACAAGAGAAAAGGTCATCGAAAATTTCTGGTCCCTATACGCGATCCTATTCCATTAGCCACAGACTATTCGGCTACAAAGCACGCCCATCGAATTTTTCACAACGGATTTTCCGACCGGCGCATAAATTTCGAGACTCGAAATATGCACCATCACGTGCTCGTCGGGGGCCCCTGAAATTGATTACGAGGAGGACGATCCTCGCCACGGGTTCGAGCAAGCGTGCAGCGCATAGATATGTTTCCTACTCCAATAGATTAATCGATATGACTAAAGAAGTTTAGCTCTTTAATCTTAGCTTGTAAGTTTAACGTAGCTAACTAAAATATTATCACAAAGAAATACCGCTAATTTCTTTAATCTATGCTCTTATTTCCATTTCTCTTGTATATTATAATACAATTATATAATCTTCAAGAACACGTACAAGACATATGTGTCTTTAGTTATTTTATAATTCAGAAATTAAAGCAATCGTATATTAGAATTGCAAAGATATGGTTTCACTAGTTTTTGTACTTATGTTTTCAAGTTTCACACTTCTTTAAAGGACTGGTAAATTGTTAGCTGCTCGAGTCTAACACGTTCTCTGCAGATAAAGATCTGATTTACGCAAGATCGTTTCATTGATCGTAAACAGCGGTTCTCGCCGAATGCGAATCAGATCGTCCCTTATTGTTTGTCGGAACGGACAGATATTACGTTTGCGAAAGAGGCATATCGATCGCGATCAAACGAACGCAAATCAGCCGCAGGGCCTGCGGGGGGTAAGATCGTTCTCCGTTAAATTATCGTCGTTCGGTACGGTCGAAACAGCCGTAAAGCAAACGAGATACGACTTGAGGGCTAATTAAATGAATTGTTAAGAAAGACTTCCATTTTCCATTGTCCCGTATTTTCATGCTTGTCTCGCCTTCAGCACTGTCGCCATTTCAAAATTATCTCATAAAATTTATTGAATAAATAAATTACAACATTGATGCAGAAATACGAGTATTTCGTCAAGAATCTAGTCTGATGTATATAGTCGGTGAGATAGTTGTAGCTGCTTTATTAACTTAAACATCAATTAGAAAATTAACGTTTTATGCGCGCTAACTAATGCATGCGTATGATACTTCAGTATGGATTACGATTTATAAAGTGTCTTCTTTATATATTTTTTAAGTATCTTTTAACGCTTCTCTGAATATTTAGGACACTAAAAACATTAGCATACAGAATATGATGCAGATTTTTTTATGGCCGAAATATCGAGACGAAATCTTCGATGTCTTCCAAAGCGACGTGGCTTAAACGATCACAGTGAGCTCCAGCATGTATAAGATATATGAAGTAGGTGGAGAGAAGAATGCGAGATACGGAAAGAAGAGGAGGGCGAAGAGAGGTGTACGAGGAAAATACAAAGAAAAGAGTGTGACGAGGGTGGAGATGATAGAAGAAAGATGAGGAGAGTGCAGTATCACGGTTGCTTTATCTTGTGCTGAGGAGGCTGCGAGAAGAAGTTGAAGAGCACTCCGCTTACACGAACGCGAGTGGAGGGTATTGTGTGAGGAATAGAGCCACCTTCATACACGCACTATCGTTTTCTCTCTGTTCTTCTCAGTCGCCTCCTTCATTCTCGTTTAACCACCAACCTCTGCTTCGGAAGGAGAGGTTTACGAGGAGCACGGGAGAAAAAAGGAGAGACTGAGACTTGTCGAGAGAACGCAGGATGGAAGAGAAGACAGGGTGTAAAGGGAGAAGGGAGAGACGTTCGCTGAGTAAGGGGGCGTGGGTGCGCCCTTCGTGATTTACATATGCGTATTCTATACTTTATTTACTGCGTCGATCATCCTCCACTTTATCTCCTCGCGTGTGTGTTGCGCCGAAGAAAGAGAACGACGAAGAAGATGGCCCAGGACGATGAAGCTGATGAGAGAGGAAAACGAAGAGAGAGAAAGAGAGAAAGAGGGTGGAACATATGGTGTTTCTTCATCTATTAGCCCGATGCTGCCATCGGTACCGTAAATATTGAATATAGATAGATAATCTTAACTTCTTAATTATCAAAAAGTAATTCACACGTTTGACATAGCAAGAGAAAGAAAAACGTATCGATTTTATTAAAACATGGAGATAATACGAATTTATAGAAAATTGGAGTGTTAAAATAGTTTTATGTTGTTATATAGGATAAAAGTCATTTCCTGATTAAGTTTTGCAGATGGCAAATTGAATTCGTACGTCAACGTTTTTTATACTCCACCCTATAGATATAAATATTAAATAATTCTATTATCTATCCAGTAAACGTTGTTTATTTTTTTTTTGCTCAGACGTCATTAAATGTCGTTTAAACAATATTGGAATTTAATCTATGAAAACATAATCGAGATCAATATCAAGAGCGATAAAAAAAAACGTACGAAAAATAAGGACACACTTAAGATTCTTTAAGTTCACATGGTGACTTTTCGTCCATGGACCAACATACTTAAAAGGAGAGGCACGTAGGGGGCGGATAAAAAATGACGGCGGGATAATTGACATATGTCAAGTCTCTCTCTTTTTTTAAAGAGCCGACGCGAGTTCCCTCTCCCTCCTCCACGTGTCTCGCTTACGGTAACCTCGGTATGCCGCGGTTAATTGTCGTAACGGCCGAGTAGCGAGGCGTTTCGAAGTAAGCGAATGAAAGACAAAGAACGCCGAAAATGACGAGAGAGGCCTTCTTCAAGGCGCGCGCACACGCGGTTTCGTACGCCCGATGACAGCCTGACGAAGTACTTCTCCCCGATCCCCGGCAAACGTCGGTCGGAGAGATCGCGCCGGAATCGCTTCTTAATTGAAAGTGTGATTGGCAAGGGTGATTATTAAATACGCGCAAAAAGGGTCACGTACGGAGACGCGCCGAGAAGAAGACGAAATTTAATCTCGCGTCAAGATCGATTTCTGCGATGAGAGACTGTAATTGAAACATGTATCTTATAATAGTAAATAAATATCTTTTACGTTGTAATATTAGATTTTTTTCTCGTCGATTATTAAACATACACGCACACCGCACACACGCATTGAAAGTGATTTTAGAAAAATTAATTTTCGATACGAAAAAAATATATTATATCAAAGGATCTTGCCAATCGTTGTTCTGTAATTATTCTCATGCATTTGTAAATTATAATAACATATCGATTCCAATATTTCGACCGTCGAGCTCACGGGAATAATTATATCGATGCATCACTTCATCGCAGGTAATGTTTGCTAAAGATCCTTCGATTTTCGTTTGGGGATCGCGTACACATAAATCACAGTCGTCGAGAGGCGGCGACAGCGATACGCCGATTTTATCGACATTTCCATCTTCTACCGCGTTCGCCGCGATCGAAAACGACAAAAAGCGATGAACCGACGAAGAGATAAACAGACAAAGACGAGATAAGAGGGATAAGAATGGGAAGAGACAGAGAACGGGGAAGAGAACGGTCGATAGACGAGCGAACTCTCCTCTCTTCCGAGACGGCTGAGTAAATCATGGGAAGAGTATTCGTGAGAGTCTCGCGGGTCTGGGTGGAAAGAAGGTGAAAAGAGGACGAAGAGAGGAGAGCCCATGGGGTTCTCGTGGCTGATCGCTGGTGAAGGGGAGAGAGAGAGAGAAAGAGAGAGAAAGAGGGAGAGAGACAAGAAGCTTGGGAGGTGAAGCGGGCGAGAGGGATGTGAGCCGAGAAGAAACGTAGGGTTTCGGTTCGACATATCAGCCCGAGGTGGTCACGAGTCCCGAGTCTCGAGGAGGGCTCACTAGTGGGTGGGACCCTCCACTTCGTGCCTCTCTCTACCAGACTCTTTCTCTCCTCCGTTGCGCGAATCTTCTCTCTCTTTACCGTTCGTTCTCTCGCTCGCACGCTTCCTAACTTCATGTCTAACGACAGTTTCGCCTAAAGCAAAATCGGTTAAAGTTATTGGAGTTGGTTGGATTTCACATCTCCCTCGCCGGCGCGCGGCACGAAAGTGACAGTCATTGTCCTGTTGCAGAAGGAAAGCAAACAAGTGGAGATCAAATGCGAAAGGACGCAAGAGAGAAAACGGAGAAACGAGAGAGCGACAGAAAAAAGGCATACGATACAAAATTAATAGCACGATTCGTCGTGATTTCCTTTCGCGGAATGAATTTTGTCCTCGTCACTAAATGCTCGTTTAATCTTAACTCGAATGCCTCCTCAAAAAATCGGTTGTTCTTGTTTTCTCTTCAATTGCCGTCGAGTCATCGCTTGACACATTTCATTAACATTGCGTTCATTCAGCGTAGTCGGACGCCGTCTATCTATTTATCTGGTCCTACTTATCTCTATCGAGGCAAATAAGTCTTTCGCAGAAATTACGATAAGAAACACTTGTGTCATATGCCATACGTAGCAAAGAGCAAATGAGCTATTTCATCATTATTTGTGTCTACAAAGTCGGAAAGTGACCGGACCTTTGTCCTCTAAATCTTACTTTTCAATTCATTCTCGTAATCTTACTGAAAGTAGGAAATGTTCTCATCTTTTCTTCTGCGGATTAGATAAATATCTTTCGACGTGAGATAACATCTGTGGTATTCGCTGGAATACCGAATTTCTTAGATACGAAAAAGCACGTAGCTGTATCTAAATAAGGATCGCCGCTTATGCACGGCTATTGATTCTGATCTGTTTCTTGCTGCTGATTTGCATGTTACTGCTGGCCCCGTTGCACGGCGAACAAGAAGCGGGGCACAACGGAGATGTTGAGCACGGCGGTAAGCAATTACGTGAAATTCGAGATCGCGGATAAGCGCGCGACGAGCAGTAAACTGGCAAGAGATAAAAATTAAATAACATTCTCTTTAAAAAGTTCACATAATTGCACGATTAATAAGTACAATCAGAGAATAAATCAACTGTACCGCTTCCATTTATCACGTCACATTGGAATTTGGTGAATGTTTATACACTTTACAATATTTATATATATGAAATTAAAGATTATAATTTGAAATTAAGACAATAATTATGCAAAGAGGTCATTTGTAAAGTTTCAAACATTTAAGATATTTTTCTACTTGTTTCTTCTTTGCTTTTTTTTGTATAGAAATATACCTTTTAAACGTTTAACAAACTTTTGTGTAATTTCAATAGCTAATTATGTAGATATATGTATATGTTGTTACAATGTCGATGTTACCGCGTAAAGGGAGCGATAAATCTAACCTCTCCGAGTTATCCGTGCTCGTTCTTAGATCGGTCGCACGCACATGCACATACAGTTGCGCGGACGCATACACGCGAAGGTCACGAATGTAGGAGGGAAGGTTGAGAGAGGCCAAGAAGAAGAGGAACATGTAGAAGTTCTCCTCCAACGCGTGGCGCGTCTTTGCTTTTGTTGGCCTGTCTCACTCTCTTTCTCGAGACGGCGGCGATCGCGGCAACAAAACCGCCGTGACTCGCACAACTCGCTCGGGGACCGAACAAAAACCACTTTGTTCTAAGGTAAACCCACCTTAGGTATACGCGCCCTGTCGAGGCTACGAGGATGCTCCTTTCGACGAAGGAGAGGTCGCAGCCGAAGCCGGCACCTTCCTTCGAAGTGATGAAAAAGCGAAACGAATCGACCGGAAATTGTCTTTGATGATCCTTTTTCTCCCCCCCGTCCGGTATGCGGCACTTTCCTCCTTTCCCTCTTTAATTGATATATCGTACCTCCCAATCCTTAGAGTTATCTTATCCTCTAATTTGAATTTCAATTATAATAACTATTTAATTGTTCCATGTTACATTTATTCAAAGTTTAAGATAATTAATTAATCAACTCCCCAAAAATGCTTAACAACGCAAAGAAACGTTACAACAACATTATTATTGTTGCAAGTTGCTCGAAAACAATAGATTAAAGGCTGAAAAATTCAAACAGTTAAATTCGTATTGTACTTTAATTGTAAATCATTCAGAGTCTGATTATTTGCTATTTTCGACTTGGGTTGAGATTAATGCGTTTCAGTCGAATCGGGCATAATCGCGGACATTATGCACGGCTCGATGGTGATTATTTACGAAGGTAAAATCACGCGCTGGAGAGATGTACGCCACACGGGGGATCGATGTAGAATCAATGGCTCCTTTGACAGAGACGAACTGCGTGACGCCCTATCGAACGCGAAGACACCCACTGCTCTATTCTCCTTGCTTTCTCGCTGCTGCGTCAGCCTGTCTCTGTCGGTGCCATAAGCCATTATCGATTCGCGATGCACAAACGTGCGTTTGATTCTCCGCGGAACGGCGTGATCTCTGTGCGTCCACCTCTTTCTCTATGGTGGAATTCAAATCACCTTAAATAATCTTGTTCGATGTTAAATATTTAAGAACCGATAACACGAAATAAATGATATAAGTAATAACGATTTATGTATTATGTGTCAATATCTGAATCACACGTGATTGGGTTGGAAAAAAGTTTAATGTTAGTTTAATATTCTGCAAAGTCAATTTACATATAAATCTGATTTCAATTGATACTAGTAATTCTTATTGCACAAAATATTATATGTTATAAACATAGTATCCAAGAGTTACATATAATTTTTTGCCCAACATTAAAAAATTCACATAAGTTTTCGTACGACTTTGCGCATAAAACCTACAAGCAGTATGTTAAACTCCTAAAGTCGTCTGTTTTACCGACAGAATTGTACAATTTGTTCCAATGTCCAACTTTTTATTGCATTTACAGAATTAAAAATCCTTCTCCACAATTAAAGTATAGATGATAACAGTGTGCGGACGTAATTTACAAAAAATAAAAAAAAATTTTTTAATTGCCGGCATCTGGCGTGGACTCGTAACAAAATGTGCTTGATATAAAAGTTGTGCACCTTGTACGTATAAATCAAGTCAGATCCGCACACGAGTGAATATTAAGGAACAATACTATGCTTTCAGATTGAGCATAGGCGTCTTAATAAAAAAGATACACATTGGTAAACATTTCGTGTCTCAAAAGAGCAATCTGAAAAATTTTTTAAAATTCTTGGTATGAAATTTAATTCATAAGCTAAAATTAAAATACATAAAATTTAATTCTGGAAAAGGATTTCTAAATCTATAAAAGAAATACGTACGAAATTTTGTTAATGACGTGCACAAATGACTCAACATTATCGTCCTCGATCAAGTTTGACGAGCAGTTTAATATCCCTTTAACAACGTCGCGAGTATGAGGAGAGGAGAGGGGGGGGGGGTTTAAGTGCCGATCACGATATCGAAGACACATCAATGCTCTGCGGCGCGATCGTGCAATGTTTTCCGGTCGGATTTGAATTTCAATGGTAGTCCGAACACGCGGAACTCGGTCGCGACGATGCGAGTTCCAGTTTAGGCGAACGATTTACCGCTCGCTAAGGGAGGAGTCGACGTTCGAGGACGCTCGTGTATCCGATAACCTAATAGCCGAGCCGGATTGTCGCCGGTCGTCTCCTCGGCATCGAGAGGCGCAGGGAGTACGAGGCCGCATAAATTTGCATAGAGCCGCGCCGCGCCCTTTTGTGCGCGCGTGCTCGAGCGCTTTCTCGGCCGAGCCTCGTCCTCTTTGCGACGATGAGCTCGTGTTTCTCGTTTTTGAGAGACGCGGCGCGGCGGCCACATCCATGCGAGTGCACGGAAGAACGGAAGAGTCGCACCCTTAATAAGAAGCGCGAAGGCCTCCTCTCGGGGCGAGGTAGGCGTGGATTCGTTTCACGGCTACGAAATCGAAGGGCGGACTATGCAAAATTCCCGTTCCGTCGCGTCCGCCGTTTTCAATTTGCAATCCATTATACGCTGACGCGACCGGTCCGTGTCGGATATTGTCGCGAAAATCAAAGTCATCTCGGCTCTTTACACGAATGATTTATGACCTGTGTTAGAAAGAAAAAAATCTTTAACAATCTTGGGCTTATGTTCTTTTGCATTTTTAGAAAAGAGAAGTAAATTTTTTTTCGCATAGACATAAAAAAGCTCGTGGTGTCATATTATCCTCTGTTTCTAATCGATCTATTATGCAGTACCGTCACATTTTTATAAATAATATTATAAATATTACATATTTTATAATTTTAAGTCTAGAATCGATTGAACATGTTGACAAATAGAAATGTTAAATTTTTAATTGAAAATATTAATTAAAATATGTGTATGTTATACATATATAAATGTAATAGCTTTAAGTAAAATGTATCTAAATACGGTTTAAACGGTCACCGGTGACTTCGTATCTTCGTGAATGCGAGGTTGAATTCTCATCGCACAAAGGATCAAGTAATATACGCGAGCCAAAGTCCACGAAAACGCCTTGTCGTGCTTTGTTACGCGCGATTTGAAGAACGACGTCATAAAAGGGCAGGCGTTACGTGTCACCGACGTTTTATTGGTCCCGCGGTGCGATGCGGTCAGGAGACGTTTAAGGAAGCGCGTCGGGGTTCCCTCTCGCAGGGCGCTGATCGATTAATGACGGAGCTTTAACGGAAAAGGGAGGGGGAGAGGTACCTTTAAGATGCACTACGGAGTGCGCGCGAGGAGTGGTTCCACCCACAAAGGAACCCTAATGGCGCCGCCCGCGGGCATTTACCGGTGACTTACGCGTTCGCGGATGATAAATAAATCTACGTGGCGCATTATACGCCGCGGTTCCTGCTGTCGGCCTGCTCGTGATTAATGTCACCTGCGTCACGTGTATGCGTGCGAATGCGCATGCGCTGCATGCATGCATGCGTGCGTCTATATGCGTTTGTATGCGTCGACACGAAAATCTCATCGTTTGGAAAGCGCAACTCTCCCACCAGACGCCCAATGTCAACTAGCTCGGCCTGTTCTCATTCACAAAAATTAAATATTATACTTTGTTTTACCTTTTTCCAAAATAAACTTCTCACTCGTGCACTTTTTCACATTGTATTCGTAATTGTTGAGCTTAATAATAATCGCGTGCGCGTTAGTATTATTAAATAATAAATACATTAATGCACCGATAAGATTAATAGAGAGAAAAAAAAGAGATAAAGATCATCCACATACAGTTCTTCAGTACTCGTGTGGTCTAAGAGCTAAATAAGACGAGACTCGCGCATCTTCAAAAATATTATATGAACGTTGTAGGATACCTTCAGTTAGTGATAGCAAACAATAGAGGCACAGATCTTTCCGTAATATTCAGCGAACTGCCATCGGCGAGATGGAGTAAAGGACAAACATGACGGTACCTTTTTCCTACTCAAACTCTCTCGATTCCCCGTTTTTCTTGCTATGCAGCTTGCTCTCGAGAAAGAGCTCTCTCGAGGTAGTCGCATCGTACCTCGTCATCGTCAATATTTACGAATCCATGCCGGTTGGAACGTGATACGGATATACGAGCAAAGGAACGGGCGAATAAAATGCAAGATTCGCGCGGAACGGCTATCGATTGCTCACCGTTAGACGTAATCCGAAAGTTATATCGATTCGACGTAAGGTTACAACAACCAATACGTATTACGCAACTATTTGCGATATGAACTCTACTGATTTTTACGCGGTTTATTGATATCGAAGATGGAAATCTATACGGGGAATCTATAAAATTGTACCGCACAATTGTTTCGTCTATTCCCGACGTGATATTTGTGCATCATTCCGCAAGAACTTTTTTCATTTAAATTGTAATTTATGTAAACAAATTGTATTTTATTTTTAAGCATTAACTTGGATTTATATTTATAACCTCATTATACGATTCCTATATATAATATTAGATGGAATGTTCGGAATATTTTATATAATAAAACACACATTTAATAGTGACATTTTTGTTGGACACCTACTGAGAACACATTCAGAATAATTCACGAAAAGTGGAAAATGATTACTTTCGTGAAAATTAATAAACTGAATTATTTATTTGTATTTATGTAAACCTGTTATTAATACGAGCTAACAATTGTTTGCTGTAAAATTGTTGGGCATGATAGAGTTTTGCATTCTCTAGTACTTGTTGCGACCGCGTTTCGAAGGATAATGCAAAGACACACGGTACGCGTTACCTGCTCGCTTGTTTCGCGAATGACAAGACGGCGCGTGGCGGCCTTGGTAAACGGCAGCGCGTATTATATAATACGTAAAAATCAACATTACGACTCCTTAGCCAGCCTCACTATCATAAAATATTTAACGTGTAAAAAAATTTGCCAAACATTCCAATCCTTGTATTTTACATTAATTTTGATAAATAATCTGTGACAGTCTGTGTGACAATAATGTGAAAGTCTGCATAATAATAAAATAATCGATAAAAATTTACAACAAAACAAAGATTTTGTCTTTTTAATTCGTTAACAATTTTAGAATAGTTTCTAAAATTTGAAGAATTTAAAATTGAGGCACAAGGAAGAGTAAAATGTAAACATTGGTGACGGACAGCGCATGCATATTTTACTTAAAACGATACTTGATATAGCTGCGAGATAACTACGGGGGGAGACCATTGCCCGTTGAACCTAAATGACCACGAGCATAGTATTCCGCGAGCCTATAAATCCAACATAAAGATACAAATCGAGAAGCAGGAAAGCCGCACATAAGGAGGACCATAAACTCAGTTTATCCGCGGCGAGTCGGCTGGTGGAGCTCGCTCCCGGTTCTTACTTTTACCCCCGCTCCTCATCCGCCATTCCTTACTCCGGCAGGAAGGCGAAAAAGGCAGGGTAATTAAGGAAGATAGAAATCGCCCCTTAAAGGGCCCTTAACCGCGGGAGGTGAACGCGCAGTCCGCCTCCGCCGTAAAGGCAACCTTCGACGATTAAAGTGTCTCCCTTCCCCCGTTTGCCCGCACAACGAACGATTTCTACATCTCGGAAATGTATGCCATGCCGTTCCGTTGTCGGAACAAATCGAGTTATTGCACATTTTTCTTTTGTTTTAAAATAAGTTATTAATTAAAATATCATTCTTCAAATTTTATGATAGCTGCAATGTGATTGATACGAGTCAAAATTATAGAAAAGTGATTGTTATTAATTTTATCGCGCTTTTTCTCAGCGTTTATTGGTACCGTATTTGTACACGTAATAGAAGTTAACCTTATATTAAATTTCAAATAGATTATGTCCAGACATACACAGCAGTATTAATTACATTATAAATATAAATATTTTAATATCAATTTTTAATATCAAGAATCATACAAGAAATAACGATTTCTATCGGCAATTTCGTTAAAGTAATCAGTTTCGGATTCATAAAAAAAAAATTCAATTAAAAATTCATGAGAAAATGTGTAGCACTACATGACCACGTATAGGTCACATAATTTGTCACTATCTAATCCGGAAACAAATATACGTAGATATAGCGTAGGCCATACGCGCGCATAAGCGACATAACTTTATAGCCAGTGACACCGAACCGACACAGCCTCCTCAATTACGTGTGCGATCTCCGCCTTGCATCCCGCTGCACATCTCCGATGTGCGTGGGTTAGAATGCACCGTTATTCGCAGGCCAAGAAATTCCATCAGCGCCAGCGGGCGAGGGAAAGGAGGGAGGAAGAGGGTAAGGGGAGTGGGCACGGAGATGGAAATTGGAAGCTAGCTTTCACGTTCTCGCGCCCGTTCGTCTCCCTCCCCCACCCCCATCTCTGTTCGTGCTCCGCGCTACCGACACCCACGCGCGCGCTATTTTACCGCGCCTTACCGACTAAAGCACCGATTAAAATTAATAAGTGCATTCTCCGGCGCGTATCTGCATACTGATCGATTGGCTCGAAAGGTGCTAACGAGGCTATTCTTCTTCCATTTCTCTCGCTCTCTGTCTCCGCGTTCGTACCGACGCCGCAGCTTCCTCCCTGCCAAGTTGCGCGAAGCGTTGATCACGAGCTGCTATGACAAGACTTTGATGAGCTATATTGTGCAGAAGTTATTAATTCAATGACGAGGTAGCCGGTCTCGCGAATGAAACGTCACTCGCACGATCGGATTTCAAACTGATTCATATGACATTTATATTGTAAGAAATATTTATAAGGTGCCTCGCGATCTTTCGGCTGGGTACATTTGTTAAACAAATGGAGATAATTTTTTACTCTTTAAAATTTAAAATTTGATTCTGCACTAAGTTGTCATATGATATATAAATGCACAAGCCGACTTTTTGGAACAGGAGCGAACGGAGGTAGAAGAAACAAAGATCACATGATGCGGATAAAATCGGCGCGAGGGAGGCAAAGAAGGTGAAGAAGAACAATGACGAAGGACACCTACGCGAGGTGACGCGTCAATTACGAGGACGGGCAATGTTTCAGCATTGGATACACGTAGACCTTCGAAGGATGTTAAACGCGTGGATCAACTGTGAAAGGGGAGGGGGAGCTTAACAATGTTCAAGCCAATCTTGACCGTGCGAAAATCACAATAATGGATGCACTGTCTGCGCACGTAAATTGTCTTTTAAATAACCCGACAGTACATGATGTATGGGGGATACAAACATGTAGAATACAAAAAGTATATCTATCCTTTCATTTACACTTGAAACAAAGACTTTACGGAGACTTTATCTGACTAAAAATTGCAAATTTTATAAATGCAGTATCCGTTATATATTTATAAGTTGGAAAAAAATAGCTGTGAAGCAATCGTGGAAATATGTAATTACTCGCGAATAAAAACCCATAACGAAAACGTAACATTATATCGCAACGTTGATCTCAAGTCATCGAGAGTTCACACATGTGCCAACTCTTCCCTTTACTTTTTGCTGGCCCTTTTTAGAAGGGGCAGCGCAGAGGAGCAGGTTCTTGAAGCCAGAATATTTCCCTATCTTGGGTTTCAGGGTCAGAATCGTGTTCCAATTAGATCGCGCGGCGAGACTCCTCGCGTTTTTATCCTATCTCGCTTCATACATTCTCGTTGCTCGTCCACCCTCGCCTCTACCCAGAAGCTCTCCTTCTAATAAGGAGCGCCAGCTTATAAAGCGAGATACGGCGTGTTGCACGTTATGCAATACACCGCAGCATTCGTGGTTACATTTCAGCCATAATCGCCATTAGGATCGCGAGTCACGGGAAGGGAGGATCAGTATATCTGAATATGGAAACGAGGACGGGTTTGCTTTAATCCGGTATTATTAAGATAAAAATATATAGCAGTAAATTTTGATTAAATTCCAGTTCCAAGAAACTAAAGTCATACAATAACACGAAATTTTAAATATGAGATATTTTAAGCAGAATATCTTTTAAAATAAAGTTTAACTCAAATTATACCGATAAAATTGGTATGATTAACAAATCTCCCACAAATTCTTTTTATTACAATAACAGATGACAAAGCCATTGTGAAAATAACATTATACTTGAGGTTTGTCATCAATTTCACCTTAATAACGCCGGGTTAACAGTATCAAGGCAAACGGACGAAGATGAAAAGCCGCGCTAAATCGTCGCGAGCTGAGTCAGAGCAATGAAGTGTACGACCGAGACTCGCGGTTTAACCGTGCTATTTGTATCGCAAGCACGTTTTTCCTGGATTCATAAACGCCAGAAGTAACTGTTGAAACGTCGCTTCTTACGAAATATCTCAACTACATGATAAAATATGAGAAATGTGAGAAAAAGCGCCCGATTAATTTAAAGAGAATAAAACCGATACCAAATGTATACGATTTTTTCATCGGATAATTTTTTTCTAGCATATATTCTCACCGTTGTACCATAATTAGCATGTAATGAGAGAAAGAAATTGCGTTTCAATGTAAAGAATAAATCTGCTATTAATCTAGGAAGCGCAGGTATTGATTATAACACGATCGTGTGAAATAATTGCGTTCGCGAGCACGCGTAATTGTTGGCAATTATTCGTTAACGCGCATCTCTTTGACAGAGGGTTCGTTAATTAGTCGAATTGTACGGCGAGTAATTATCATCTTTTCTAATGAACGCGATATGCCGATGAGTCTATCAATGTTTCTTTTCCGCAAAAACATTGTATACATTTTTATTACTCTTCTCGGAATCTCTCAACTACTACGCTAATCAATCTTTACAAATATAGCTAGTCGCAAAGAAGGCTATTATTAAACATTAATCTTCGACCACTATCACTTTTCTTTAATAGCACATTTAATGACCACATCTTGCATAAACTGGAAAGAAAGCAAACTCGGAGCAAAAAATTAATCAAAGTTATCATTATATGCGCGAAAGAGAGAGAGAGAGAGAGAGAGAGAGAGAGAGAGAGAGAGAGAGATTTTTTATATGTTATTTTAATTCGAAATAAAAATTAAAAATCAATAAAGGAAACATTAAAGAAGAAACGAAAAAAATACACAGCATCTTTTTTATTTTCTGTCATTAGATAATCAGGATCTAGGATGTTGTATTTCGAATGGAGGAAAAGTTGATTAAGAAATTAATTATTCGGCCGCATTAGACACGATCTTAATTTTTATGAGATGAAATTTTCACGTGCCGTAATGAAAGCTTCCCGTTAATCATTCTGGGAACAATCTGCTAGAAACACGTTGTTTCGCGATGTTGAAGAAATATCGTCCATTCAGTGAAGCGCAATTGTTTCCAGCCTGATTTTTTTTTATTATCCCCATAACATTTTTCATACTCCACCATCAATTAGCGACCATGTCGAATGCACTTCTCATGCGTCGCATTTCAGCTCGCCGATTGTGAGAATTATCTTCTCACAGGTTGTTCACATAACCGAAATTATTCGAGATTTCTACAATAATTAGGCTCTGCCTCTCTCGCGTCTCCAGTCTTTGAGACCTCACGATTATTTCTAACATAAAAACGATTGATTTTGATCGATCGACGATCACGGTTGATCAGACTCGGCGACTTTTGAGTGCGGTAGTAAATCGTCAATCACTGTAATTTAATTCAACTCGTTCAACACAGAACAAGTCCGACGACGATCAACATTTCTCGCGAGGCGCGCGACTTCTACTTAATCGCGTCAAACAAACACGAACACGCGATAAATCGTTCATGATCGTACGGCGCGGAGACCGTTGCTTTAACCGTTGTAGACACCTGCGGTGGATATTACTGGCCGTTTATGCGCGAATGATAATTAGGAGGAAGCTGCGGGATAGAAGAGATTTGACCATGCTTCGGCGAGCGTGGCTCTCGCATTCATGCGCGATAGAGAGTCGCGATGGATGTGCACCGAAGTGCGATTATCGTACGTCACGACATCAGTCGTATAATCCGGGACGTTAGGAGTCATGTAACTGATTATCTTACAAAAATCCAACTAAGGTGTCCGCGAGAAAATTTGTCACGGGGCGAGTTTACTCATCTTAATGAAGGATTAGGAGCTCTCAGCTGCTTTTGTTAATCTTAATTCATAAAATTGAGGAAATGTAGTTGGAAAAGTTTTTTTCAAAGCTGACAGCGCAGTAATTAATTAATTAATTTGAAATCAAATGTTGTTTACTTTTGCGCGCGTGCCCACGCGGCTTCGAATGTATTGCCATATATGTTTCAAAATTGCACGGGGAGTTCGAGTTGATGCCTACTTACGGTATCTTTATGCGGCGATTAATCGCTGACGTTTGATTCTGTTGCCCGGCGGCAATTTTGCAAATTCCCAGGAAATTCTCCTGGTTCTTCCCAAAGCTGCGTGATAACGTCGTGAGATATTATGTGAGATTTCTCTTTCCAGGGAAGCGCTTGGTAACGCGGAAGAGCACCGGAGAAGCGCCCAAGCAACGCCGAATCATCCATCAATATCGCCTTCATCGTCGGAAACCACTCGGCAAGATATGACGTACGATATGAAACTGTTATTGTTTATAGCTGTACAATTCGAGGCCTTTAGCTATTGCTATAGTTATTATTTCCTAGGTATTGAGTGACGAAATGACATTATGAGCTTTATGAGTTATTAGTTAGAGGAGAAAACAGTGTTCAAGTTAAATAAAGTGGCTCTTGTTTTAAAGAGCAAAAGAATTCGTGGAAGATACAATTATTTTTCTCGCGCCGTCTCGTTATAATTCAAATAAGAGAAACGAGATTTAAAATCCTACATTGTGCCAAAGCAATTACGCATACGAGTTATTTTTCATTCATCGCGTTTTCAATCGCGCAAATTGCGTTTTTGTTCTATATTAAAAATTTAAACGCGCGTAAACGCACGCAATGGCGCAAAGTCGAAATGCTTTAGCAATATCGATCTTCCGATTTAATTATCGGTCACTGGTGGTTTCTTCCGGAGCAAGAACACCACGTCACGGGCATATGTTAGGTGCAGAGGATTCGCGCAGCGCGCGGTCACGTTCAGAGGACGATATCGAAATGCCGGATCGTTCGAGATGCGCTCGTGCACATGTTCTCTTGTAATCTTTGCGACTTCCTTCTTCATCCTCTCTACGTGTATATGCCGAAGGATCGAGTTCCTCTTCTTCCCGGTACATCGCATTTGCCCGCTCATACTCCTAACCGGTCTAGCTAACGACCTCTATCTTGTGTATCGCAAAATAATGAAATTACGCGAAAAAGAGAGACGCGAGCATTACGTTGGACCATGTTTTGTAAGTATGTACACGCCGGCGATCGTATGCAGAATAGAGGCAGCTAAATCGGCAGTAGAATCTCATTTCGTGCCGTGGAAGAGTATAAAGAAGCTTAATCTACCGTTATAATTACATCTAAACGCGAATTTAGCGTCACTGGCAATTACGCGAAGCAATTTATAGTCAATTTTATGAAAAAAGTAAGCTGATAAAAGTTATATATACATATAGGTGCATTATATAGTACCACATCTTTAAATCGATACTTGAGGTAACAAAAGTAGATAAGTTATGAATAAATTGTTAAATTTATAATCATTAACTGCAATGTAATATCTCATAAAGTTTGACAAGTAATTTTCTTTTAGAAGAAAGAAAAATTCGCAATAAAATAACACTCAACACTTTTAGTAGAAAAATTATCTCAACCGTAAGTACGTACGTTTCGTTACAGACGAACGGTGCAGCAATTGATTGCGCGATGACTAGGAGATTCGGCTGTTAGGTCAATTTACGCGCCGGCATTTTCGCTTTGTGAATTTCTGCCCCGCGGGATTCCATGTTCTTAGGTGCTCCACTCCGTGAAATGACGCCGTTGTCGTAAGAGAGAATAATAATCGCATTCCGCGATGACGAGGCCGATAGACACGAAAGGAAAGACGGGCGCAAAGTGCGCCCGCCCGGGGAAGGAGGAAGTCACGAGTAATCCTCTTTCGAGAGCGATCTCGCGATGGGAGAGGAGCCAGATTGCCCTGCACACGATTACGCCGCGTTAATAGCATCCTAAACGTTTTTCGCCGTAGATGTAAGAATACTTGGAAAAGAACGACGAAAACCCAAAATCAGATGTAGAAAGAAGAAAGGAAATAAATAGAATAATACAAACCGGCAAACTTTTTTCCAAACATACGCTAATTTTTGGAGACAATTATTTTAAATTATTCTATCGACATAGAATGTTTAATCTCTTTTGTAATTAATTATAAAAAAATTACCCAAACAAAGTAGTTTGAACTTTAATTCTTCCTGAAATTCTCCCTAAAAATCTTTAATTTAATCTTTGAATTTGGTAAAATTACGTTACTATTAATTATGATATATGAAATACCTCTGTTTAGCCCTCGCCAAATATAATTAACTCCATTTTTCTCTTCTTATATTCGTTTTATTGAAATGGTATTTCGCGTTTTACAGACATCTTTCTTACGTTCTCTCCCCCTCTCTCAGCTTTCACTGAACAACGAATACAGAGATCCGGCCGGATGCAGAAAGCGCTCTCACATTTTGCCGCAAGCTTTATGACCTTTTTACGATTAATACGGTCGGAAGGCCGCGATGAAGCGGCATGATCATTTCCGCGCCGGTCTCTCCATGATCTTTCTTCGAAATGGGAGAGGCATCCGCTAATTAAGGGCAATATCGGTGTGGCTAAAGTCTCCCGTAAATATTCCGTAATGTCTTGCAAGGCTTTCGAATTCCCTCTCGATCGAGGGATTATGAAAAGTTGTACTTGCACGTGGAAGAGCACCCGCTGCGTTCACATTTCTATTTGTATCGTATGCAAAGTGTAATTAAAGTGCAAGAGGATAGAACGCAATCGTTGGATAATTCAATGTTGCTTAAGCGCACCGGCAACAATCGCGATTATCATAATCGTTTCTATCGTTACGTTGGCGTTACTATGTCGACAGACAAGAAGCGAAATCCCTTCATTCATATTGAACGACAGGGTGAAAATGTCGATAGTAATCTCGGCCGATTCAATTTGCAGTCACCGCATACATATTTACTTCATTACGCTCGTCATATATGCGTTATAATAAGCGAATGCAGAAATAAAAATGTTATATATATAGTTATGGCATTGACATTTTATTCCGTCAAATTGTGTCTGGATTTTGACAAAGATTTCGCGAGAAAAGCGACTTAGATCCGGCGGAAGGAACAGCGAATTCGCCAGGCAGAGTTAGTCAATCGAAGGCGGTGTCGGGCCTTCTTTACTGTTAGTCGATCAACGGTGGACTCGCGAACAAAGCGATCTTAAATTTATACGCTTCGGTTATCGCTTCCACGAAGAATTCCGGCCGGGTTTGAGTTTACGAGCGCCGACGCGCGCGATAGAATGCGCCGCGCCGCTTGTCGTGCACGCGTGCGTGTGTGCGTGCGTAAAATCGCGCCGCGCGCGCACCGTGGTGCCCGCGAAAAGACCATAGGGTGTCGGAAAGGGGTGCAAGAGAAGGGGAATACGGGAAAGACGGGAGAGGGAGGGAGGGGGCAACCGAAGCGAAGCGGTGGCAAGGGGAAGGTTTTATCGTCGCAATCAAGGGCAACGCGCGAAAGGCAACGTTCTTCTGCCATTACGCCTATGCCATGCCGCTTGGACAAGTTTATGACCGCAGGTGTACCGGTGTCCTCTTCTTTACCTGTATCCGTTCTTGAATCTCTCTTCCTCTCTTCCTCTCGCCTTCTGCTTTCCTCTCCTTTCGGCATTTACCTTCCGTCATTTCATCTCAAATGATATCTTCTCGATAGAGAGCACCGCCGTACTCTCATCGAGGTCTTACATGCATAGGTTAGTCACGCATATCTCAATTGACGTGTCGGTTAAATTTTACTCGAAAGCAGCAATAGCTGCATATACTAATAAATATCCAATTTAGAGAATTATAATGCAGTTTCTAGTGACAAAAAAATAATTGTATTATCGATATGCTTAATTAAAAGACGTCAAAGCTTGAATCTTTTGTGCTAAATATTTCTGAATAATGCTTCTAGTGACAAACGAAAGTTGTCGTTGAACGCATATTATGCATTGAATGGATATTATAAAATAAGGATCGAAACGGTCGCATTCTCGAAGTAGTTTCTGTCGCGCGTGTCTCGACGACGAAGGGCCGAAAATTTCGTTTGGGACGTATACACGTTCCGAGGCGGGGCATAAAGTAACTCCGTGATCACGTTTATGGGAACACGGAGGCGCCGAAGTCAGAGGTCAATCGACTTCCACCGGGGATGACCTCCCGGAGAAGCAACGCGTCCCCCTGTGCCTCCGCGCATCGCCACGTAAGTACGGTGAACCCTTTCCCCATGCGTTCGACGCGTGCATAACACCGTGTGGACCGTGCACATCGGTGTATATTCGTTGATACACACACACACACATCACACGCGCAAACGTGTGGACCGTCGCCGTCGTATCGATACGCGGTTTGCGGTTTTCATGCAAGGGAAGCTCGGTGAGAATACGAGGACAATCGAAAAACTACCGCGTGTAAAATATTGCCATCTATATCATTTTTATTACAAAATATGATTAAAAAATTCTATACGCAGAAAAACTGCTGATTTTCCTCCAATTAAAAATTTTTCTATTGTGCGCTCAAAAGTATTTGCTCACTTTGTCTCTCTTGAATAAATAATGAGATTTAAAAAAAAGTGACTTTCAATCTTTCTTCCTAATCTTCTACATGTTAAGCTTAATAATAATCTTGATGGTTCGAAATTTCACATTGTGTGTATGTAAAGAGAGCGTAATAGAATTAGAAATTTTTTAGAATGAATTTGCGATATGCTAAGGCTAGTCATAAAATTTGCGCTTTATCGAAGATCTAAATTCAAAATATATAAGATTTTTTATAAGATTTTGATGATCATTTCTTGATAATGGCAAACTACAGAGAGGTTACCTTACTCAGGCAGTCACTATGGAGCATGTATAAACATCAAATGGAAATCAGGATTTTCAATCATGGAAGAACCGACTTGAAAGAAAAAAGTCTAGATCGTGATTTCTTTTTCAGACCATGCTAGATACAAATATATTTCGCTGAGTTTAGATTTATATTTAAATGTATGCAATGATAAATCTTACATTCTTATTCGCGAATAAATAAAACGTGATACGTGATATAAATTATTTTCTTGCTGTATACAGGAAATTAAAGTGTCTTCCCCTTCTTCGAAATTATACCGGTTTCGATCCTTGCTCTCAGAAGTGGCAATAAAGATATTTGTAGGGAAGTAAAAAAGCTGTGTCGAGATGAAATCGGAAAGACAAATGATGTCTCTTTGTATATTCGGAAAGCGGAAGAAATCCAGCTAGAAACTTGTTTCACGAATGAAAATCGACCCGAAGAGATCTTGACTCGTTTCAGCATTACGGCGACCCTGAATCGTATCGCATCGGATCTAATTAAAAACGGTTGCATTCACTCGCAAAACTGGTTCCTCTCCCGTGTTTATCACGTCGACGGGCTCCTTTCAAGTCTATCTAAAGAGCATTCTGATAGAATTATTTTCACCACAATTGTGTCATATCTATTCTCAGAAAGAGACATTATGCATATAATGTAAAAAAAAAGGGAATGCATCACCAAGCAAATTCTATTATTTCACAGATGAAAAAAAAAAGGTGAATTCGCGGAAGCTTCAAAAGCACGTGGTAGCAATCGATAGGCTCATAAAAAAAGTCAGCCTATCACGAAAGCAATCGTACGCGAAGTCGTCAAGATAGGCCTGCGGTCTCACAGGAATGATCCGATCAGTCCGCGCAGTGATGATCAAATGTGCGTACTCGCGTGTATGCGTTCGTGTGCAAGGCAGATATATTTAATAAGAGACCGAATAGAGAGAGAGAGAGTGCGGAGTGAGGAGAGGAGAATCGAGAAGAACCTGATATGGTAATGGTAAAATATGAAGAGTACGAGAAAGGGTTGCCGCGAGAGTTCGTAGATGGTATCGAGTAGAGAAGAGAATATAAGGACCAATGGAAAAGGAACAAACGAAGAAGAGAAAAGAGAGAGACAGAGAAAGACAAGAGGAGAGGAACAAGGTATTGGCGTGCGGCGGCTTTACGAGCGACTCGATGATTCTTCGCAATCTCGGGGAGAGGGGGAAGAGGAGAAGGGAGGGGAACTCGTTCGGATTCGCGCCGGGGCCCTACTTTTATCATGCCGCAAGAGAGCAAACGCTACGTGGTCGCTTTCTACGGGGTGTGGTCCCCTTTCTATGCAGATCGTCTCCCTGCCACGTCCCTGTCGCATCATCGACCGAGACCCTGTTGTTTTCGAACGGGAATATCGCACATCTGCTTTGTCAATTGAGATCCCACGTGAATTCGAGAATAAATTCAAGCGGCTAGCGCGTATATTAAAATGGTAGGGAGAATGGAATTTAATTAGGCGGATAAATAGACCTGCATACACAGGGACAATCCGTAAGTACGCTTGAAAATATTAGAAATTTCGATGGATTATCGTGAAAAAAATTACACTGAGCAAAAATTGCAGGTAGAAATATCAAGTTTTTTTTTTTGTTACATTTTGCGAACGGATGCGAAAATGCGTTATTCAAATGATTTAAATGTCAAACGTGCCGAACGTTCAGTGTAACGCTGAAATATAGCGTCTAATATAATGACATTACGATGCAATGGATCTTATAAATTAATCCAGATTTACATTCACAACGCGGTGGCGAACCGCGCCCGATTCCGGCTACTTCCAGTAGTAGCATTCAGCTCAGTTTACACCGCGTGTGGGTGTGGATTTATCGTTCTACCGGAGACGCAGACAAAAGGGACCGTGGCTTCTCTCTCTATCATCTGGATAAATAAAAGGTGCCCACGAGGAAGATATCTCGCAGAGATATTCATCTCCCACGATATAAAGTTCAATGGACTATTCTACTTTATGATTACGTACAAGTTTAATATTATTTCTCACAACGTAAACACTTGAATCAAGTAAAATTAAATTTATGTTTTTTCTAAACTATTTTCTTACCACGTTAGACGCGTAATTTCATTTAAAGTAATATATGATATTAGTGTAATTTCATACAGAAAGACATTTACCTTTATCAGGATTCAAAATTCTGAGATTATTTTTTATTCTAATCTTTAATAAAAATAAAATTATAATGCATATCCTTCCTATATATCAAATAATACCAGCACAAAATAGTACAGACATTATACAGTTACGTGATTAAACAAATTACTATATAACAAATCAACATAATGTTATAATAACCGTTCAATAGAGTATTTATTTTGATTTACATCCGATATTTAGTTGATTTCGCATCAGTGCAATTTATGTTTCATAGAAGGGTGTGACACATTTCTCGCCCTGATTCAGACCGATTCCCCAGAGATTCGTGTCGAGTCTCGCGACACATCGAGACCTCAATGAGCGAGAAACGAAATCGAAAGGGGTTCCACAGCGCATCTGTGCTGATTTGACCGAATCGTGGGAACGTAAAAATGTTCACAAAATTCGTACGTTACTACGCCCGACCGATAATATATTTCGCTAGCCTGTTACACGTTTGTTTATATGCATGTAACATAATAGCGTATAAATTTTCGCACGGTAATTTCTGGGCAAGCAACGTTCCGAGCACTACGCTCGCATATGAAAGATATAAAACATACAAACATACAAACACTGATGTAACACGAGTTCTTCGCGATCTCCAACTCTTATGCAAATAGATTGGTCCTTATTGAGATAAGAGTTACGAGTAAGCAGTAAGAATATTAAACAAAATTGTAACTTTACGATTACCGCACGTGTAATGAGCTACACTCTCTCATACCGCAAGCTTTACGATCTCGAATTCGGAGGACCAGAGGGAGGACAAGAGCCTCAGGTTGGAGTCACGTCTCGTCTAGAGAGCGGCGGCTCGGACTCATTTATCGTGTCCCCTTCCAACCTTTCCCGGTGAGCTTATGAGAATGAAACGCTAGCGGTGGTACTTATATCCTCGTGGCCACAGGCAGCCATGGACAATGACTGGTATCTGTCACTGTCGCGAGGAATTGTGAGCTGAGCGTATCCAGTCCGAGATCGGTGTCTCCACGTCTCTCGGAAGCTCCAGCCTCACATTTTTTTGTTTGTTTGGACGACTGATTTGTTTCGACACCAGCGGGGGTTGAAGCGAGCGAGAGACACCGTTACTAAGCGTAATGATTTTTATTGTAATCGCATCGGAATCACAAGTTGGAAAACATGAGTAAGGACAAGTAATAATTATTTAAGCTATCGAAACATTTTATACGTATAATCAAAACATATTAATTCACTGAAACGTCGCAAGTCGATATATAATTTTAAAAATTATAAGCAAATTCATCCAGAAAATATTCTGGAACTTTAATGGGTTTTGATAAGTATTTGATTAACTTTCAATTTAAGATAATTCGATCAAAGAATTATAACAATCAAATATTATATATAGCTAATATAAGTTGTTCAGACTTATATAATCATTTTCTTTTAATCGGTGCATACAACAGCAGAAAGTGAATTTAGGAAATGCTATTTCTCAACTTTCTTGAAAAATAAAACAGTTCATATAAAACTGTGCAATTACAGAGACAATCTTCGTCAATTCAATAATAGAGTTTATCTATAATGGAAAAAGCCAATTGTGCATATCACTTGCTGCCACTTTGCGTTACCTTGGCGTGCAAACTCCTACGTATTTGAGAGCTTGAGAGCCAAGTTAGAGATCCGGAAGAACGAGTCGGAGAATGATGGTGACGACACGTCGGACTGCGCAGTGAAATAGATCTAACCCGGGACTCTCTCGGGACAATACGCGAGAAGGAAGGCATACACGAGACGTACACCATGAGAGGACACTTGTCAGGTGTCGTCGTACGCGCCCGTTTTGTTGCTCGATTGTTCACGGCTATTAATTAAGCAACATCGCGCCGAGAGGACAGTTTTTGTGTCGGATTAGAAGAGAACACGGAGAAACATATTCAAGATGACACAACGAAGGAAGGCATAAGTAACACTCACAAAGCGGCAAAACGTTCGAGAGAAACGTGGTCGGTATGAATGACCAGCCTGCGAGGAGAATTGGAGAGATTTAATTAAGTGTTGAGTCCTGCTCGACTAATAGAGAACGATGTAACCGAGAAGTCAATAATATTCTTTCTCTCTTCCTCTTTGCGAGTCCGCGCGACCATGTGGATTCAATCGCTTTTAAACGTGCCTAAAAGACGTCCCTACAAACGTAGATAGCGATGCCACGCTAGAGGTGTGGGTGGCGAGAGAGGTGCGCGCATACATAACTCGGCGTTAAAATTCGTGTACCGTTGCGCGAATCGTAGAGATGCGAGACGACACGTGGGAACGAGCCGCGAGTTATCGCGCATCGATGTAATAATTATCAGCAGATCGATCGCGACGCGTGACGGAAAACTCCGGTCAATTATTCGTTCGTTTCCGCGTACCGTACTAGGTAAAGTACCGCTTACGCATTCGGCGAGTACACAAGAAGGAGACTGCGATGATGTACATGCACACAATGCATAACCCTACGTTCCGGTTAAACGGACAAGAGAATGCGAGACATTATTGGCGTACGTTGCGGAGAATGCAATTTGATTGTCAAACATCCTTTACATATTTTAGACAAATTGTTAATATTTTGAATATCAAAAATTTAAAAAAAAGATAAAAGTAAGAAGAGCAAGAGTTAAATTTAAGATAAAAGAAATATAATGCTTGACACAATTTTTCTACGAAACAAATAAATTATTAAAATCTTTCAACATTTCTGGTAACAAAAATTTATTAAACACTTTCTTCTTTCTGATAAAATCAATCTAAAAAAAAATTATATCAAAAAAAAGTTTAATATACTTGTAAAATATACAAGTATATATGTAAACAAATTATATTAAAGTATTTTTAAAGAAATTTTGAGATATTAAAAAATACATGTATAATATAACTACAAGATAAAATTGAAACGTAATATCTTTATTCTCTCAATTGATCTTTAATCTTCTTCTACTTCCTCTAATCTTCGACATATTCTTTGGCGCATAAATTCTACGCTATAATTCACTATGGAAAAAGAGAAAGCAAGAAGTACGAAACAAACGTGCATTTTATTTCGCGAATTCTCCGGCCCTCCGCTGATCTTCCGATCGCTATGCTACGCACTTTATGCCCGTGCAACGGCATAAATCAGCCCGAGAATGGATAACCATCCACCTCGTTCTTCCTCAATGCATCCCAATGTGATGTCCATCCGCGCATAGAAAATACTCTATAATACGTTTATACGTGGACTGTGTTACTATCTTACATGTAGTCTATGTATAAGCGATAACTCGATCAGCAGTGATTAGTGGCAATTGTGCTTTTATTTGCAAAGAATAAAATAAGCGATAGTTTATTTTTTTCCATATATTTTATATAACAAACTTACGTGCGTTTATATCATAGTCGCAAGAGATTCTATGTATATATATATAAAGAAATATTTACACATGCAAACGTAACGTGTGTGATTTAATCCTAATTTATTGCATCTTCACGTTCAATACGTTTGTAAATGCACAAATCAATTACAGAAATTACACAGAGTAAAATGAAAGAATGAATATACTCGATTTTCAATCTTCTGGCGTTAATCACACGGTAAAATGAATCAAATCGATTCGATTGGATTGCAGGCAAGTCTTGCTTGATTTCAATTAACGCAGCCTGTAATAGGTCCGTTACAATTATTACGAGGAACGAGATAGTAGCCGGTTAGTAGAAATAAATTATTGTTTTTCTACTATATAAATGGTCATACCATGTTAATAATGTAAAGAATTATTTAATAAGATAAAATGTCTATTAAAGTGGAAACACCAAGTAAATACAAAATTCAGAAAATAAATTCGGAACCAGCCCTCTCCACAATCCTCTCTGCAGACGACAAGAAGAAGAAACAACAAATTAATCCGTATTAGATTATTAACGGAAGCACGCACCGTCTCTCGCGAGACTATTCAATCCTCCGCAGTGGTGCCGACAAAGTACAACTTTAACAATAAATTCGAGTTTCTTGTCGATCGTCGCGGCAAGGATAAAACCGGTGATTTAATTCATCCACAAGAACTTTGCCGAGCCAGTAGAATCGTCGTCGCGGTCGATTAATCGGCAAGACTTCTCCTCGCTCTTTTCCATCCATTCCGAATTCGTTCGCTCTGTAGCATCTTACATGTGCTCGCGCGCTATGTGTGTAACGAGTGAATCAGAACGGGAATGAAACGAACGAAGGAAACGGTAGATCGGGAAGGTAGTTCAACTTGGAAACCAGAAAACGAATAGTTGCAAGGAAAGAACGGGAGAACCGAGTCATCTCTCTCTCTCTCCCCCCCCCCCCCTTCCCTACCCTTTCTATTTCTCCGCCCTCTCTCCTTCCATCTTCCTTTCTCCACTCGGGGATCGTCTTCCCTTCTTCTTTCAACTGATTAATCTACGGCCGCGCGGTTAATCGTTTAACCGGCGCTCGATAGAGCAGTTTCTAATTAGCGGCACGGAATGGAGGAGGCGTGATCGGATCGCTCGACGAGGAAAATTCCTCGCTAGACAGAACCGTCCTTAGGCAGGAGACAGAGCGGAGTACCCAAGGTAAAGCGGAAATGGAACGAGAGAAGAAGGCGGCACACAGATGGCTCGTGCTCGGTACGAAGAAAAGCCAGGCGAGGAGTTAAGAGAGCGGGTTGCTGTAAATTGAACCATTACGACTAGCTAAGCGACTAAATCGACCACTCGAACTTGCACCAAGAGTCCCGCCGAGGATAGTTACGAGCTCTCGAGCCCGCGGTGAAGAGCTCTTTTTCGCACAGAAAGCAAGCAAAAACTAAGCATAACTAAAGTGAGCTGAGAACCAATGCAAAGATATCGACAATGAGAAGAGAGAGAAAATATGACGGAAGGCGTGCGTAAGTGTGCTGCTGCAAATTGAACTATTACAACTAACGACGCGAGCGAATTATTTCGCTCAATGCGGCAGCTTGCGAACGGACATTTTATTCTAGTAATGCCGTCTCGAAGAATACAGAGTTAAAATTAAAAAACGAGTAATAAAAAGCCATATTCACACATAAGTTTGGGAAAGGTTTATAAAGATTTAAATAAATTAGATAATTATTTCTAAATTAAAAAGAAATATACCCAATAAAATTGCACAATTCCATTGCACAAGCAATATTTGCCAATTGATTGGAATATTTTGCATACCTGAGAAAATTTTTTCTCTCACGTAAAAAATAAGTTTCTTAAATTAATTTTATATTATATTTCTCTCATAATCTCTCTCTCGAAAATGTATATCAGTGATGCGAATATAAACCAGGAATCTTATGCCTGAAATTTCTACATTAATGTTGATTATCAAGGAATATTTACAGGATAGTTGTGGCGCACGCGACTGATTGGCCGCAATTGCGGCGAATTAACACCGACATGTTAAAAAGAAGACGAGGAAAATAAAGAAAGTAGAGAATCTTTACGACGGTAATGCGCAAGGGGGAAACGCGAACGTTAAAAAGAAATTCCTCGGCTGAGAAAGCTCATCAATTCCTCGCGGGATGCAAAACCCCGGTACGGTTTGTGGTCTCTGGCGACCAGAGATGATCCGTATGATCCCCGAGCCCGCGGTTTTCTCGCGTTAACGATCGCCGGGGCGCACAAGAAGACCGGGGCACGCCTTCTTCGAGTTTCGATCCCTTGCGACTTATTGGAGTGTCACGGAAAGAGGAAGAGCCAAGCCGCGGCGATGCGTTTTACAGGAGCGTGCGGAAGGCGTCGTCCCGAGGCGGAGAAGGCGATAATGACGGGCGGCCTCGCTCTCTTCAGCCTCGTTCGAGGCTGAAACGACCGGGAAGAAGAAGAAGCCGGGAAGAGGATGATCGAAATAAAAGCCACGGTGCGTGTAGTTATGCGCCGACTTCCTCGGGCTATTGCCCCGACCGAAAGCTTTTTTTAAGCGAATGCCCGCAGAAAACGTAACGCGGCACTTTTTGCTCCGGTGTAATATCGTAAAGTACGTTTTAATACGTAGCGATGCGCGTAAGCGAAGCTATGCAAAATATGTGCTCGCAGCGTTCACTTTTTTGCTCCCCTTCTCCCTACGTCTTAAGAATATCTATAAATTTATGAATGCGCGCGATAAACTCAGATTCAATTAAAACCAAGCAAGCGTAATGAAATTAACGTAGAGTCCTTAAATTTCGTTTCGATATAATCTTCAAAGGAAGTTAAATTGCTTTTTTTTTATGTAAAATAAAAAATATCGAAACGCGTGAACGGAACGGAGTCACGTGTATTTACAAAAACCAAAATACGAATACATTGCGATCAGATTAAAATGACGTATGTAAAAACAAAATTAGTATAAAAAATTCAAATGTGGAGCATTAAATGACGCATGATACATCGCACAAAATACCAGAAAGTACGTAACAATCATCACCGAAGAGCCGTCTGCAAAAAGGTAGGACTCATTCGCTCGCGTTTCTTTAACGGGAAAAGACTTGCGCCGGCAAGGTGAACGAAGAAGAGGAAGGACAGGGGAAGAGAGGAGAGAGGGGAGGAAAGGAGGAGAACGAAGAAGCGGACGCGCGGCAGAAGGTGGGGTCGCCATGGTTGTGGTCCGCCTGGGAAAAAGAGGACCACGCATTGTAACCCAGAGAGCGAGGAGGCCACGCTAGGCTGACCCTAGGCTTTACATTAAACCGTCTTCTACCGTGTACACACGCACGTAAATGGCCGTATCGGCCACCCACCCCCCTGGCCCGGGTTTGTACCTGTTGCACCGAGTAATCACTGCCCTGTAAGAGAGAGAGAGAAAGATGGGGAGAGCTCTTTCCTCCGCCCTCTTGGCATTTTCCCGTGGGGCGGGAAATTACGCGCGACGGGCGCGAAGGATCCTCTTTAAAGGCCCGCGGTAAACAGAGTGGAACGCGCGAGAACCTCCGAAAGGGCCCTTCCCAAATCCCGCGATGTATTATCCGAACAATTAGACCGCCGGAGACTTTTGTGTTCGAAAACGCTGGTACGATCGCGGTGAGAGTTGCGAGTCTCGGCCGGACCGCCCGAGACTCCGTGAGAAAATCGTCCTCGGTACGGTTTTTCGGTATAGAAATCGCGGGATTTTGGGAAGAGCCTCGATAACAGAGGAGAGAACGAAAGTTACTCATTACGTCGCTCCGGAAGCGATCGCGACAAGGGAGGAGAAAAGGAGAAATCCGAGGAGCGTACATGTAACTTCCACGTAACTGTAACTGATCATATAGAATCGCTATAATATAGCTCTGAAGAGAGGCCGCGACGCGAACGTAGATTCCGCTGTCATTCCTGTTACCTTGGACGAGGTAATTCTGACGCGGAGGAGGGCGAGGTCGGTGGAAGAGAAAAAAGATATAAAAACAAGAGTCCGCACACATCACGAGGAAAGAGAGAAAGAGAGAGAGAGAGAAAGAGAGAGATCGTACGTGTTAATACGAAGTTTCATCTTTCGCGGGATCGGGGGTATAACGTAGCGCGATGAGATTCCACGGCGCGATATGACGGGGTAAAAAGTTTGCGCGGTACTCACCTTCGGGGCAGATGCACTCGTAGGCATGTTCGCTAACCTGATGGCACGAGCCTCCGTTTTCACACGGTGACGGATCGCAGGGGATGTAGTCGCTCTCGCAGTTCTGCCCGGTGTATCCGCTCGAGCACATACATCTGCAAAGCGAAAGTAACATTTTAGAGAAACACGTAGAAAGAAGTGCGATGTAGGTGGCAGTTTTTTAAATAAGTAATCAACATTCTTCTTATCAATGTTACGAAAAAAACAATAGCTCGCTGCACGAGTTTAACGTCTGTATAAGATCTGATGACTCAACAAAGAATTTATGTCTGAAAATAATGATGAATTGCTAGATCAACTAAATCTAACAATAAAAATTTCTAATATAATAATCTTTCTTCTCCAATACAGTAAAAATATGCGCCATCTTAGCTAATGTTTTATCAAACATTTTTATTCATAAATTTAATTGATTTTCGCAGAAAGTTGTGTTATTATAATAAAGATGATTAGTTATAATCGCTAATTTTATTTAAAAAAATTAGCTGTCTATATGTAATTTTGTTAAAGTCAAATTCTTCATTGTTTTAACATATCCTTTCTTCCGTATAGCATATGAATAGTATACACGCGTGGCATCGAGTTACCATGCAGCACGAGGAACGTAATAACGCGTAAGGCGATCCAAAGATAATAAAAAAGCGAAACGTCAATTCCATCGATTCGCGTCGACGTGCAACGATAATCGAAAGAAAGTGACACCAATGATCACGCCACCCGTCTCGGACAACGATTGTATATACTGTTCTTCAGAAACGATAGTAGGTACTAGCGCGATCGCAATGATTACGAGAATCTATCGAATGGCATATAAATATCTTTGGTAAATAAGCTGCTAAAAATCGTCAAAGGTCAAACGTCGAAAGAATTTCACTTTTGTAGGAGAAGCTTAACCAATATGTTGCACGATAATCACTTTTACTTTAAAAGTCACTATTCGATTCCAACAAGATCTTTTCGCAAATCAAAACAATTGCCGTTCTAATATGATACTTGCAATAATAATTGTAAAATATATGATAAAAATAATACAGTGATTCCAGTTATGAGTCGAACTAATTATGAGTCAAAAGTTTCAAAATTGTTTTATAAACATACATGTATTAATTAAAATTACAGAAAATTTGTTTACTTTATTCTTTAACTTCTTTTAATTACTGTAACATTACCTTTCCAATCATTACTGATATTTACTAAAAAAAAGCGAAAGATTATCTTTAACGAACTCTCTAATAAACTCTCTGAATACTTTTTTAATAATTGCCTTCGAAATTAATACTTTCAGTAAATTGTGTTGAGTTCATTAAACATACAATAATATACATTAAAAACGTACATCAATATGCATAAACGTACGTTTAATTGTCAACAATATCAACTTACGAGATTTATGCACAAACATTTTTTTTATCTATAACACAGTTCAAGTACATTTTTAAATGTTTTTTCAAAATTCACAATCAGATTATTGAATATACATAATAAATTTTCTTTAAAATTATATATATATATATATATATATATATATATGTAATTATTTATTTAATTTAAAAAAACCGCTGAATAATTCGTTTTGAATCACAAATCTAGAGAAAGTTAATTAAGTTATTTTATAATTATTGCGAATATAATTATCTCTGCGTCATTTCCCTTAAACTATAAATATTTGCAATTCGTTCATGCTTCATTCTTCGTCTTAAGGATTACGATACTTTTACACGAATCTCACACATTCGCCAAAAATGCACCCATCAATAAATAATTCGGTATTATTTCATTTTGCGAAAATTTTTTTATCCGCGGCACGAACGTACCTTGAACTCGCAACGAGCAGGAGTAGCAGAAACACACGGGTAAGATACATTTTTGCTTGCAATCGATGCCCACGAACGATCGCAACGATAGAACGTAATCCTCATATTTCGACGAAGGAGCTTGGGCCGCGAAACGTTCACTTCATTCTCGAAGAACAAAGATCGCCGGGGGCGGTCGATTTTCCACAAGAAGATCACCCCCGCACTCCTCGTACTGAACACCTCGGTACTGATATATATCCTCCACTTTAATAATGACGTATAACCTTTCACAGTTCACTATCGCACTGCCCTCGGGCCACACGCGAGAGAAAAAGAGAGAAAGAGAGAAAGAGAGAGAGAGTGAGAGAGAGAGAGAAAGAGAGAGCGCTTACCGACAAGATCACAATAAGATCGAAACGAGAGCACAAAAGAAGAAACAATCCCACGGGCGATATTCGCCGATCACTGTGCTAATAACAATATACATATAATATAATCCAATGTCGACGAATGAAAAGTTGATGTTTCAACGGATCGCCGCTGGCGGATTCGAAGGATCCAACGGAATTGGATAAAAAAAAAAAACTCTCCGGGAGTATCACCGGGGCGATCTCGGAGCAGCGCGGCTTTCCCTTCTTTCGCGGCACGACCCCAGCAGGCCGTCCGGCGTTCTCCTTTTCATCCTGTTCCCGCGCGCTACCTCGTCTCGCGCATCGAACGGGAGGTGAGAGATGAAATGCCCCTCGCCGCTTTCCTCGTGCGTTCCGCTTCTTCCGGTGCGCGCGTACGCCGCCGCCCTGTCGGGGTTCTCGCGTGCGCGCGCGTCGCCACCTGTCAGCACGCGACCACCACGCGATCCGCGTACGTTCGTTTTCTCGAGCCCTCCAGCCGAACGTTAACTCAGCGCCTGCTGATCCGCTCCTCACGGCGACGACGAAGTCGGAGTTTAAACACCACTGCGCGTAGAAAGTTGACGTTGATCGTCCAGCTCCAGATCCGTAGGAACGAGGGTCGAGTTCCCGCCTTTCGTCCCCGAATTAGATTTTCCGCGCTCCAACCTCGCTCCAATCGGGGATTTACCGTCTTCACACGGACGAGATCCGCCGACTTCACTACACTTCACCGGTGGTTTCGACGCGACCACCTGTAGCCACGCGCGCGCCCAAAACGCGAAATCAGACGGGGAAAACGCGCGCGCGCGCAAAACGTGCGTCGTCCTCGAACGGCTGGCGACTGACTAATCTTACCTTCCGCCGCACACCGCCCAGAGGGCACCAGCGTCGCATTTCGCACGACCGACCCCTCCGCGCGCGTTCGCGGTCGCGCCCCCCCGTCGCTCGTACACGCGCGCTTTCTCTTTCTCTTCGCCGCCGATCTCCACGCTTCCCCCTCTCCCTCCCTCCCACTCTCTTTCTCTCTCTCTCTCTCAACTCTCCCGCCCTCGCGTGCTTGGCGCACCGCAGTCTCTCTTTCTCTCTCTTTCCCTTATGCTCCCACCTGACAAGTCGATTAACCACGTTGACTCTACTACTAGTTGACCAAGACTTTGTTACCTTTTTTTTTATAGCAGTAAAAAGCAGATTAAAATTTATATTTAAATTTTAATATTATAATAAAGAATTATTTGAAATTAAAGTTCTTGTGTTAGGATTTAAGTACCTTGCATATTCGATAGAGGTGTACAAATCAAGGATTTGTAAAGTTAAATCGAATCGAATCTTTTTGAGACAAGTATGGATTGAATTCAAATAAAATTTCCCGAATTTATATTATATGCTAATTTAAATAAAGTATTTTCAATAACATTGATCTTTTGAGAAAATTAATCGCGCGCAAGAATTTTAAAATATAATTTTTAAAAAAATGTATACTGATAGATGAGCATTGAATACATATCGTATAAGTGATTATCAAAGTGACAATATTTAAATGCACTTCATTAAGAAAATATAATAGCGATTTAAACTTTTATTCTAATTTTTTTAAAAAATTATAACAATCTACAAACCTATAAAACAAATTTACAAAGACAATTGTCAACCGTATATACACAAATATTTGAATAGTTTATAAGATTTAGAAATGATAAAAAAGATTTTAAAAATCGACAAATAATCAAATAAGGAAATTGATGCGCGCTGATACAAGATCCGTTTTGCAGAAAATATAAATGAAACAATTAAAATAGACGAATCGATTCGAAATCGAATCTTAGATGACTCAAAATTTTCAAAATATTTGAATTTGAATATTTGTCAGACTTGAAAACGAATTGAAGCGAATCCACTGTAATTCGATTTGAATTCCAACTATTTACACACCTCTAGCTGCAACATTTACTTTAGGATTTATCAATAGATAAATTATAAGGACATATAAAATTTTCAACACAACGGAATTCTCACGTACTTATTCCACTTAAAAATGAATTATAAATTTGCAATATCAAATTCTACAAATATACATAAATATGTCAAACAGTACCAGCCCTTCCATTCACGATCGGGCGGCACTTTAGCTCAGGTCAACGTGCCTTAATCGTTATTTTCGCGTCCGGGACACGCTTCACCACCGTGCTCCGTTTATATGGCGACAATGTAAATATGTAAATCCGTAAAATGACGGACGTGTTCGGGGCACAGTACATATTTGGGGAGGACCAAGTTGCGTCGGAAGCAAGAGCAATGGATTTGAGAAAAAAAAAGCGTTTACAGAATACACAAAATGTGCACCTTTTGAAATGATGTCGATGCTTGATATGAAAGTTCGAGGTAAAAACTCACCTCCGATCAGGCTTATCGTTACGAAACTTTCGTTAACAAATTGCCGGAAACCAGAAAACATAGACATCGTGTAAAACGTGACAGTCAAATCTCTTTAAGAACATTGTATTCGGCGTTGCGGTATAATGCAAACGTTAGAATATTTACAACTCCGTTATTCAAAATACATATTTTTAGATACATTGAAATGCGATGTTTAATCGTGTAAGACGATTATTTGTCCATTACGCCGTTCAAACAGCCGTCGTCGTTGCGAAGGTGATCGACTTTAAAGTTTAATTTTCGCTTATTTGCCGACATTGTGAGGAGCACCCCAAACGGAAAAATCTGCGGGCACAAAAACGATGCGCCGCGAGGCGTGCTTTCCAAGAGCGAGGGGACGATCCGCATCTTTTCGTTCCCTGCGGGATACTCGATCGGCAGACCGATGATGACGACCCTTCTCTCTCTCTCTCTCTTTGATGTCCTACGGGATCCGATCCCACTTGTACGCGTTGCAGCACCGGCGACGGCTCTCCCTCGCCTAATCCATTATTCCGCGTGAACGATCGCGAATGATTTCCGATATGTTCGATTTTCGAGAGGCCATTCGATCGCACGTGGATTATCTCTCTCTCTCTCTCTCGCGCACGCGATTGCGACGCGACGCCGACGGCGGCGCTCAACGGTCCAGCGAGAATGTTCGATTCGTTTTAAGCTCGCGTCACGGAAAACGAGATTGCTCGCAAGAATGAACAATGCGGGTCGCTGGAGTTGTTTACCTGGGAACACACTTTATTTCGAGATAATTCGGAAGATAGATCCGAAAAAAAGACTCTTTCTCTCTGGAAAATCATTTAAGGTAGTTCTATTGTCAAACAAAAAACAAAATTGGAAGTAAATTCCAATTTTCGATACAACTACTTTTTTTTTCTAGACTGAAAATCGGTTGCCGAATATTTTTATGAGAAAAATAAATATAAGTTGTTAAAATAAATATAAGTTGGCGCATATAAGACGCAAGTTCTCGCGAATCTTTAAGTTTGTATTTCTTTAATTTATTTACCTAAGATTTTTCATAAAAACTTTTATGTTCATTAAACGATTTAAAAAGTAGATATTATAAAAAATTAAGTTGCCGATCACTTTGATTCAACAAATTAATATAAATTGCCAAATTGAGATTTTCACTTTTACAATACCTACTGTAATTCAACTGTTGCAAAATATATTTACACCAATTTTCTCGACAACAGCTGTCGTTTTCGGTAGGCTCGTACAGTGTAAAAAAAATGTAAAATTTAAATAGATCTCTCTTGAGTCTCGAGATTTTACGCGATAAAATTATCTTAACTCTAACCGATGATACGTGTATTGCTCGTCCGCGATAGAAGCATTGAAAGTTAACTGCTCCATTCTTTCATACACTAAAGACTTTGTTACAAAGGACTACGCATGATTAGCATACTCGATGAATTGAGATAGGAAGTACCGCGTCCCGAGTCACGTCGGATTTTTCTTCCGCAATTAATTATTGTCCGGTCACCCTTAATTAATTAGTCATTCGATAAGCGTCGAGATCCCAGCGCCAATTAAGACTTCAGCGTCTAGGATCGGTTCTAGCACCGACGCGCAGCGCGTTTATGTCGACGCCAGGAGCTTCTCCGGCTCACGATCGTGCAGGCTTAATGGAGGAGGTAATCGATGGAAGCTGAACGTATCGCCACGATAAAGTCTAATCGACAAGTATAAACATCTCGTGTGGCATAATCAAAATAAAAGTCCGCCGGCGTGGTCACGAAGCAACTTAAATAAATTTGCGATAAGCAAGGTTCATAGCGATCATGATATTCGTAGCCATATTTATAATTTTACAATTTTATGAGCTAATTAGCGCGTGAGTGTTTATATGTTTTCAACAAGTATAATTTATATATTTGAAATAATAGGAATAATTGTAAAACATAGTTTACAACTATGATTGGCAAGTGCATGTCATTTATTGTTTGTTAAAATGCTTTCTTCACAAGTATTGCGGATAAATTTCATACTAATTATTTATTATTAATGTTAAATTGTACTGTGCGTGTAGCTATACTTTAATCTGAATATGTAATCTTCTTATCTTTGTAAAATTATTATAATAATTATATGTAATCAGTCGTTGTAACAAGGAAACACAATTTTAATTCATTCTAAATTTTAATACTCCAAAAATTATAAGAAGAAACCTAAATTTGTTCTCTCATTCTTTTTAAATATTGATATCTTCTCTTAGCAATTAACATTTAGAAACATTTTCAAGAATTATTACATCGACTTCTTGATAGAGCGATTGCTTAGCAAAACATAGTCATTTCTGAACAAAACTTGCGTTAAAGAAAAAATTATTTACATGGCAAAGTGTATCAGTAAAGTAACGAGATGAGGATGTCTTAGAGATAAAAACAATAAAGAAAAAAATCATAATTATTCTATCCGATTCTTATTCATTTTTTTACTTAAACTTTGTTCTGTTTAAAATCATGAAGACGTTAGCGTTTCATTCCTAACTGCACTTTATCCTTTCTTTCGAAACACATTTCTTTATTCAAGATGATTCTCTCCGATCTAGTTTCTGCAATGTATGCAACTCGGTCGCTTTTTATACATCAGGTAAGACAGTGCAGCGGGGTACGATTGGCCGGCGGCATAATTTCGCTTCGACGGTCGGTCATTTTGCTCGCTGTCGCGAACGTCAGAACGAGCGCGACGTACAAGGGGAGCAACCGCACGCGAAGAAACGAAATGGTCTTCTGCGAAGGAAGAGAGAAGATGACGTCGGATGGGACGGAAGAAGATCGATCCATGGCCATTTTTCAAGAGTCTGGCCCGTAGAAACTTGCGGCAGCTTGTGCATCGCGACAAAAAGTTGTTTTTTCGTGGAGGTCCCTTAATGCGCGTTCTCCTTCGAACGCAGACGGATGAAAAAAGAAGGGTAAGACTGAGAGAGAGAGAGAGAGAGAGAGAGAGAGAGAGAGAAAGAGGGCGGTGGAGAGCTGGTATTAATCGAAAGTCCGTCGACGAAAATCGCCGGGGACTCGCATGCTCGGCTCGCCGAACCTTCCCGTTGCCGGTGCATGATCGCCGTTACGAGACGTTTTGTCATTAGCCTCACCGAAAATTGATACGG
This sequence comes from Monomorium pharaonis, assembly GCF_013373865.1. Taxonomy (NCBI): domain Eukaryota; kingdom Metazoa; phylum Arthropoda; class Insecta; order Hymenoptera; family Formicidae; genus Monomorium; species Monomorium pharaonis. Next base: position 112,703 of record NC_050469.1, on the reverse strand, counting down.
GTCTACGTTGTGCGATTTAACTTGCGCCGCCACCGTCGATTTAATTGACGTCAAATTGAAGCGTGGAGAGAAGATTGGATTCGCGAGAGCAGCCGCGCGCTCGTCAAGAAGCCGGGAAGACGAAAGGAGGGGAGAAGAATGTGAAGAGCAGCCCGCCCGAGCGCGTACGTCCCACCGACCGACTCGTTTCCGATCATCTTTACGACACCATCAAATTTCGCGATGAAAAGATCCTCCGACGGAATATTAAGTGCCCTTCGGTTAATAATGTCCTCCCTCTCTGTACAGTCACTGACGCTGCGATGTTTGATTGCGGCTCCGGATAACGAAGAATTACAGTGTTGCGCGGACACCTGCCTCCTCGTGCTTTCTTGTGCCCGTTATTGACACCTCTCGGATGATTTAAAGGCCTGATAAGGACAACACGTATATATATATATATATACACAACGTAAACTTCTTCTTTCTTCCTGTTTACTCTTGCTACATCGTCTGTCGTTTCTCCGGCATTTCTCACACGAGAAACGTTTTTGCGCATGAAAATTATGTACAATGGATATTTAATTCTTTTTGTTCCGATCCAGACATTGCTACACGTTAATGCGATAATCAAAGCAAGTCGAGTTTAATCCACGAGTACGCAATATATGTATCTCGATGATTTATGTAACGCTTTCGCTTTCTCCATTGTAGAAACGTAAGCGAGCAAGTTTTGACAGCGTCCATAAACAGATGAATAATTGCGGCTTAGTTTCTGAAATTACCGAATCTGTTATCGCGACTCACGATAAATCCTCCTCACGATAAACAAAGAAGCTGAGGTTTGTTCCGGTTCGAAGATCGCGCGTTATTCACGGCGAAATATAACGGGAAGTGTGGTTTCCCTCTCCCCCCTCCTCCCCTCCACTCTCATTACAGACGTTACATAAATGTTCGTGAATGTCGATGAAAATCACAGGGGAATGACGGTGTGTTAGCCATCGCGGTTACACGAAGAAGAATATACCTTTTCGTTCTCGCGCGAATCCACGTGATGCGTGCAAAATCGCGGACGAATGAATTTCGCACGAGCGGAATTTAAATCCATACAATCCAGTTGATTGCGCAATAATGCTCGCATTTAATGTACCGATGTGCCGCAACGGACCTTTACGTAAAACGAACGTATACTGTGGCGGCCGTTTTTTTCTTTATGGGCACGTTTGTTGGTACGTCTATTATGCGTTTATGTGCTTCGCTTCGATCAAAATTTCTTACTTAATTTTACACACGTTCAACCGGAGTTTACGATTACCGTTTCGCGTTGTTGCTTTATCGGCGCATTACCTTCCGCATAATAATATCTTTACTCGCGGACAAATTGCTGCGAAATGTCGTAAGAACTGGTGCATAAAACTGCAAAGCCGAGAAAGATCTCGTCGCGGATCAATGCATCCGCAACAGCGCGGTCTTTCGGCTTGTCGCGAGAATCCTTAATTTGCGTCGATTAATCGCGCGCTTGAGTGACAATTCCGCGTCGAGCGTATCGTATGCCAAGTGACGTAAACGGGTACATCGTCAAAAGTAAGAAGCATAATGTCGGATTAACGCGGTTTAATAACACACACACACACACACCCCAGTCGCTTTCCTGTCCTAATTGCCTAAATTGGTCGAACTCGATAATCGTTACGTTGCCTCGCCGACAAAGTATCATTACGACGACAAAATAAAATGCCGTCTTCATGTATTTTATTATTATTCTAGAAGCCTAATTAATTTCCGCATAGTAAAATTTTAACAAAATTATCTTTTTAAAAAAGGCAAAAGAGAAGACTCCAAGTGTATGTGCTGCCCAATAAAAAACTGTTGAGTTAAAAGTAACATCTTGAATTATTTATGTTTAAATTTTATATTTCAATAAAATATATCACTTGGTTGGAAGAGAAATATTTACAAAGACACATACCATTTAGATTTTATCGCATAAAAAATAAAAATTTATTCTTACTAGAAAATATCATCCATTTTTCTTTAGTGAAATGATATACTGAAACATGACATTAAGCTTGTGATTATTATTATTATAATAAATTTTCTTCCCTGAAATTACGTCAGAAATCTATCTTCGCATTACGTGCATGATATTTTTATAAAATAACCGTCAATGGATGCACAGTGGATAGATAAATTAAAGATAGTAAGAATTACAGTGCAAGAATTGTTTCCCGGCAGAATTGAGATATCTCCACGCCGCAATCTCATTCACACGTAATCAAACTCGCACGTCTTGGTGAACATGCATTAGCAACATAGTACGCTGCATGACAAGATGCCAAGAAGACAAGACGGTTCTTCTATGGATTATGCGCATACGTATCGCGAGATACTTTTACTTCTTGCGCAAGCGTCTCGCTATTATATCTCGCCGCGTGCAATTTGCATTTTCCATTGAGGCGACGCGTGCGCGCTTCCGTTTTCACACACTCGACGTGGAAGTCGACACGCATCGTCGATCGGAACAATCCGGCGGACCTTGCGGGCCTCGAACCACTCGATCGGCTGATTATCGAGAAACACCTACGATATTTGCGTTTAATAGTAAAGCGACGCGCGATCGACATATCGTAGCGATATAATGCGCGGCTTGCTGTAGAAATAATTATCGCTTCGACGATAATCACCCTCGTATGATTGTATAATCGAAAGTTATTATGGTGTAATGTTCACACCAATTGTCAATCCGATATTCGCATGTTTTACTATTTGACTGAATGAGTGAGTGAATGAGACAGAGAGAAAGAGAGAGAGAGAGAGAGAGAGAGAGAGAGAGAGAGAGAGAGAGAGAGAGAGAGAGAGAGAGAGAGAGCTGTTCTTATCATTAAAACAAAAAGATGCTTATTAATAAGCAAAAAAATCATAATCAGTTTGCAATTAGCAATAATAAAACATCACGTTTTTTTTTCGAGAAATAAAAAATCGCTCTTGTTAAAGATACAGAAAAAATACTAAAGCTTTGAACTAAGACTCTTTAAACTAAGAAAGAATATAATATATATTGGTAATTTCCTCATCGTCTATGAAAATACATATATGGGGTGACAAATGGTAACAGTTTATGAATATATCATTATAACTCCAACAAGGGCGAAGGAACGTAACCTTGGCTGCTTGATCTCTTCTGTCCGATACACTCGGCTGACGATGTTAATACGCTTAATCATTCGATTCGTTTCTACATTATGTGGAACGTATCCTCGATTATGACACATATCAATAAGAAGTAAATCATAGATTACCCACGTTAACTCAACTGCATTTTTTGCGAGATGCAACTTTCGCGAGGTCGAGAGAAATTATAATTCTCTCGAGTATATATAATTGCAGCGAGTCCACACCACCAACATGTTAAAGCAATCTCTGCGTTCAATGATCGATCAAAAAGAATCGATAACAATTCTTTTACCGTTAATACTTTCAAGTGAAAATTTCACGGAAAAAAGCGATTTTGCTGCAACACAGATCTGAAAATAATTACGTTGAACTATTAAAAAAGGTTCAACGGTTTATATTGGATGTTTAAGCTGATTGTTGGAATGTCGAAACTTCTGCAACAAGATTACTGTGTTTAACCACCCTAAGTAATTACAACATTTTGATGTTTCAGTATGAAATTATTTTCTGATCCATGTCTAGATCAATAAATGTTTAGACACAACGGTATAAAGTTAACGGAATGATACCGATTTAAAATCCTGGACGAAACGCGGAAACGTTTGTCGACGACTCGAAACGTTTAGCGAGTGATAAATGAGGTTTGCCAGGAATTCTCTTAATTATTCCCGACGCTCGCGGATGACTCGCGTCTTTCTTGCGACCGACGCGTTCTTCTTTCTCCGCGAAGTCGCCGAAGATGCATCGCGGCCGCTGGCTATCTCGATGGGATCGTCGACCCAGATCTACGACATTCTTTCGGTGTGTCGCACCGTTCGCAGCACGCGTGGCGAGGGAGGATGCAAGTGGTTGCTGTATCGCGTGCTCATCGTCAGCCATAATCCATTTCGACGTCGGGACGCAATTGCGGTACGGTTACGTTCGAGACTACACAAAGTCGCGTGACGATCGCTCTTAATCTTAATTCCAATCATTCCGTCGTTAAAACCATGAGATATGTACGATACGACATTGCGGAATCGTCGACCTTCGCATAGAGATAAACTGAAGTATTAAACAATTATTTTGAAATACACATGAAGATTTCGAACTAATAAAAATTCACTAAACTAATAAACATGATACAAAGACTATATATAATTTAAAGTATGATTAAAAGTTGAATAACAATTAAAAATGATTCAATAGAATTATATTCAACAACGTAATTTTATTACTAATTTTTCTATCACATTTAATGTTTCTATTTAATTATGTATTTAAATTGAACAGTATTTTGGTGAAAATCTCAGTTTAAGACTTCTAATTATTTACTTCATGAATTTTATCATTTAAACAAATAATAAAGAAAAATAATAGTTGCTAATATCAATAAAAAAGAAACCAATTGATTAAATAATAATTTAAAATATCAACAAAATACGTTTTAGTAAACAAATTGCGATATATTAAATACTTATTTTATTTAAGATTATATTTCTCGACACTATTTCACAATGAAAAATTTCTTAAACCGCAACAAATTTATTTTAAACAATAAAATTACTGTCTTCTTAATAAAAAAGTATAATCTAGAAGTATATTAATTCGTAAACATCTTCATCTCTTATATAATGCAAAATATAATACTAAAGAAAAGTTGCCAATATAGAATAGGCTTCCTAAAATGACCTTTTTTTTATTTCTCAGAAACTAAATATTACACTGTGTTAATACTGATAAAAACATTATCTTTAGATAATTGAAGAAATAAAATTTCATACATTCATGGGGGGTGGGGTTCTTCTATATGAAATCTATTGAAAAGAATGTAATCTAATCTAACCTTTATACATCGTATACGTAGTCGTACTACATGTTGCGTCTTGCGGAACAGCATAAAGTATTTGTATAATCGACAAAAATGTTTTGCATCGAAGTAAAAGGATTCTAGGAATTTTCATATACATTACTGATAAATATTTTGTACAAATAATTGAAATTAGAGAAAAAGAAAAGGAAAATGTAGGCTACTGTGCCAGTTTTAAGGTCCAGTTTCTCAGACGTTTATTTTTAGTCGTGTTGCAAAACATTAATTATTATACAAAATATGAAACAATATTATAAAAATAATTATATCACCTGATAAAAGACAATTTTTCATTTATATTTGTGTTTTCAAAGTATTATTTTTAGCTCTTAAGAAATATTTATTGTTCAAAAACAAAGCGGTATGCCAATATCGGTGACCTGTCTTTGAATAAGTTATTTTAATTTTAATAAAAACAGAAAATGCATTATACATTTGAATAATTTATTAATAGTAGTAATAAAAGTTCTCTCTCATAAATTTGTTTTATTAATGTGTATATTGTGTGTGTAGTTAATTAAATACAAAAGTGCATTAATAAAATCAATGTTTTATTATTATTAAGAATTTTTTCATGGTAAATAGTGTAATGAATTTAAAACTTATATCAAGATACATTCTATAATCTAAGCCGAAATAATACTTCGCCGCATGCATGATCGTAAAACAAATTAATCTGACACGTCCACTCACCGTGAGTTTCGATTAAAACGAGTATCGAGGATAACGCTCGTCAAGCGATATCTCGCGATATCCTCTTCATGCGAGATACGCACAATTTTTCCGTATACTATACGTAAGGTAACATCATAAATCTTTTATTTGCGCAGTTATATCCGTCGATCCCAACACATCCTTTCTTTTTTATGAAATTCCTAAATCCAAATCTTTTTTTTCTTTTAGAGACAAATAATAATTTATTAAAAATAAAATAAAATATTTTATACAAATTTATAATTTATAATTTATAATTTAAATAATACTTTCTACAAATTTATATAATTATAATTATAATTTACGTGATTAAGTAATCAAAAATTTTAAAACACATTTTATAACACGAATTATCATACCGTAATTTAGAAGGCTTGAATTGAACATTTACATGAAAATTGTACTGCTTATAAAAATGTTTAAAAACATGATTTAGAATGATTATTCACTTTTTATCTATTTTTCTTTTATAATACTTAAACAAGAATTTCGTTTAGAAATGTAGAATTAATAAATATATATCTCTTTTTTCTATGTGATATTTTTCTTAAAATAACGATGTTATCATTCGAGAATGACTTTTTTTCTGCTTATTATTTATAGCCGACACTAGACGCGTATCACTAGAGAATCGTAATTTCAGGATCGCGACAAGACAAAATCGCTGCCTCTTCGAGATGAGAATAGTAATATTGTATGAAACACATCAACCTTTGTGGCCGGTGTGGACAAGTCTTCATAGTACCGCGCCGTTTAACGACCTGACCGAGAGCGACGTGTTACATGGCGAACTCTGAAAATGTTTGTCGTCGTCATGCCGGTCACGTAGTTATCAGGCGCTATCAGAGAAACGGGTTCTTCGAATCGCTCGAGATCCTTATTCTTTTTCCTCGCGTCGTCGTTCCAGTTCCAAGGAAACGACTCCTGCTTCGCAACCGACTGTACGACCTGGGCGTGACCTCTCGTCTAGATTTCCATCCCGTAGAAAATAGCCCTGGAATAGCTCGCTCTTGAGGATGGCACGCATCACATAAAACGCGATTTAGTTCAGAATTGTATGTGTCAACGGCACATAGCGACAAAGCAAGGTTGGAGTAAAAATAAAGGTTTATTTCTTTCTTACCATTTTCTTGATAATAAAGTTTTGGATGAGCCCAGATAATTTCATTAGCAAAAAATAAAGAACAGAGAAACAAAAATTTTTTAAGTGACTTACATTTTTCCAGCTAACTATTTGGAAACTGATCAATTGTTTCTTAAAAGTTAAATTAACGTGATGGAAATAATTTTTTAATCGGAATACAAATACGACCAACTCATACAACAGGGAAATAATTATAAAGTATTTTTAACATTTTGGCTGCAACATAAGAATGAGACACAAAACACTCCTGATGTCCCGCGAAAAGGCCAGGTGCGAGTTTCAGCTAGAAGCTCCGAGGAATTTGACCCTTCGGGGTCAATTCACAACCCGTTGCAGGCTCCAAAATTGCTGTGGAGGCCGCGCTTGATCAAGATCCGCCGTTAATCCATCCCGGGGTTAAGGAACACTGGTGTTCGTTTTGCCTCGCCTCCGCTCAATTAAATTCTACTTCAGGAAGATTATTTCATAAATCACATCCTGTCCCGAACACACGCGCAGACGCCCTCCCCCCCCCTCCCTTCCAATCATTTTCTCACCCACTTGTTTCTTTACCACATAACAATTTGCCACTATTATTTGGAGGACGAGACAAAAGCAAGATCATTAGGACGCATTAACCCTACACAGATTACTAGTGAGAACTATACTCATCAGGTGATATACATAATTTGGTCTATAGTTTCAGCCAGTTTTTATTTTTTTTTAAAGAGAAATGTTTATTATTATTTTCTGATCCTATAATATACTGATCTCCACAATGAGTTCCCAGAGAATAAAATTCCACCCGGAGTAGCCCTGAGAAAACGCATGTTGAAGCAGAAAATAGCTTTTCTGATAAAAATAAGTGTGTAATATCTTTATTTATTCGCGTCGTGTCACACAGAATTTTAGCACAGAAGTTTCGTCACGCTTGAAGGGTAATGAGAGAAGAAACACGTTGGTTATGCAATTCACGAAAGAAGTGAAGAGCCAGTCGTCCGTACGATACAAAAAAAAACAAAAAAAAACAAGAAATCCGCACGCTCGCATTCTTGTGCATACCCATAGATCGATCGTTACTACGCCACGGCGTGGTCGAGGGAAAATTCTTCGTTTCACGGGTGTCTCGGTTCAAATGCGGTGTTGACGGCAGCTCAGATGATGCCCGACGAGATTCCGCGGGTTCGCGCGTCGCGATATTTAATTATTTTCACGTTGAAATTTTGCGCTTGTGAAAGGCAATGCCTGCCACCTATCGCTCTCTTCGCCCTCGCGCCACGGCAGCGCCGGCATTACGGTATACCGATCCTACGTAACAATTTAATAGCATAGTATCTCCAACCAACACCTGGCGGTCGGGTATGCCACCAGGTATCAAAGTCTTTATTAGGATTGAACGTTACTGCGACCCTGTTTGCTCATACGCCGCCGTGTAATATCGGCGACAACAGTATATAGAATATCCGCTTCCCACCTTTAGATGCGTACACGCTAAAGTCTCGGTTGCATTGCTATTAATTAGTTCTCATCTTTCTTTCTTTTTGCTTTTATTACTAATTAAATATGTTACCGTTTCTTAAGAGAAAAACACATTTTTTTCATCCTAGATACATATATTTGGCCTGGAGCTGTACCAATTCTAAAAGACTAGAGCTGTACGTCAAAGAAACTAGAATTGTATAAGTTTAAGAATCTAAGGCTGTGTCAAGCTTAAAAGAAATCTGGAGACTTCTATTAAGACTTGTATTTAGCTTAAGGAAAAAGAAGTTAAGCAATATATACGTATATAAATAAATTCTTTAGCCAATATTAGATGATTAAATCTCGATTGTCTTATTTCTCACAACACGGTTTTTCTTTACTTTGTAACTTTAATACATAACCGGATATCTCGATCAAAAGTGTCTCTTCTCTTTTTTATTCTACTTTTTCCCCTCGATATAAGAAACGATATACAAGCGTACAAACATGTATAATTGTGAAATATTTATAATTGATGTGTCAAAATGTATCAAATTTATAATTAAAATATTACTTATAAATTATATTAAAAATAAAATATCATTAACATTATAAATTATTAATGAATTGAAAAATATTTAAAATATATTTTTTTAGTTTAAATCTCAAAAAGAAACTTTTTGTTACAATTCAATTTAATTAGCATCTTAATAAAACATTCTTCTCTGAATTTGATATAAGCGTTATGTATTTTAATTCTACAATATGAGTTCGCCGGTCAATGCAGTTGCCATTTATCATTTTGTAACAGTTACTTTTCACTCGCGCGGCTCTGAAAATCAGTGACAGGACGAAGATGAATATATCGAGTCGTGCCAGCTGAGAAACGAATGTTGTCGATGCGCCGACAAAGCCTCTTCTCGCCACTCACGGTAAGTGACTTTAAAGTAGACGGGAGCGTCTTTATGCACGCACGCTCTCGCATACACGCAATGCACCGACGTCGCACCGATATAATTCAATATAATGTAGGGACCAGCGACATTATCTGGTCCGGTGCAGTCAGCTTGGACTCCGGGGGCTTCGATTAATCTCGACTCGATCTCAACGAAGCGCGGATTTATGGTCTCCTCGCACGGCTGGTTGGGTCCCCCTGCACTTAAACCTGTTTTTTTGACGCGGGCCCTTTTCTTTTCCGCGGTGAGTTTTCTTTTCCCTCTTTTTTTCTCTCGTCAAATCTGCTCCTTTGAGATTCTATTATTTCTGTCTGTCGATTCTCGCTGACCGGATCCCGTGCCACCACTTGCGAATCCCGAGCAAATCTACCACCTTCTGATCTTTCACTTTTTTCGAGGCTCGTGTTTTTATTATCGATAATGCTCCGAAAAGTTATCTCATTACCGCCGTCTCATTATCTTCACATCTTACCTGGTTTCTCAATGCTTATGTCGAAATACACACGAATTGGATATTTCGATCGTTCCTTCCATACTGGCTTTCAAAAAAGTTGTTCCGAGGCGACTACGTATTAAAAAAAAAAAAAAAAACCGTTTAACTTTCTCTGATATCCACTTCCTCGATCGACGTCGTTCCTCATCATTGTCGTGCATCTCTCGGGCCACAATTGCATGTCGGAACTTTGCGAGCGGAACGGAGGTAATTTTCAACGTAACGAAACGCCGAATTAGGAGCAAATCAGTAATGGACCGTAAAATCGAGTCTATGAATTTCTCGTTGCCTCGCGTCGTTACGCATTTCGCGTTCCGGGGACCGTGCTCAATTGGTAATTACCACAAGGAGACAACCAATGACACCGCCAGCACATCCTCTTCCACTTGCGTCGAGATGCATCTCTTTCTTTGAATGCACTCGGATGTTCTTTTCGAAAGACCGCTCTGCGGCGGCGGCGGCGGCGCGGCGTACGTTCTTATTCGTTCGCTTTGTTGGGGATCCGCACCCTCTCCCGTTCCACATATGCAGATCCCGATTGCTCGTAGAATCGATTATCCGCGGCCCGATCGTGACCATGCACGTTCACGCGATGCACGGGTGTGCACCGCAACCCCGGACAAATGAGAGATTCCTGGCTGCCAAGCTATGGCCTCGCCTCGATATACGCGCTGGCGATTTCAGACTGTTCATTCCAGCCGTTTCTTTCCACCGGCCATGCTTACGTTAAGGCGTTCCTATCATTAAGATGCATCAACGGCGACTATTCCGCGAACGAGTCCGTAACAAGACCAACTTTTTACTCTCGAGGAAATTTCAAGTATGTGCTTCATTCTAATGGAATTTTAATTTAGTTTTAATTTAAGTTTTATTTATTAATTTCATTTAAAAAATAATTAAGAGCTTGCTAAAGGAAGGTCACCAATATCAGTATACTATATCATTTTGCTTTTCTTAGGTGATATTTCTTAAACAAAAGCTAAAAATTAAACTTTGGAAATCTGGATAAAAACTAATAACTGTCTTTTATTATGGTAGTACAATACAATGTTTCACGTAACTATAAATAAACGCCTGAGAAATGGAGGCGTCAAAACTGACGTAATAGGGTAACATCTTTTCTTTTCTTTAACATAAATCATATAAAATATTTACAAATTAATGTACATGTGGATTCTTAGAAGTCTTTCACGATGAACTAAAAGTTTTCATTTTTTTATCTAAGTAGATCATGTTTTATCAGTACATTAGTACAGTTGTAATGTTTAGTTTCTGAAAAATAAGGGAATGCTGTTTCAGGAGGCCATTAGTACTGGCGATTATCTTTCTTTAAATATCGTATTATGTTTAACAAATTAAATAAGTTGTCTTAAGGTAGGAAACTCGTGTAGATCGAAATTTCTTAGCAATTTTTTTTTTTTTACTTAAACTTATAGGAAATCTTCCATAGAATATGAAAAAAATAGCAGAAACCGATTTGAAACTTCCTTTTATGTTATTTCTGTCAAAAAGTGAAACAATTGCTCTGAGCAGAGAGTGTAAGTATACGGCGGCGGGCGCTTAACCGTCGATCTTTTTTATAACGATGAAAGGAGAAGAAAGACAGAAGAAAGTGCAAGAGTTTCTTTATGTCTATTTGTCTATTTATGTTTGTTCGTTTGAGTTTAACGGTCGTGTTAACTTTAAACGCGTTTTTCTTGAAATTTTTCGTGCCGGGACGGATTGTTCGAAAACTACTCGACCGATTTCAAAACTTTCAGAAAATATTCTTCAACTTATTGCATAAACCTCTCCAATTTTTAATTTTCAATGTTGAACAAAACTTGTGAGCAATTATTCATTTAAAAAAAGTCAATTTTTTTTAAAACATTGTAATTTTTGTAATTTTGTAAATTTTAATAATATTGGAGGTTTATGCAATGCGCGTTTTAGCATTACAAATTAAAGAAATTATTTTGGATTTTCTGTTTCAGACCATTTTTGCGGTCTCCATTTGTCCCGGCGCACTTTCGAGGTGCCATTTTTGAGCCGTCATTGCTAACTTATTTGTTGATATTTACAAGAAAATTATATCTTATAATTAGTAATGTCAACAAAAAACACAAAATTTCAAATAATTCCATCCGTTAGTTTTTCCCTCAAAAATTTCTAAAAAACAAGTCATTTACACGAGTTTCCCCCCTTAAGAGACACTGCACGTATTAAAGAGAAAGAGTGACAAGAAGATTTATAAAAATAATTAGAAAGTCCAGTTTCTCAGATATCTCGAGAGCAGCATTCCATCGATAATTATGCAGTGTCTTCAATGTCCACTTTAAAACGCTTGACTTAAAAAATTATCCCTGAATCTCGAGCGAAATGATCGCCTCAATGCACATGTCGTATAATCATCTCGGAGGCGCATACAATGTGTTGCAGGGCAACCGTTAAGCATGTCGTTCGATTTACCTGTAAGATCCGTGGGTATTCCTGCAGGTACCGTGTCTGCACGGGTTCCTCTCACACTCGTCGATGTCGTCCGCGCAATTTGGTCCTGTGAAGCCAGGTGCACACGTGCACTTGTAGCTGTCCTCGAGCGAGAGACACTCGGCCCCATTTCGACAGGGCGACGAGGCACAGTGATCCTTTCGCTCGCAATGGTCACCTGAGAAAAAAAGAAACGATGTTGTTCAACGTCTCACATATTCTTATTATATACATATGCGACTAAAAAATCGCATGGTTTGCGATGTCATATTGAGAACTTGAGTTACGATTCAATTTAATTATAATTACGAGTTTGCCGTGTTGTTTTCGTCCATTTGTTAAATTACTTGATTTAACTCTGTTTATTATCTCTAAAGGATTTTACATTAGCAAAATTTGAAGCTCTAACGTTTAGGTACAAAATATTAATTTAGAAGAAACAGAATCAAATATACATATACGTAAATATAAAATTGATAATTATTTTCTTGTTATTGTTAATATTAAGTATATAAACTTAAGAAAATAAAAAATATTTAATAAATAACTTAGATTTCGCATTTCAATGTTTTCGATTGACTTCTACATCTCGCAATCTTTGAAAATTCAACGTTGCAAATGCGTATAAAATAATAATAATATATTGGTCGATATATATAATATATTATAATTGGTAACAGGTATAACAATCTGAAATGAAAAATGACATAATTTACTGTACCATATAAACATGTAAAAAGTTTATATCAAAAAAAATTTTACTCTTTAATTAATTTTATATGAACATTGTTTTTGTAACCTAAGCTACAAAATAGATTAAATCACAGTTGTTTTAAAATTAAAATTTATGACAGTAGATTTTATTTGCACACTGTACAAAAAATTATATTTAGTATTTTAATCGAAGGTTGATCAAGACTAAAAAACCAACATATTTTTTGTGAGAGCATGATACAAAAAATTATAGCGATTACTTGTTAAACCATCGTAAAATATTCTTAGAACCTCTAAAGTCAAACGCTACAACACAAAAACGTTAACATAAAGTTTTATTGATACCAGCGAGGATAAGAATAAATTAGCTCAGCATTTCTTACCGACTAGCGTTTAGTCCGCAAGTAGAGATACCTATCCCTTAAGATGGCGGTAATCCCGGACGGCGGAGCATGTATCTAAGGTAAGAGTCTCTTTCTCTTCCCTTCGCAAACTACTGATTAGTGGAACTAATTACCGGAGTTGCTACTTGTTCTCTTGTGGCCGAGATGTCTTTGCGATTTGCACCGTGCAACCGCTATAACTTTAGCGGTGCTCATTGTTCACGATTCAAGTATATTCCAGAAAGTTCTCTTCTCTATTTATTGGTTAAAGAAGAAGATTACATATTTTACATATCAAAATTATGAGTTTAAAGAGACAAATTTTATATACGATTTTGTACATAATGTTTATCTTTTAAACTTCTTTCGCAGATAAAAATATTTTTAAGATCAAATTTAAATGTATTAAGAAAAAGAATTATTAATATATTGTTGAAACAACTAAACAAGAATAAATATTGGTATATAAAATGAGTCATTATTATCTTAAAATCAGTAAATTGCCTCTCTGAGTCATTGAGAGTTCACTGAAAATGCAGGAAACTAAGTACCACTCATCCAAAGGTACCGCCGCACAGTTCTTCGTCAATTATCCTACGAACGCACTCTTCAACCTGCCGTTCGTTCCTTCGTCCACCTCTTTCTTTATATTTCATTGCCTCTCTTTCGAAAGTTCCTGCGTTTCTATATTTATTCGTTAAGCATACCAGTACATATTTTATCTTGAAGAACAGTTGTAAAAAGATAAAGTTATTTCAATTTCTACGATTTACGCGATACTGAACTTACAGCGATCAACAATTATGTCAAATGTGTATTATATACCGAGACAAATTTTGTTTTAAATTTGATGCAAATCCTGTCATCCGATGTTACACATATATGCATAGTAACTTTTAATAGCTCAATGCAAATTTACAGTTATAGCTCGGTCTCGAGGTTTCTTTATGACGCACGGCACAATACGAACTGGTTAATTGCAACACGTTATCGTCTTGTCTATCTATTAACCTTGCTATTCAACCCACGCGAATCGATAAGCATATTTAAGTATTCAATGACTAACGCGCGGCCTGTGTTCATTGTCGGACTTGTGCAATTATTCCCCTTTAAGAATCCGCATAGTTTTCCTTTAACACCTTTGACAACCGTAACGAGTTGGTTTTCATCATTTCATCATTCATGTAATTAGTCATTTACATTTTAATGTTTATCGGCGTTTGCAACGATCTTTGATAAGCAGAGTTTTGAATCGCGGATCGGCAAGTCTTATTACACAACAACAAATGTAGAAATCGTCAGCGCGTGATCGTAACGACTCATGAATTTACTCAAAGTTATAGCGATTTCAATTTCCGGTCACAAGAGGATGTTAATTGTTTACTAACCTGTGAATCCGTTACTGCACATGCACATGTATTCGTGCAACGACCTGAGATTACATGTGGCACCGTTGAAGCAGGGTGAGGAGTCGCAGGCATTCTCGATAGGGATTTCGCAAAGGCTGGCGGTAAAACCGACCGGACATGCACACGTGAAGGATGGTGTGCCACCGCCGATGCCCTCGCGTACCCTGCATGAGCCGCCGTTTTGGCAGCGCAACGCCGTATGACATGGATTCAGATGTTGACAGTATTCTCCCACGTATTTTGATGTGCAGCTGAAACAGAATTAAGGCGAGGTTAAAGAATCGATATTTTCCCTTGTTATTGCAAATATAGGCAATTTCGAACGATGGATCGATTACACGAGAGAATTGCATGATTTATACGCATTATATACCTAATTCTATCTTTGATTTAAATAAACGTTTTCAAGAATTTTGCTTTTTTTTCAGAAATGTAGGTGGAAAAAGCTTATTCACAAAACAAGAAATTCTTTTTGTATTAACATTAAAATATTAAAATATTCTTCATTAATTTGTACATAAAATTTTCCTACACAGATATATATGAGCTTACAGATTGATTATGCTTCAAGTAAAATTTTCATCAATTAACAGAGTTATCGTAATTACTTTTATAAAATTCTCATAAAATTATATTTATGGAATCTTATCGAAGTAATTTTGAAATATCCTAAGAATAAATTAAAAACTCAATTTAAAAGAATTTTATTTTATTAGAAATACTATATTTTTTCTTCTAAGTTTGGTGTAAATAAAAAAACAGCGATGAAAAAGGGGCAGCAGCATTTCGATCGAGGCGGGCAATTTCAAGGGGATATAATGTGTTCTCGTGAAAAGATATTTTTCGTATTGCGGTCCAGACTTCCACGAAGGTCCAGAAAGAGAAAGAGTCTGGATTCGGGCTTTGTGGTCTGTTACACGTATCAGTAAATTCGGCAAGCAAGTAGCTAAACTTTGTTTGTTGCACCTTTTATAATCCCCGTCGAATTCATCGTTCGCGTGAAGTGGCATGAGAAAAAGAACGTCTTCCAGACGAGAAAAAAGTATCTACGTGATCGCTCTTCACACCAAGCAACTAATCCACGATATATTCCCCGAGTTACTAGGAATTATATCGCATGTTACTTTAAAATCGAATTATTCCGCCTGTGTGAAGTTAGCACCGCATCTTTCAAAATCGTAAGTTTTATCAAGAGTACTATTTGCACCCCAAAGAGTACTAGAGTTCCTGATAGGTATTAGCAAGAGTACCGCCGAAATACTTAGAGAAATTGCAATTTGAAAATATGAGGTGCTAACTTCCCGTGGCACCGCAACATGAAAAATATATTGTTTTAAAGATCCTATCTTAAAGTACTCGAAAAGTACTACAGTTCCTGATACATTTTAACAATAGTACCAACCGCCAAATATTATAAAAAAATTATTGAAATTTGGAGATGGCACCGCAAAATAAAAAAAATATTGTTTTAATAATTTCATCTTAAAGTACTCAAAAAGTACTAGAGTTCCTGATACATTTTAACAATAGTACCAACCGCCAAATGTTTTAAAAAAATTATTGAAATTTGGGGATGGCACCGCAAAATTAAAAAATCATTCTTTTAATGATCCTATCTTAAAGTACTCGAAAAGTACTAGAGTTCCTGATACATTTTAATAATAGTATTAACTAATAAATACTGAAAAAAAAAATTTTTTAAGATTACAGCCTATCTTTTATAAAAGTGGCCGTAACTCCTTTGCCTTTAATTTTACAGTTTTGTGCCTTAATAACTTTTGAAAGTACTCGCTGGGGTGCCAAAAGTACTTCAATCAAAACCCGGAAATTGTAAAAAAATTTATATATATATATATACATAAATACAAGTTTTTGGAAAAAATAGATTGATATATAACGTACAATTTGCTGGCCTTTTAAAGGTTGAGCTACAAAGCTATAAAATCAAAAACAAAAAAGGTACGGTCACTTTTAATTATGTTAAGTCCTCGAAAGAGATACAATTTTTTCACAATTTCCGGGTTCTGACTGGAGTACTTTTGGCACCCCAGCGAGTACTTTCGAAAGTTATTAAGGCACAAAGCTGTGAAACTTGACGCAAAAGAGTTACGGCCACTTTTAGATACAGTCAGTCCCTTAGGGAGATAAAATTTTTTTACAATTTCCGGGTTTTGATTGGAGTACTTTTGGCACCCCAACGAGTACTTTCGAAAGTTATCAAGGTACAAAGCTGTGAAACTTGACGCAAAGAAGTTACGGTCACTTTTAGATACAGTCAGTCCTCCAGAGAGGTGAAATTTTTTTACAATTTCCGGGTTTTGATTGGAGTACTTTTGGCACCCCAGCGAGTACTTTCAAAAGTTATTAAGGCACAAAGCTGTGAAACTTGACGCAAAGGAGTTACGGTCACTTTTAGATACAGTCAGTCCTCCAGAGAGGTGAAATTTTTTTACAATTTCCGGGTTTTGATTGGAGTACTTTTGGCACCCCAGCGAGTACTTTCAAAAGTTATTAAGGCACAAAACTGTAACATTGAAGGCAAAGGAGTTACGGCCACTTTTATAAAAGATAGGCTGTAATCTTAAAAAATTTTTTTGTTCAGTATTTATTAGTTAATACTATTATTAAAATGTATCAGGAACTCTAGTACTTTTCGAGTACTTTAAGATAGGATCATTAAAAGAATGATTTTTTAATTTTGCGGTGCCATCCCCAAATTTCAATAATTTTTTTAAAACATTTGGCGGTTGGTACTATTGTTAAAATGTATCAGGAACTCTAGTACTTTTTGAGTACTTTAAGATGAAATTATTAAAACAATATTTTTTTTATTTTGCGGTGCCATCTCCAAATTTCAATAATTTTTTTATAATATTTGGCGGTTGGTACTATTGTTAAAATGTATCAGGAACTGTAGTACTTTTCGAGTACTTTAAGATAGGATCTTTAAAACAATATATTTTTCATGTTGCGGTGCCACGGGAAGTTAGCACCTCATATTTTCAAATTGCAATTTCTCTAAGTATTTCGGCGGTACTCTTGCTAATACCTATCAGGAACTCTAGTACTCTTTGGGGTGCAAACAGTACTCTTGATAAAACTTACAATTTTGAAAGATGCGGTGCTAACTTCACACAGGCAATTATTCCTGGGTTTCGTAATGAACGAGTTATTCGTACTTTCAACCTTAAATAAAAATTCAACATGCTCGCGATCTTGTATTTAATCGTCATCAACGTTTATCGATTTAAAAGCTTCATAGAATTGCCCCGAAGTGACAGACTAGATGCACAAATACCGTTTCAATAACGAGGTCAACGATCCGTGCTTTCTCGATAAGGAAATTGCCGTGTTTCTGTCGACTTTTGTGACAAAAAGGCGATGGTCTAACGAGCCCTAATGATCACCGGATGGAGCACGTCATATTGCAAGCTGCAATCGATCGTCGCTTTTACATTTCAGTCCCATCGATATATGCGGGATAACCTAGAGTAACTGGTATACTTAAGATAACTTGTGTCTCCTTACGCTGGTCGACCAGAGAGCTGGAGATTTTTCAACGATACGTAGCACGCATATCCTCATTAACTTGAAAGGACCTTCATTACCTTCTTACGGCATAAGACAAATTGCGGAGCATTTATGGAATGAGTTCGCTCGCTTTCATGTTTGTAATACGACTTTATCACTCGATGGCATTGACCCATTTATCTTTTCTAAATCTAACTTGCCATAATCTTTGCGAAATAACGTTTGGAAAACTAATTTACGGTATCATTTACAACTTGGAAGAGCAATTGAAAAAATCCAACAAAGATAGTGCTTTTATGTAGACAATACTTTAGTATACAAATTATATAACAATAGTAAAATAATTTTAAATAATTAGAGTAATAAAATTAAAGAATATATGTTCAAACGTATACTCAATATTAATTAAAAATATATATTAAAAATTTCTTTAAAAAATCTCGATTTTGTGAAGTTTGAAAAGCTAAAGACCAATCCAGTTCAAGTTCCTTGATGTTCGTACGATTCTCAGGACTCAATTTTTCAGACCTTTATTTTTCATTACGTTTTGAAAATATTAATTATTACAAAATATTATAAACAATATTATAAAAATTGCTACATCATCTTTCTAGTTTACATTTATGTTTTCACTGTTTTATTTTTAGCTTTTGTTTAAGAAAGACAAAATGTTATTGATGGTCTTCCTCTATATCCATTTTATCGATGCAAGGATACTATATATACTAAGATTATGGTAGCCTTATATACAGGAAAGTATCGAGCGTATTGTCCTGCAGCTGCAGCTGCATCACACCGGACCTCGTCTCATTCTTTCGCCGCTTTCCATCGCATATATGTGCGCGCATGGTCGTTTAGAGAGCAACAGCCGATATTTCTATAAACGGAAACGACGATTCCACGGTCATTACTTGCTCAACAACGAGTTTCTTCTTGACTGCCGATCAGGACCGGTGTGCGTTGTGCCATTTGAATTTATTGACTTCTACCCGAGAATATCCGCCCTCAAAGAGATGCAACGAGAACCGCTAATACGAGCGAGTTAAAGTCAGATGCAACAAATTGACGTCATTTTCGCTCGTGCAATAACTCTCTCTTTCATATGTAAGATGCAAGAAATTATAGTCGCGGCAATTTTTTAACAGTTATATATACAATATATAAAGAATATTGGAGTGTTAAATTGAATAAAAATATTATGTGAAAAATATAAAATCGTAAAATAATTTATTCTAAATCTATATAGCACACAAGTTAGAAGAGTGCAACATTGTAACGCTGTCGCAGGAATACAAATTGCACATAAATTATTTATTCGCAGCACGTATATTAAGTTACGTGTCGCATTTAATTTAATATGTATATTTCATACATGACATTATCATGACGCTCTTGCTCTACCGATATCTGACGTGATAAGCCGGATCGGATATGCCGGGCGAACGAGATTGTAATTATCGACGAATGTCGCAACACCCGTACACATCCTGCTTCTGGATAATCTTGCAAATACATAGATAAGTATCCTTCTTGTAAGCGCATAGATAAGTACAAATAAGCGACGGCCGGGCGGCCAAGAATAGATTCGTGTTATGCAAATTATCAGTTCCACGTTGCTCTTGATCTGCAATGAGATTGCCGCGCGATTCCGGAAGCGTTTTATCAATTCTACGCCCAGAACGACCCGTCTTTATTTCGCCCTGCAAACCGGTCGTCGTAGAAGCCGTGAATTGTACGAGCGCCAGCGTTTAGTGGACGCGACGCGCGGTTGAACGATAAGGACATTGTCGCGCGCTACCGGTATAGAGCGGTTTCGCACGTTTATGAACGCGTACGAAAACGCTTCGCCGCGAGGCGAGACTCGTCGCCCTCCTCGCTAATTGCGACGGTCATCAATTACGGAGTCATTTAAGCGCCAGCGCGGTCGGCGTCTGGAGCGAACGCGATTTGCCAGAGAAAAGACAGGCGCCTGTGCGCCGCACATGCTCGCGCGCGATGATACGTGATGAATGATGTAGAAAAACGTAATATTTATGTGTGTACATTCTGCAAAGATTACATCTGATTAATTGCATGGCGAATTCGGAAAGGAACGCATTATTTATCCTTTTAACACTCACCATTTGATAAATCTGATTTCTCTCAGGGAATAAAAATAATGGTGCTTATTAAATATTATTAATCTCTGCTATTCACGTATTTTATTGAGATATATATTTTTTTTTTCATGCAGACAGTTTTGTGTATGTTCTTTTCATTTCATAATAATTTTTCGTTTGGTTCGTATATTACAAATATTTATGGTATATAATTATGGTTTTAATAGTAATATTACAACGTTACACAAATAGAAATGGAACATCTGTTTTGTAAACTTTCTAATACATGAGAATAGAGCTATTAATTATCATGTATTATAACATGTGTCCTATTCAAAGCTTCATTTTTAGGGTTGACTAAATAACTCTAACAATGCTAACTAATAACTCAAACAAATCTGTAGAATACTAAAATGCGTCTTAAATTTTGTCAGCAAATAGAATACGGAACTTAGGGTGCATTCTAATTGGATAGGAAACACACAACTCATTCAGAGATAATTAATAAATCAGACTATTATTGAATGTGTAATCTTCATTCTAAATAAATTCTCTTCCTAAAAAATTTTATTTTATCATTGATTTTGGGAAATTATCATACTAAATGCACATTGAATAAAACTATAATGCTATTTAAAATTTTTCATATATCTGATGCAAACAAAAACGACCTACATCAATTTTAACCCGTTTCGCATAATAAAGATTATTGAAATGCTCGTACATTGTGTGATCGAGAACGTGGGAGTGCAAAGTTCCTACTGGCTCCATGCCAATTTCCGCGATCTCTTCCTAGCTCGCGAACAAAGTTCTTAATTCGTTCACACGATAAATTAGTAGATGCTGTATACTCGGGCGAGTTTAGATATTACGTCAAAAATATATAATTATAAAGAAATATATAATAATGATTCTTTACTTTTAATATTTAAGAACGTTGGTCATCGATAGATAAAGTTTGTGCAATGACATATGATACATTAATCATTATTCAATCATTTGAAGTAACGGCGCTTTCTATGATAAGTATAACAAAATTTCTCTAACGAGTTGCATCAGGAAGTCGATTACATATGTGACAAAAATTATCTGCGGAATGAAATTAATAAAGCTAGATATTGCACGTGGTCGCAGCATTCAATGTGGCACATCCACGTGAAAGATCGATAGTCAAGATTTCCGTGAAGTTATCGTGCAACCTCATCCGGAAATTAACGGATCGCTCGCCGAAATTGCCTCGTAAATTCGAAGGATATTCTCTCGCCCGACTTGTTCCTGTCTCTTCCTTCGCTGGAAGACATGATGAATGGTCGTATGCGTTCCTCGTGATCTAAACAGGTATCCGATATCGCGTCGCGTGCAACGTAAATCCTTACTGATCTTTGAAACTTAATTGACTAATAAACGCGATGCAATGAAACGTGATGGGAAGTGACAAAGATATGATAATGAACAAATCAAAATATTTGATTAAAGTATTATATTAAATTTTTAAAAATCAAGAAAATTTTAAATAAAATAAATTACTTGTTTGTTTATTATATTTAGATTAAATAATTTTTGAAATAAAAGATTTTTAAAAATATTTAAGTATCGATCTTTTGTTATTTTTATGTTTTTAATTAAAAACAACTTTAAGTTTTATTTTTTCTATTTGTAAATTAATAGACAATGTTTAAAAAGTAACGAATGAGCTTCTTTACAAAGTCATAATTTAAAACTGCTATAAATATCAACAATTTTTTGTAAGTTTTTTATTTTAATATCTGATTTGCGTAGAGACAAAACTTCTGGTACACTGCATAGATTTGCAATATTTTAACTGACAAGTATACGCCATTAATATCGGCACATGAGATTACAAGTTAAAGGCCATGTTAAAACTTTTTCGTCTAAAATATTCGCAACGCGAACGTGTGACGGGAAAAAAGTAGGCGAATGAAAAACAAAAAGAGAAATGAAGGGAGAAAAAATATAAAGGCGACTACCGTCATCCCCCGCCGATAATGCGCGGCACTTAGCACTAAAATGGTAGCCTCCGGTGTCATTACGAATCGTCCACTTAGCCGGTAATAACCCGGCAGTCCCAGACGGAACGGAAAGCCAAGCGTGAGCAAAACGAGCTTGAGCATCTCGAATCGAGGATCTCGGGAGGAGGGGCCTCCCTCTTTCCTTTCATCGGTCGATCGTACATCAAGAATGGCACGATAAATTCTCGAACATCGAATTCCGCAAACGATTCCTGCCAAATCTGGAAACTGTGAAGAAAAGCATAATCGAGTGTCGCTGAACGATTATACTCAAACTGAGAATGCTGTTGCTGCACGAAAAGATAATTTTGCAAAAACTTTTATTAATTAAAGATACATTATTAAGGATTATATATGGATTTTAAGAAATATTAGTCGTCGTCAAATGTTAATACACACGAAGATCAGATATTACATCCTGATAATTTTTTTTATGACAAACCAACTTTCCAAAAAATATGCCGTACATCATATTTTTCTTCTTCGTCGAGATGAATGAC
This sequence comes from Monomorium pharaonis, assembly GCF_013373865.1. Taxonomy (NCBI): domain Eukaryota; kingdom Metazoa; phylum Arthropoda; class Insecta; order Hymenoptera; family Formicidae; genus Monomorium; species Monomorium pharaonis. The sequence continues at coordinate 89,822 of NC_050469.1, read as the reverse complement.
TTCCGGATGTTGAGAAATATAAGCCATTGCCGCTTAAAATGATAATTACCGTAACAGAGAGTCAAGTCAATATTTTTATAACAAGATGTAGTGAGAGAACATCATTAATTATGTCTTTGTCAACAGTATACCTCCTTTAATTCTTGTACTTCTTTTAAAAACATCAATTGAAGAAAGTTTCAAACTCTCTTTAATAAAGAAATACTGTTGTTTGATTTTTGTACAAGATAGAAATTTATTTCACCGAACTTGTAACGCCCAATCGCCTAAACCGATAATTTCGTAATGTTGAAAAACATATACCTCGTAATTACAAAAGGGATAATCGTCAAGAATTGAGTGAGAGTGAAGGAAGATAAAGGTCGCTTATTATTGACTGGCGGTGACCGACGAATTTGGGACCGGAACCAACGACTTTGAAGGTAAAGGCATTTGGCCGCGGTAGATTCCCCGGCTTCTTTCGGCACGAGTTCGAATTACTTCGGCGAACGAAAGAAACGGAAAGAGAGCGGGAGGAAGGAAAGACAACGAAGAGACGAGGGAGGCACGAGTATCCGCGAAGGGAAAAGAGGACGGACGAGTGGGCGAGAAGAGGATGATGAGAGAGGAAAAGGGGTAAAAGACAGTTGTTATTGGTGGCTCTTAGGCGGGCAACACGCTTCGTCGGTCGCATTAACGACTCGACCAGGCCAGATTGTTCGTTTTTGCGAACAGCGAGAGATCAGCCGCCGCTTTTTCCGGCCACCTTGAACACGAGCAATTGCACTCGTCGAAAAGCGGACGTGCCGCACCGCGGCATCAGATCGGCAATCGTTTTATATAGGCGAGGAGCGCGAGCGATTTTTCGGCGGCGAATGATCGATCACTCAATGTCGGTCGCTACGTGATCGTCGCTCGAAGCTCCGCAAGAAAGAACTTATATGATCCAGATGTCTAACTAATACATTTCTATGTTTAAAAATGAAATCAATTCTTTGTCAATGAAATAAATTCTAAAAGAAATAATATTTAGTCGAAGACCATAAACCACTTAAAATAATTAAAATTTAAATAAATTAAAAATAAAACCTATAGACTTACAAGATAACATTTAATCATATACTGAATTAAAATTGTTTTATAACTGAAATGACGTTTATAAAAAATCAACACTTTGAGATATTCTTAAATTAAAGAGGAAAAATTATAATATTATTATACAATTATTAAACATACAATTATTTAAAAAATTAAAAAATTGATAAATGTTACATGTAATTAGAATTATCATTTTCGAATTATATTATACGTGAGAAAAGTATTGATATTTTAAAATATCAGGTGGTACAACTATATTTTCGAAGGTAAGCTTTCTAATAATACGTTAGAAACCCACTAATTTTACCATCCTGGGATTAGTCTATCGAATCCCGAAATAGATAGAAACAATTCCTCATACCTTCTAATGTTAATGTCTTTCTAACTCTTTCATGTTATACTAACTAGATTTCAGATTATGTACAAAATCAAGTAACTATTTCATAAAGAAATATGGAAATAATTATCGTCAAAATATGCAGAAGAGAATCTTTAATAGCAATTTCCGCCAATGCAAGAAATATATCCGGTTTCGTGAGCAAGTTTTATCTATTACAAAATATTTATAATTTTTCTGCTGCTAATGGACTCGAAATTGGATAGTAAAATGGCGTGCAAATGAGATAATAAAGTTAATAACGCCACAGGATTTATTAATACATATCATTAAATACAAGGAGAAAAGAGAAAAGGAGAACTAATTTCATACACACGTGACGCAAGTACTCGATATTATACAAATTAGTATTATAAAAATGTAAATTTATAAAACATTTTTTATCTCTTTTGTTATCTTCTCCTTGCCAAAAATTTTTATATTTTGCATATATTTAACGTATATTTTATGTATATGTCATTCTGTTTATTTCACAAATACCACAAAGTTTTGACATGCCAGTTACGTTTCGAAATTCCTCATTTACGTTACGAGCGACAAAATTGGTTGTGGATTACAAAGGCAGTCGCTTTGTATCCCAGAAGGCCTAATGTTTCTGTTGCGCGAAGGCGCAGTATCACGAAAACTCATCTAGAAGCCGGTCCTTCCACGACGGGATAGTAGACGGAGACAGGGAAAGGATGCAGCTCTTCGGCGACTAAGATCACCAGTCAGCCACCAGCATCACCACCCACCATCAATGCCCGGTGGACCGCCCAACCACTCGTGCCGGGTCCATTAGTGTCTCAGCTTGTAATTTGCCGCGCCGAATGTTAATGGACTTCGAGGATCTCCCCCGTCCCCCCCTCCCCATCAGTCTCCTCCCCGAAAAACTCCTCTTAGTACGCTGGTTGACCGTGTCCTTGCGTCTCACGAACGGAAAGGTTCGGAGTCTAGAAAACCGACTACCGAAACCGAAAAAACGAGTTAACGGACGCCAGTAATAGGAAGAAATATTCTTTCACTCACTCGTATCTGCGCGTACCTTCTCTCACTCTTTCTCTATTTGGATCTAGAAGCATGTAATTAGCCCTGGATGTTGATCACTCCGGCACCCGCGGCGACCAGCTAATTAAGAAACGCCACCGTAATACCGTCGTCGTCGAATTAGCATCCATTAAGGCTGGGAGCGTCGCCGACAGAAAACCGATGCCGACTGTCGGAGGAAGTCATTGGTAAACGAGAAAGGTATGGTGGAAGGTCAATAGCGGTTCGTCGAATAATTAAGGGTCAACGGACGCGATCAATTAACGGTAGGACAGAGATAAACATCTGAGAATAGGGAGGTTGTTGCGATGATCATGCTTGTTGTATCGCGTACGATTACGACGCATGATTAAAGATTGCTTCCATTAAATTAAAGGTGCGGAAGAAAGTTCCGGTAAAATATTTTTTTTTTGTAAAGAAAAAAGTACGCGAAGACAGCGAGACTATATATATTAAATGTAAATATAAAATATCATTTTGTTTTCTCATATCTGCAAAAAGTTTCTTATTCCTCCTAGAGAATATTATATTAATCTTACGTAAAATTATATTCTTATCCTTAATCAAAACGCACGAGTATTACATCACAAAGGAAACGAAATATTTTACTTTAATTGATTACCTATTTATGTTAAGCTTAACTCGACATAGAAATAACATTGAAAGTTTGAGCTTCCAGAATGTAGTACAATTGCGGAGACATGTGTACTTAATTATGCGCCTGTAAGTAGAGAATGCGAAAAGTACGAACAGAAAAACGTTCGCCTTGCACATCGTGATGTCACAATTGATGTATTTAGAGACGATCAGGGGAGAGGGGGGGGGTTATGAGGGTAAAGGAGTGCTTTTGTGAATAAAGCGGCGGGAAGACCGAGTAAAATTTCCCACGTGGATAATGTGACTGCGGGTTGAGGGAGTCGTCCTGTTTCGTGGTGGAGCGAGTACCATTTACGAACTGAGATGAATAACAACCCTTGTTTACGAGAATTTCGGATTGCTCAGATAACAAATAATCTCTCATTAGTTTCTGATTATTCTATATTTAATAAGACTTAACAATTGCAGTTTGCAACAAAAGAAATATTCTTAGATATATTGTTTTTTCCTTTATTAATATTTAACTTTATAATGTAAAACAATACATGTAAAACAAAATATTCTATTACTTATTAGGAAAAAATGTGTTTTATTTCCATATAAATATATCTTTCAGATCAGAAACGTGTTACTTATTTATACTGTAATCGAAATGTTGAGAAACAAAATATTGCGTAATCGCATTCCGCAAGTGTTTTGCAACTTTGGCAAAATACTTTTCTATTGTCAAATTACGAACGAGATAAAATAACAAGAGTGTTATTAAATTAATAATATGATATCTCTTGCGCTCTAACAATTAGAAAAAAAAAACCAAATCCAAAACGAAATCTAAATAAAGAAGGGACCGAAATGTGTTCCCAGGAGAGGACAACGACGTGTGTCCTGCGGCTTTCGAAACGTAACACTCGGCTCGTGTGGCCGACACGATCATAAAATGCGAGACCGCTGACGATTGCGACAGCGAACGTGTTTTGAAAAAAAGCGAGGCGTACGATGGTAGGCCTTTTTTTAAGATGCGACCTGCGGTAACGCCATAGGTGATCGCGGTCGTGCCGTGCTCCATACGACGCACGCACGTGCGTGTACCAAGGTGAAAAAAGTGTCGTCGTTACTCGTCACGACATCGAGAATCGTGGTGTAAACCGCGGACCATTGACGCACGCATTCTTTTCCATAGCGGGAGCAATTCGATCTCTCACCGAGCATAAACGCAAGATGCGACAATTATATCTAATCATGCAATCCGATTATATCTTGCGCGGGCGTACACCTTCGTATCTTAAATCCCGTTCATTTTGTCATTATACGAATATCGGTCAGAGGGGTCGACATACCGGTCGCCTGTTACAGAATTAATGTTCACACTGTAACCCCCGCATAAATAATTAATCTGTGTCTTCGAAGAGTTCCCACGCACGACTCTGTGAGGCCTCCATTACACCGGTAGGTACCATAAACTACGATATGTGCTGTTTCCAGTAATAATAAACTTTATGCGCGCTTTATGCGTACATGACGGTGCGTGTAATGCGTGCTCTCGAGCATGTAAAACAGAGACCCCGTTTTTGTCAGGTCTCCTTGATGACGACAACGACGACGATCGGTACCATGTGCAACGCAAGCATGCTTTTAACGAAGCTATCGAGTGCGAGCGGAGGGAGAATGAGAAACCGAAGAAGAAAGAAGGAAGGAAGGAGGCGGGGAGAAAGAGAGCACGGGAAAAGGTGAGGAGATTCTCACGGAGGGCACTGGTTTATTTTTGTACTCCCTCGCACTTCAAGGGTGGTTCATTGATAAGGTAATGGTCCCATGATACGTCGTTAAGTTTAACGCCCTGAGAACGTAATGTGACGTTTAACAAATATACTATCGCACGCGCAGCAGTGTGAGAAAACTGTCAATGACTCATATTCCAAGACACAAATAAACGTGGAAGTACATTTGGATTGGTTAAAATCGAAACAATCTTCAACAAGCTGAAACTTAAAAAATATCTCTCCGTGAAGGAGATCTATGACAAATTTAACTGCGCATTATCCTTATAATATCGACATACTAAAAAAAAGAAAGAGTACTCGTCGTTATATTTAACGTTCGTTGACTCGAGCGCTGATATCGCGATTGATGAAATTTGTACAAGTTCACGTAATATTACCGTTTAATTTGACGCTACGCTGCGTCATGTACGCCGAGTAATATGTAATTTAGCCGTCAAACGCTAATGTTCGCCGAGCCACCGAGTCGGGACTCGTTGAACAACGCGAGGCGTGGAGGTGAGAGGCCACTAAGAATTCGATCGATCCGAAGATTCGACAGGCGAACGAACCGGCCGGGTGTAATTATCGAAAAATCATGGGGGGATCTGGGTCGATCGGAAGATGTGGCCGAAGGAGCCCAATTAGGTCGTCGATTCGCCGGTCGACAACGTGCCGTGTCTGTCGGCCACCTGTGGCCATTCACCGACAAGAAATGCCGGCACTTTAGGCGATCCTTCGGGATCGGGAACACGATCCTTTTTCCGGCAATGCGTGACCGATCATTTCGAAAGAAATCAATGACGCTGCTGCTGATCAATGATCATCCGCGGACCTCAGAAATAATCATTTCGCATAAGGTAAACAGAGATAGAAGATATTCATTTACTTTTACTATATACATGTAATTATATGTAAGAAAAAGATGAACGCTATTAACAACGGTTTAAAAGATAAAAAATAATATTCTTTTACAGTCACTAATTATATTTAATGTTTCAGCAAATATATGAGACATGTTTACATAAAAAAATTTAGTGACAATGTAATTAATTTTTTCAATTTGAAAAAAAAAACCTTTATAAAATTAAGAGCATTAAGAAACAAATTATCTCAAGATTGTGAAAGAATGAATCACGCCGCTCTAAATTGCACTGGATTCTTTAGTCACGTTGCAATTGCGTTTGATCAAGGATTGAAGAAATCAATCAATTTCATTTTACGTCCATCACTATAGCCTGCAGTTTCCAGTTCGCTAGCTCATTATAATGCAATCTTTATCATAAATGCATAAACGTCTCGTGCAGATTTTATGTTGCGATGTTCCGTGAGGATGACGGCATGCTTGGTAACCAGATGGGATGTCGTATGAAAGGGTTAAACGTTAAAAAGCACAACGAGAAAGAAAAAACTGTAGAATGGAGAAAAACGTGGAGGGAAAGAGAGAGAGAAGAGAGACAGCACACAAAGCCTTCTTCTCGTCACCGAGACGCAAGTCGCATCGTCAACAATTTACGGCGGTGGCGTTTGCGTAGCGCCATGTGTGTCTGTCGTTTCTCCTCTTTCCCTCTACTGTCATCCTCCTTGCACTCCTCTTCAACAGGATAGAAAAAGCTTTCTCCGGCTCTTTTTTTTTACTGGAGCGTGGCAATGATATTTCCGTCTGCTCACTTCAAGCCGACAAACAGGTCGGCCGGAATATTTTTCTATGGCGTCCCCTTCTTCTCGTGACGTGCACAAGGACCTTGCGTTTATCTCGCTCTTTCGCCCCTCTTCAGAGTGATCGCGTTGGAAAATATACATTCCTCTCGACAGAACCTCTTCCAGAATTCAAGGGATTGCTCGCGTTAATGGAAAAGACGCATGGACACGTATGTACAAGAGGACGATAAAAAAATTTTGAAACCAGCTTGTTAACTAAATAGATCGTAAAAATTAGTTTTCATATAAATAAGTCTATTTCTTTAGAGAAATTAGTAACTACGAAGAACTTTACGGTATTCCTAGTCAATTCTTATTTTTAGACCGTAGTCTCAAGTAACGTCTTCAGATTTTAATACGGCTCTGTGATTGCCTAATGACATCTTAAGACAGTACTTAAAACGATCTTAAATACAAGGACCCGACTATGAATGCCGGCCTAGATCTTTACTCCAAGACTCTGAAATAGAATAACAAAGAGTCAAGAGAGGAAAAAAGTGTTTTTTTTTTATGTTCACAAAGTCAAAACAAATATGAAGTAAAGAGAAAATAAAATTTACATATTGCAACTTGCTTATAAAATGGATAAAATTAATACAGTAGTGCAACTCCAATTCAAACGCGCTTGGAAGAAGATACCGAAAGGAGAGGAAGAGGAGGAGGAACGATTTGCAAGCCACTTATGAACGCACGTGAGAGCCCACGTTTCTGATTGTCAGATCTTGGACTTACGCGCACAGAGCAGATTGCCATAATACGCGTATGTATACTCGCATCTCGATGGTCGATCGCTGATCTCATCAAGGTCGCTCAGGTGTGGCTCGCCTCTATCGAGAATAACGCACGGAAACTGCTGGCGATCATAATAATCAAGATGGCGGTACAAAGTTATACCATCTCGCAAGAAGGCACGGCGCACTCACACACCCCGGCGAATTCCACGTGCAATTTAATTTTATTGCAACCGGTACCTCGTTACTTTCGTAAGAAGCGCAATGTACTGAATATCCTCCATTGATTTTCAATGCATCGATGCTTGAAACGTACCACCGACAAATTATGATCGTTGACGGCAACGCAAAGTTAAGGACGTGACTTCCGTCGCCGCGTCGGGTCGTTTCAAAAACTCGAGTACGAACATCCGTTACAAACACTTCGGTTATGCCGTAGCGGAAAACGGCGCGAAACCGCAGCAACGAGATTGCGCGCGGCGAGGCCGCTTATTCGCGTTTACACCGATGTAAAACTCTCCCCCAGATCGACCGCGGACAGATACCGGAGGTCTGCGTACTCCTCCGATGTGGATCAAGGTGGGACTCGTTTTCCTATGAAGTTCCCAGAAACCTTTCCGGCCGCGTCTACGTGAACAGACACGGTCGCCTGCGTCGCCTTCATAGCGATTCTACATTCCTCGTTCCGTATGTTCCAAGTCATATCGATAAAAATGAATCGGACTATCGGGTAGTTATTAAACATTCAACATAATTGACAATTAATTTTCAGTTCCGTTTGTTTCATAAACAGTTGCATTCTATATTTACACAAAAATTTAAAAATTACATAAAGTTAAACCTGCGCAAAAAAAATTAATATTAATTCAATAATGATTTATCTTATAGGCAAGCAAAAATATAAAACCTTTAAAAAATTTAATAATGTTAAATAGTTTTATTGGAAACGATATATAATATGGTTTCAGCAAAATATTATATTTTTATTTTAATATTAGAATAATTACATTGCTAATTGTCTCTAGAGCACAATAAATATTACACATATTCAATATTTTTTCCTCTGAATATAATAAAAATTATCATTGAATAATGGGAATATACTTTTCTTGATAAAACTATAAAAAAATTTCTTCATATAGGTAAATTATGTCTATCTCAAGATTAATAAATCCTTTAAAGAAGATGTTGTTATATTCTTACTTATAAATGAGACAATGATTATAGATTTGACTAATTTTTCTCTGTATAGAGCTCTGAATATATAATGTCCGAAAATTATACTATATATTATTTATATACATTTTATATAAAAAGAAAAATACTTATGTACAAGTTTAAACAAAAAGCACTACAAATAACAACAATAATGTTATAAATAATATAACTAAGATACTATCTTTTTCTTGTAATGGAATTATCGTAACGACTCATGCGTTTGCTGAAGGATGAGGTTCACCCTTTACCAGCGTGGGAGAATTCTTTTCTTTGGTAATTATATCGCGTATTAAAACTAGATTTATCGTCGGGTGGAGTCACGCGCAGAAATACCGCGAATACCGCCGACGCGAATAAATATGCCGACTTGTGTAAGCGTCACGCGGCTGTGCACACATAACAGTACTATCTTACTCACCTCGACGAAGATTTTACATATCCGTCTTGCAATGCGCTTTTACGCGCTAGATCGATGACGAAGAAACAAATACATAAATATTAATGTTGCCTGCCATGGTAGTGACGTTATAAATTACAAATTTTTACGAATAACATTCTGCGATTATTACACCGTGAATATCGCTTACTAAAAATCAAACGATTTTATCTCACTCTCTGCATAATAAAACTCCATTCCGACAAAACTGTTATAATGCAATATATTATTTTTTAGAATACGAGAAAAATTGTGCGTTTATTAAATGACGCAGAGTTAACGCTCAGTTAATAAACGATAAAATTGTGGAACTAATAAAAGCGTAGAAGCTAAATGAATATTTTGATTGTTTGGTTTGCTCTTATTTACGATATAATCTAGAAATTGAATAAATTATGATGTCAATCTCTCAAATAATAACAAATTTAAGTAATTGTGAAAACAACTTTTGTGTTTGATAAAAAAATGTCGGAAATAAAAATATCAGAATAGCAGGCAAATATAATTAATCACTGTAATATAATTAGAAAATGATTTCCTACTTTGACATCTTCTAATACAAGCGGTGCATACTTCGAGTGCCTAAGTACGTACGAAAGTAAGATCGGTGGGAATCGAAGTCTGGCAGGCTGACCTCATGAGTGTCATGTCAACGAGCTTAAACTCCAGCCATTGTCGATCGTCGTTCACTCTGCTCTCGCCTTGACGAGCTATGCTTTGAAAAAAAAAAGGCCGCCAAGCAACGCCTCGCTGAAGACAAACGTGATAATCGTGGAAAGCAATTGGTACGCAATTGATGGGGAAAAACGGGAAGAGTAAATTGATAATCAACCTCGAATTTCTTTCTTGTTAGTTGTCATAAAGGGAAATGATTACCACCATTTCTGACAATAGAAGAAGTTTAACACTAATGAACGATAAATGGCGCTCAAATCGAGTTCTAAGACAAGTCGTGCAGAATTGTTCGCTGCAAACCGCTGCAGTCAGGTCGCGGTCACGAGAAAGTAGAGGATCGTAAGTTGCGAGGCTCCCGTTGATAAGAGAACTTGATGAGGCTGATGAGAGGGAAAAGAGAGATATGGGCGAGGGCGGGGACGAAAGGAGAGGAGCGACCGAAATTGGTGAGAAGCAAACAAAGGGTTGCGGGGGACCGAGTAAATAAAGGACCGCGGATTCTATTAGCGACGGTTTGCCTCCTCCTACTGAAACAATAAACTGACGAGGATGGACGAGGCTGAGACAGCGGCTAGCGCGGAAAAAAAAGATACTGAAGAAAAAAGAAGGAGAGGATAACACCACTCAGAGTTGTTCGCTAATCTTCTTTCGTGCCCTCTCCTCCCTTTGGTTCAACGGAGGCGGATCGCGCTTTGTCCCTGCGGTTTCTGCAAGCTGCTTCCCGCCGAAAGATATCTTCTTTCATTGCACTCTAGGAAATACTCCCAAGGATAATCAGAAGGTTCGGCCGCAACACAATCACGAACAGCGCGATATTATTACAAGATAAAAATCTTTAATGCCTATATTAAGAATATCACGGTTTGCGGGATGAGATGTCGATTATTATAAGAATGACACAACAACAAAATCTGAAATATTCGTAGTTTAGAAATATCTGTAGAGTCTCTGAAAAACTAAAAGTTTTTTTCACATTTATAATTACCTGAGTATGCGTTAAAAGTATTCAGTAGCAATGAAAAATATAAGACAAATAAATACTAATATTTTATTTCTGTACGTTTGTAATCGTGAAGAAACGTATGGTCGCGTCAATTGTTTTGAATCTCTTGAAATTAAATAAATTATACATTCTTGCAGGAAATAGGTTCCGTTCACGTGAAATGTTCAGTATGACAGGTACATTGTCCAATCTTGTAATTGCCACGGCTATGAACTAACGACATTCTGACATACTCTTCAGGTAAGAGCATATGGACTGCCATAAGTGCCAGCTCGATTATACCGTCGTCGAATCAAATTCGACGACGCGATGATGCCGCTCGGAGAGGCAAAGGCAAATGAGTGCCTAGGATGATGGAAAGTGGCTCGGCGGTCTTTTTGCGCGATACTGCGAACACGAGGCTCGTTGCGAGGCCGCCTTAATGCATTCTCGCTCGTCGATAATGACAGCGATTTTCTTTCCGGCGCGCGGCGCGCGCAGAGCGAACAATTCGAGACGAAAGCGGGTGAAATGCGCGATAATTTCAATTACGGATCGAGCACGAACGTTACTCGGCCTAATCGCGAGATTTTATTGTGACCCTGTGTTCAACAGCGATTAAACTCCAACGCTGATACGTTTTCTTCCCGAGAATATACTAGTATTAGGACTTTAGTAGACCCGCGCCGCTCCATTACCGTTATTTTACCTATAATGGGGTGTTACGATACGTAATCGTTACATTATGAGCTAATAAAGATAGAACTGGAAGAATAAACAAGTACGACTGATTTCACTAGTCTTCTACTAGTTATATCTAGTATTCGTTAAATTTCAAGTGTTTTTACGAGCATAAATCTTTTCTATCGAATTCAGATAATTCTAAAAATAGAATGTATAAAATTATATAAAAAGTTTCCACACGAAGTTTTGAATTAAAAATTGCTGCACGAAATACATATTACTTGTTTATAATGTAGAAAACGCGTAAATATTAAGAACAGGAAGTAAAGAGTTACTAGTGATGCCGCTATACTATTACTTTTTTATAATATGTAATTTGATAATAATGTTATAATTTTTCATAACAGTAATGGTACCGCCGGGATTGGCGAACAGTCACTAGACAAGTAACTCGTATTACGTATTGAAAAAAAGTAACTCATAATCATTACGTAATAAGTCACTTAACGAGTCGACCAACAAGTTGCATTTTTCAATGTAACGTGTAATGATAATGAGCTACTTGTCAAACTGCTATTACGAAAAATAAAGTCATTATTATAAAACCCTTCATTAATATAAAAAATCATTATTATAAAAAATGATGACGCGTTATATTTGTAACATTATGCTTTACTTCCTAGCGCTGATAAATAAGTATGTAAATGAAAATGCAAGTTGCATATCGCGTAAACTGTAAACGCGTACTTGTATGCATCGTGGGACTTGTTTATCATGAACAGTATAACGAAAAACATATTTGCTATGCCACGTAACAAATAGCCGAGAGAGCGGCTCATACAAAGCAGAAACGAATAATGATGTACATCTACGTATAATGTCGAATCCTACACGCAAATACGTGTTCTATCCCAAGCAATTGATTGAGGGAGGAATTCCGAGAAATAATGTATCAAAATATCCTATTGACTTCGTGCAAAAATAAAGCTTTATTTTACGCGTGGAAAATAAGTGCACATAAAAATATATATGTAATTTTTGTGATCTTGATAACATGATCTGGATTTTTAATTAATATCACTGTATTTATAATTATAATTTTAATTACAGCTTTAAATTTTTATAGCTGTAGAAAAAAATTAACATCAAATTCAATGAACTCAATCATATCAATTTAACAATTATAGTCTCATATATAAGCAAGAATATATTATAAAAGCTTCTTTAAACAGTTTAATAATATTAAATTTCAGCAAAATATATTTTTATTTCAATATTATAATAATCATCTAGAAAACACAATATGTGTGATTGTTTTGATAATAACAGTATTAAAAATAGTATGAAAAAGTTATATTTCTGGATTTGAAGAATTATTTCTTGTCTGATATTTATTTCTTTCAAAAAATTATTTGGAATAAAAGTGAGTCTATTTTTCTCGATAAAACTGTACAAAATTACTAAATGTAAGCAAGTTATGTCTGTTAAAAATTATTAAATTCTTTAGAAAAAAATTTGAGACTAATTTTTCTGTGTGAAAATTTCTCGAGTTATTAAAGACGTTAGTAACTTTAGCTTTCTTCACACGTGAACACAATACTTCAAAGCGGTAATTGAGTACCTGATGACGCGTCGAACGCATACATGGGTTCTCGTAATAATGTCTACGCGGTCGCGAATTACTTGCATTTTTGCACTCTGTGTCACGAAAAGTGCGTCCCCACTGGGCCAGCTTGTCATAGGTCACGCGATACGTACCGTGCCGACAATCTAAAAGGCGTCTTACGATGTTGTGATTATACACTGGTGCTAAAAGCGGTACAATTTCAGATTAGTTACGCGTCGTTCATGTCGGTAACTCCTTTGAGATAAAGGTTCAAGTTTAAATTCTGATTTTATGAAGAGTAAAAGGCTCGCTCTTTCTCGAAATTAGAAATACATATACCTTTATATTTTATCATAATACAATAAACAAGCGGTTATTTATATTTGTATTTTGCGTTTTTTTTCTGAGAACTTTAATATTTTAAAACGTATCTTTAGAATTAATAAAGTATATAAAATCGGGCAGAAGAAATAACATTTTTACTAATTGTAAGTATTTTTGCTTGTATGTTACTACACAATATTCCTTAACAGGTAATATTTGCTGATTCACGTATCTCTAATTGCACGATCGCGAGCGTATCCGCGGGCGAAATTCCCTCCTTCTCTCTCGCTTAGAGTATCCGTCTGTTGTTGACAAAAAAATTTACGACCTGCGGGCCACGTAGGCAATTTACTTAATATCATTAGAGCGATAAAAGTGTGCGATTGCCAACGCAGAGGCATTGCCGCGCATGCCGCGTCCTCTCCGGTAATGGCAGAAGCGGATTCTATGCGTTGCTTGGAATCCGGCCGGGTATGCGGCAGAACTGTGCTTTAATGGTTCGAACGGTTTCTTCCGACGACGAGGAAGTTTGGTGAGGGAAGCGTAAGCCGAGTGGACCTATTCGAATTGCTCCCGATGGAGCGCGCTGTACTTCCGGTTCCGCGGCGCTCGCGGAAGTTCGCCGCCGGCGTCGATGAAAGCGAATCGAAAGCCCTGGCTCGTTAACGAGAGCACTGGACTCTCGAAGCGGCGACACGATCCATTAAAGTCACGCAGTGAGCGACGCGACGATGCGCGCGATCGGTGGGAGGCGAAAACAACACGTGTAACGTGAGTACTTTTATGCTCTAATGGCCGAGGAAAACAATAGTTACGGGCGAGCACCTGCAAATGCTGCCGTGAAACAAGCAGCTCGAACACGATTTCGCTCCCTTTCATTAGCGACCGATCGGGAGGCGGTTAACTTCTCACTCGACTGCGAAACGCGACAGCGGAAAAAGGGACAGAGATAAAAGGTATAATCGAGGCAAAAATCTGCATACTAATTTCACGATCGTGATCGGCAATACTTGATCATTAATCGAACGCATACTAGTAGCAATTGTAGTATGATTTCATCTAATAAATACGTTTCAACCGTCATAGAACGAAAATTCTGTTCGGACCGACGGAGTGACTCCTCGCCGACAGACGAACAAACGAAACGAATTAGCGGACACCGAGGATAATGAGCCGCGAGAGCGCGGTAAATTTTTTTCCACCGCGCCCACTTCCTGCTCGGATGTACCTCGCGCACGTCAGTCAAAAATCTCTCCGAACGCAGGGAGGGAGATGGTAAGGGTCCCTTGCGGCGGGGATTACACAAACGCGCGCTGCACGCGAGGAGGAAGCAAGACGGATGGCCGCGGATGTACGGGTATTAGCTTAGAAGGAAGAAGGGATAGGGATGTGGAGAGAAAGAGACACACGCGTATACGAGGAATGATACACGGAACGAACCGGAGGTCGCAGCGAGAAGATGCAAAGGCGCGCTAAATCGTCGGTGGATACCCGTCTTCCTCGTCTTCTCTCGTCGTTGTTCCACCCTTACTAACGATCTCGTACGTGGGGGCCTCGCATGGCCCTCGTGTACGCATATATGCCGCTTGCACTTAGGCTGCGTGCACAACGGCCTAAGTGCCGGTTATACGTTTGCGTTATGCCTAACAACCGGACCGAATTTCAAACAAATTGATCACGCTAAGAATATTAAATATTCATACGTTTGAAATCATTGCAAATTAATCCGTGTAAGCTAACAGTGAATGATTCATAAGCTTACCGATTGACTCAAGATGTAAATTATATTTATTTGCTTTTTAGCTCACAAGCATATCAAAGATTTATTTCCATGATTTTCATTATAAATAAAAATGACAAATTTAGTATAATAACTTATCGCTTGCCGCTCGCCAACTGTGCACGAAACTTTACTCCCTACTTCGACGTGTACACCTCCTCACGATGATTACGACTACGATTGCGATGTAAATCGCGGGCCTACGTTCAATCACGCGCGTACGAGTGTAAGTCTTCTTCCATCGTGGCCTTCGACTACACCGCTTCGACCGACGTGCTCGTCGCTCTTCCTACATTACCTGACGGAGATCGAACGTGCGGGTGATACGCACGACAGAAACGAAGAACAGCGGTGAATCCAGATCCCCATTCTAATGTCGATATGCGAGAGTAAAAGAAGACGTTTCGGAGATTCGAGCTTTTCTCTCGAGACGAATAAGGAACATTCGCCTTATGCGATTTCATGAATTATCTTGGGTATCTCGATTTGAAAGAGAGAATAATGTTCTAGTCTTAAATGTATAATTTGAAAGAAATAAATCTGTATGTAATCTCATCATTTTCTAAATCTCTGAAACAAGGGAGCTGCAAATAATTTTTTGCGAGACAAGAATTAGATCCAAATAAAATTACATAAAAGAAAAATTAGTCTGAAATCTATAATCATTGTCTCATATATAAGCAAAAATATTTTAAAGTCATAACTTGTTTATATGAAAAATTCTGTATAGTTTCATCAAGAAAAATATATATATAATCATTTTCACTGAATTGAGAGGTAAAAATATTAGATAAAAGATAACGATATCAAACTAGAAATTAAAATCTTTTAATATTATTATTGTCAACACAATTATATTATGCCCTTTAGATGACTATTATAATATTGAAATAAAAATCTAACACTTTGCTGAAAATTTCAAGATTACCAATCTCTTTGAAGATGTTGTAATGTAATATATTGTTTTTTATATACAAGATAATAATTGTTAAGTTGATACTATTTTTTTTCTGTATAATACGACTTCGTAGTACGACGTTCTGACGGGCTCGCCTATCACCGGGATTACGTTAAACGTTCAGGCTGAGATTGCGCCATGGTTCTCCGTGTCCTTCGAGTGGCCAAACGTGACATGAACTAGTAGTACTCGCAACATCGGTGAATTACCTACGCGTAATTATTCGCGATCCGATTAGTATTGAGCCCGCTCGATCCGCTTACTCGCGTCTCCATCGGAGCAAAGCAATCTCCGCTATTATTCGTAAACGCTTGATTCTCGTTTCCATGTTAAATGCCGGTGACGGTGTCGGGACATGGCTTCACCTCCACCAACTGCGTCGTCTACTTTTTCGCCCGATACGTTTCGAAAGTACGTACTAACGTTCTCCCTAGTCCTGCAGCGATGCTGCGAGCGCGATCGGCAGGCTGAGCGATCGTTTTTGCGTCACGCTTTCCAGGTATCTTCCTGAGTCAGCCTACATAAGGTTGCTTACTAACTCCGTCTCGTGAGGATTCCACTTTTTTTACACGACTTCTCCCTCGCCGATGTATCTGGCGGTGCGGCGGCAGCACGCTACTCGTTCCCGAAGAACCAGCCATCGATAGGATATTCGAGTTTATCGTTTCCTGTCGTTTTATGGTCTTCCTTCGACTTCGCCGCCTACCCCACCCTTCCTTTCTCCTCGTCTGCCCGTTGTTCGACCTCGTTTCGTTATTTTACCTAAATCTTTGCAAAAGAGTAGCGAAAGAACAAAATTTTGGTACCCGCAAGAACTTTGTTGATAGACGATTTATCTTTAGCTTGAAATTCTCGATTCAACGATGCCGAAACTTTGTGATTTTCGATTCTAAACAAAATTTACAAAGCGTATAATTATAAGATTTATAATTTTCTAAAACAACAATGTAAAATCTCCGAAACGTACGTATTAAAGATAATTGATGATGAAAAGGAGTATCGCATGTATTTGGAGATAACTAGTTCGCGTCCAAATATGTTTTAGAACCACTATTAGCCAGACGCGAATTCCTCTCGCAACGATTACTCCTCAAATTCTTTTCGTGCGAACAATGTCTGTAGCGCGGCATAAAGACACGCCGAACACTAAAATTCTCACAGACACCGTCTCTCGCTTTACAACTTTTTCTTACGTGTAGAAAATAGTTCCTTTGCTACATCGGCGCGGGTCGATGGCCGTTAAATGCGCTGGAGAAACCGGCGTATGCACGCGAGGTGTTCGCCGCTCGACGCTTCGGACAGGAGGCTAGGGTCGTGACAAAAATGAACTTTCATCGAATTACGTTGCCACAATCAGGTTGACGCGTCGCTGGCCTGACGCGGCCTGGGTAATTTTGTAATTAAAGAAGATATTACGAGAATGCAAGCGTAAAGTAGTTAATGATCGGCCGATGAGTAGAGACCCCTCCTCACTCTGTTACGCCTTCCGATCGAAAATGATCGCTTTCACATCGTAATCTCATCTGCGTATCAATGCATTTTCAAATCATTGCAGTAAAATCGTTGTTGCGATGAAATGAGTAACGCTTTTACTTATCGCGACTTTGCTGTTTGCGAACTAATATCGTCTTTTAATAATCTATGATTTTTTTGAATTCTGAAGCTAATTATTTTTAAAATAAAGAGCACAATAAATGAAGAGTAACATCAAGCAACGCATTCTTTCCTTATGCCAAATTCATAATATTGGTACACATTTTTTAAAATAAAATTAATACAAATCTATGTAAGCTGTTATTGATAATAATTTTAATATAAAACGCAACGTGTCAAATACAAATCATTGGTGAGCAGAATAAAATTTAGAGAAAATTTTATATTTTATGTAATAAAACTTGAAATGGATATTGATGTAAACTTTGGAAAGACGGAAAGATGTGTCATAATATTAGTTAACATTAATAATAGGATATAAGTTTCCCATTGCGAACGTGCAGACTATCTTGTACGACAGATTAACAGATTAACAGAAAGATTCTTGTCTAGGTGAACAGATTGAGAGATAGAAACGACATCATTCTAGACGTTGAAAACATTCAGAGAATGTCTGTCTACGAGACTATCTTTTATGTTGCGCTAAAGAAACAGTAATTTATGAAACAATCACGAATAGACGTACAATTAAGCAGCGGAAGGCTAAACAAAAGTGTAACTGAATGTCGAGACTTATTTTACATCTACAGATGGACGTAGGACATAAGTATTAAAAGGTTTAAATGCCTCTTTAAACTAAATAAATTTTGTGCTTATGTATGTGTATATATATACATATGGTTAGAAGATTTTACATCATAATATATAAATATTATTTTTCAAATATAAAAAATACCCGACATTAATAAAGAACTTATATTTAGTGCTCGAATATTTTCATATAATGAATGCAATTGATCTACACGTATATTGATTGATAGTATTGCGCATTTTGATTACCACGTAAGTGATCGGAGTTTCTCTAAATGCCAAAGAAACTTGAAACGTCAAGCACTATCAAGGAATCCCAAGAGAGATGTGCACGTCTGCACATCTTTTTCTAGAAATCACGTTACGAACCAGACTAGACTAGACTGCAAGACGCTGAATCGAGTTGAAGAAACTGAAAAACGTTGCTAAGAAAATCAAAGCACACGTGGGAAAATCGGTGGTGGGAGAACGCACCTCACGATGAATTAATGATTTTGAAATTAATGATATTATTCCTGATATGAGACAATGACTGTAAAAAGATAATCTGAATAGAACACGTAATTTCCAGATTAAACAAGAATACAAAATGAAGAAAGTGCTTCTAAATATGTTGAACACAAATAATAGAAAACATTAATTTTTAGATTAATATTAATTTTTATTCAATTTTAGCGCGTAATTTTAGAATTAATATCACCCGAGATATTTAACGTTAAAACACAATGTACTATAAAATTATAACAAATAAATTTGATCAAAAGCATGAAACTTTATATTAAAAAATTGATAATAAATGTTGACAGAAAATTTTTATCCAAAATAAAGAGTATACCATTTCAAGAACTACCGTTTATATTTTGCACATAAAAAATCCTCTTACAATAAAGATCGCTCTCTCCGTTTCAATGCTGCGCTTGATTAATATAGTACTTCATCAGTACCGATCTTAATAGTCATCGCAAAACGAGATAAATCAGAGCGACGAGATCAGCTAAGGCGGCGCATTACAAGGCGGCACATTTCGCGTTAATAAGAGCCTTGAACTCCACATGGCGAGCACGGGCGACGTGGATCGGGGCGCGCTTACATCGGCATAGCATTTAACTCCCCCGCTTTACATGGCCGCGCTGCGACGTGAGGCCTCGATCTGACGATTGGCCTCCCACGGGAATGAGATGTGCGTCGTCGGGCCGCGCGTGCTGTGTAACTCTAATTAATAGTCTGTTAAAAGCCGGGAGCTGTCCGCTCGGACGCCGATGTACGCGCCCATTTAATTAATTATGTACCGGCCGGGCCGGCTGAACGTAAGTGTTACGCGCGCTTCTCGCGGGGACGGCGATACCAGTCCCGTCGGGAAGACGTCGCGCGTCGCGGCCGAGAGGCAACCGTCGACTAGGAAGAAAGACAATGTGCTCGTTACGGATTCGTCGGTGCTGTTGTGCGAGAGACACAATGTGCAATTTGCTCCGTGCCGCTCGCGATGAAACGCACTCGGCAAGTGGATTACAGGCGGACCGAATGAGCTATAAACGCGGACGGCACGCCGACAGATCCGCGCGCTAATTAACAATTGCTAAATTTAATTGTTTCGATAGAATTAATGAAAAGCGGGTGATTTTATATTCTCGTGATTAAAACAATTAAGGGTACAATTATTAATTGAAAATTGTTTTGAGTTACGATATTTATAGCAACATGTTTCTGCCAGTCGCAAAATTTTCGGCCTTTAATTATATGTATAAATTGTTAACGTTTTTCGCTAATTTTTATCAGTAATTAAATGCGCGTATTTAAACGTAAAACAAAACTGGATCTTACGTATCAACAATAGAAGTGCTATGTTTTATTAACGTGAAATATATATCTTAACTTGAAGTAATAAAGATGTGTTGCAACAGTGTAAATTTCTGTGAATGAAAAATCGGATTTATCATTATTACATAATCTAAAGAGCTTGTCGCATCTTTCATCCTGCAACAAAAATTTTGTCGCAATAATTATCGTCTTGTCGTTAATCATTTGTTATTATAACGCGTAATAACGATACTTCAGAGGTGCACTAAAATTATTCTTTTCACGACCAGCAAAAATCATGCTTAGGTTTCTGCGAAATTTTAAACACGCGAATTACTTGCGTACTTCCGCGCTCCCTTGCATCGTGAGTGCATATCGCACTGCACACAGATGCACCAATACCTTCGCATCGCTCGAGTTCAGGTTTCGCATTGACGAGGCAAATTCTGCATGCCGCCGGATGCCGGCAGCGCCGTCTTAATAAGCGGAAATTCCAGCGACCTTGACGCCTCCTTGCCGATAACGACGATAAAGATCACGATGGTCAGAACGATAATAAACCATCGCTAATGAGCACTCGCGTTTCATCCCCTTTTCTTAACGTCATAAGAGGGCGGACCTTTTCGTCGGTAAATTAAAATATAATTTCGAATGTGTAAAACAACCCTTGATAGAGCTCGGAATTTTAATATTTAATATTTAGGAAACGCGCGCGGTTATACTAAACGTCTCACGCATGAGTTGTCTACAAGGTAAAATGCACAATTACCGATTAGCTAAATAAAAATTTTTGTTTAACTGATTCTCTGACCTGACATGAATCGATCCACCGTGTATAATTACCAATTTGAATGTTTCACTCACCTGTAATAAAAGAAAAATATAAATTAATAATCATTACTATCAACTATATTAATAATTTATTAAGTTTAATTTTATGAATAAATAAGTATTAAATAATACAAATAATTCTAAATATAAAAGTAAAAATGTATTTTTGTTTCTATAATGTATTATAACATAAGTTATGGTGAAAATCATTCCTGTAAATATTAAATAATTATCTGTCTTAAATATTTGATATTGCAATGATACGTTTCATGATTATTAGCCTCTCGTTAGCCTGAGAATGAACGAGAATTGTACACAATAAAATCGATCGACTAATTATATCGCAAGATCCGCTGAAAATTTGTATTGGCATAACTCGCCGAAGTAAACGAAGTTAACGAAAAACGCTCAACAGTCGGTAGTCAAGTTGGATCGCCATTACAATGTTTGTTCACGTAAAATATGTACGACTGACGAAGTCGTTTTCATTTTGTCCTCCCCTTCTCACCCGCGTATCCAATCCTCAAATATATCAATGATCACCAACCGAGAATACCGAAACATGTCAAATATGGACACTGCACTTGAAATGCCAAGCGAGACACCTTGAAGTACACGTTGGACTCTACTAAAAAAGTGTCCTACGAGTTTATATTTTTCTACGTACGCTTTCGAACGTGTATAATTCTTAATCTCTTGACAAATGGAAGAAACATATCTCTCGAGAAAAATTTGGATATTCCTGTCAGGATACAATTTGAACATTCCATTGGAATACATAATTTTGTAATGTGCACCATGAAATATAAAGGATCCTTTTAAAATTTATTTAAAAAATTGAAGAATACGGAAATTCGAGACATACTACACAGAACGTTAACCGCGCAAAAGTAGTGAAGAAAAAAAAGAAAAAAACGAAGTGATTGCGAAGCTTTTCAGAAACAGCCAGAGATGTACGAGGATGGTTAGAGGTCATCAGCATCGCAACACCATCGTGTTTCTGACCTCGTTGACTGAGCACGCCAGATGACTCGGTAAACAAGAGAGCTTCTTCCCGGGTGTAAATCCAGGTGATGTTCCAGGATTCAAAATCATTCTCATATTAAGATTAAACCTTAGAGGATCAAACTTGATTTTTTGTGACAAATGAAATACACTTCTGTAACCCTTAACTCTTTTATAATTGCGGTCTTAATACAAACTGCTGCATTTAGAATATGAAATCTCTCGTTATGTAACATAAAATATAAATAAATTCTTTAATTCATCGATTTATCAAATGCATTATGCGTAAATGCATTTTTATGCAAAGTGATATTTGTACATAATATAATTAATCGATGAATTAAAAAAAAACTCGTCTAACATATTTAATTTTTACAAATAAGTATATAATATAAACATGAAAAAATATGTTAAAATGTTTAGAATGAATAAATCCAAGATTCATAAGATTTATTTCAAACTATTCAGAAATAAAATTATACTTAAATTTCTCTTTAAATGTATTAAATACATAAAATAAATTGAAATAATATATATTAAAACAAAATAATATATAATAAAATAGAATTTATGTGTTATTAATGTAATCTGCTCTTAATTCTAGGCACTTTGAACATCCACTTGTTGCGTGAAAAACTATAAAATGTGATTACATAAAAGGCTAATGATATGTGGATATTTCGAATCGAATCGAAAATACTTCGCAAGTCCTTGCGAAAGAACCGCTAATCGTAGCCATTAATAACGCAAGATCCTAAAAAAAAAAAGGTGACACTTCTTTCGAAACAAGAAGAAACGAGGCGGGGAGTACAAAGCGATATTTTAAAGGCGTAGCTTTAATCGAGAAAACTTTTTTCGACACATCAGCGCAAATCGCGAGTCATGCCACTTGCCTCCAGCCCTAACCGTTAGTTATGTCCCTCTTGCCCATCGTGGTTTAAAGTGACTCTTCCCCCTCCTCGTTTCGTGCGCGGCAATACTCCCTTAATCTTTTTTTTTTCCGTCGGCATAATTGCATATAATAATAGCTTTATTCACAAGCGCGAGCGTAATAACGTTTTAATGGTACCGCGCTGGTTTTTACAGTGGCCATTGTGTCCTCTCTGGACACATAATGGTCTTCTGATTTCACACGGGTTTTATCATTAAGGTCTCTTCTCTCGCTTACTTTCCGCATCAAAAGTGGAACTTGATTTTTTACAACGTCTTAATGGCTCCCGCGGCTCGCATTTTGCGTGCCATTAATTTTTCCATGGAAACATCGGAAGCGAAAATAATTTATGCGTTTCGCAATTTGTGGACGGATTGAATAATGATGCCAAAAAATATACTACTATCTAAACATCGTTTTCATTTTTCTTCGTTCGATAGTCGACGCGACAATATATAAAAAGTACTTAAGATTCCTCGTCACAAGTTAACCGTATATAGGGTATATTAGCGGTAATCAGGTAGCGAGCGTCTACTAGAAAGGACTCGGACGAGATTCGTTCTCTTTGGTAGTCCCACATTGACGCGTTTTTTCATTCGCCGAGAAATAGATCACCCGCTAATTGGCTTGAAAAGCACGGTGGTTCCCGCTTGCCGATCGTGAGAGGTTCCGAGAGATTGACGTTACGATCAAATCATGGTGCAACGTTCGCACACGTGGATTCCGGAAGATCGGTAAACGCGTGTCGTTGGGTCATTCAGTAGTGAGAAAATAAACGAATAATTGATCATTTTGTTTCTCAAATATTTTTTCAAATAAACAATAAAATCAATATGTGTTGATACATTTAAAATAATAATCAAAACTAAAAAAAAAAACGAATTTTAAAATGTAAAGTAAAAAGTAAAAAAGTAAAAATAGGGAGGATTAAAAATGTAAAGTCTTAATATAAAAAGAATATATAATCTTCTCTCTCTTTATTACATTTACAAAAGATTTACATATATGAGTTTTTGCAACTGTGATTGAAGAAAAGTTAAATTCTAATTTTTCTTATTAGAATAGTTTAGATGACGCAAGCTTTCAACCTATCCACTTAACCATAACGTATTTATCACCGCCATACCTCGTCGAGCGACTCGGCATAAACGACCCGCGGAGAGCTAAGAACCGTGGGACACTATATCAATTTTGCATTTTACTATCAACGAACGGCGGCCCGGATCGCCTTTTGCATTCGCGGTACGAAACAACGAGCGCGCGGAGTAACACGTCCGGCAGTTTGTGAGTTTCTCAAACTTTCACCGGGCTCGCCCAACTCGCTCGCATAGACCATCGATAAGAACACGCAGCCCGGGAAAATCGTGACTCCGATATCGGCCCGGGCAAACCGGCTGCGCCGCGGTTCCGCGAGGCAGCCATGCGCGAAGTGACATCGGTGTGCATACGCCGATCTCCCGCGCGCGCATACAGCGTGATTACGTTTTACGCCAAACGCTCGCTCTAGCATGACCGCGAATGCCGGCTGGACCGAAAGAACAAGAAACGAGAGGCATAAGTTAATGGTTACGCGCGCTCTTTCCGGCCCACTTGTCGGAGCAATAGATAAATCTAATATCTATAATCTAGAATGTAAGCATCCCTAAAGGATATCAAATTAAGCGAAGATGCGAATGTACGCACAAAAAATTAATATCAATTAAATTGTGTCATATGTAACCAAGAATACAAAATATATTCTTTAAATAGAATTTGATAATTTTAAAATTTACTTTTTTATTTAAATATTCCAAAAGTATTTATGTAAAATTTGTTTAGAAAGAATATAATTCTCTAAACATAATTAATTTTAAAATTATTTAGTGTTTAATAAGAAAGTAACATTCCAAATTAAAATCAAAATTTTTACATAGACTAATAAATATTCGTCTAAAAGTTTATTTAGATTCACTTACTCCTAAGTTTTAAAGTTACTTATCTAAAACTGAAACAAAATAAAGTCATTTTCACCGTATAAACATTATCCATTATAATCCAAATTCTTTTTTTCTTTGCAGTAAATTTCGGGTTCAAAATTCAAAGATTTACGACTAAAACTTTTTGTCGTTTAATTAGAAAAAAAGTATTTGGAGTTATTCACTGGCCAATATGGGTGTTATCATGTTCAGTGCAATATTGACAGTAAATATGAAATTATTTAGTAGCCAATATTGGTGTCATTATGGATATTGCAATATTGGTAGTGCATTAACATTTTATTAATAACCAATATTATTTTTACATTGGATTTTAATATCGGCCAAGACTTTCTCAGTATAACCAATATTTAGCCAACGTTGCCCAATGTATTGCCAATGTATTGTGCTACGAGGGAAGAGCCTACAGTTTTTAAAACTTTGATAATTTTTAGCTACACGCATTAATTGTAAGCAAATAAGAACCAAGATACAATATCCTGCTTAAGGAAGTGCTACTGCCATGTTTACATTATTAAGAGTAATTTTAACTTCCAAGTACAAGATATATCCTTTCTTTCGATATAGATCGTAAAGTCGAACGAGAAACAACATTTATGGATCGAGACCGTAATAGCCGCCAAGACTAATAGTACACGCGACGCTAGTTTTTCAGATGACTTCGTGCGAGAGCCATTACGAAAGCGTGAGAAGGGTGAGTTGGTACTGGTAGCTCTTCGACCAAGGGCTCGCGCTAATTACGTCATTATGCGGGACAGGGTGGATAGCTCTAACGAACCTGCTGCGCTTCGCAACGTGCCCATCCTATGAATAGTGATGAGTATATAACCAGCAACCAATTACGTAGTATTATAATATAGTAAGCCAGCTCCTCCGCGCTCAGTGACCCCTTTTGCATAATAATTAAAAATATTCGACACGAGCTTTCATAAAAGCTCCATCCTCCTCAATTATCTCTGGATTCAAGCATCAACATCTCTTGCAATTGAAATTGTAAACAAAATTGAAATTATTATAATAAGATGTAGGCTGCACTGCAATATTAAAATAGAATTAAAAGAATAAATGTACAGCTTATACATTTTTATCAAGTTTTTAAAACGTATTACACAGTTGTATACATGTGCGTAAAATTGTGTAATGCGTTAGATACTTTCCTCCATATTCGTGCAAAATCATTCTGGAGCGAATTATCAATATTTGAAGTCTAATTGACCGAGAGAAATATTTTCTCATAAGAAAATAACCGTCCATACGTATTCACGCTCGGAAATGAGATTTCTATAAGCGAGCTAATCAAAGATTTCGAAATTTCTCTCTAACCACAGCATCGCAAATCTATCGAATCTGGAGTGGGCCTAAATACGAGACCGGTATCTGTATCATTGTTGTAAGTTGCGATACGCGCGAACGTATCATTATCATAATCGTCAGCGGTCTCGCATACGGACCGAGGAATCGACCTCGGAGATTCTCGGTGTGGGCCTGTCGGAGGCCTAATCGCGATAATGGCCTGGAATCGCTTCGTGACCGCAGAAACGGAAAACGTCTCGGCCTGATCCAAGACGAGAAAATGGAGCCGAGTTGTCGATCGATCGATCGATCGGTCGCCCACACTTTTGCGTCCATCCGGCGTGGATTGACCGATCATTGAATGCTAAGCTGAAGCCCATTGCGCCGCGCGCTTTTATCGTCGTTGCAAAATCTCGATGTGGTTATAATGGACAAGACAATGTTTGCTCGCCTGCTTGCTTGGTTGCTCGCGAAGGGCACAGAGAGTTGCATTCGATATGATTTCGTATGCACGATAACGAAACGGAATTGTTACACTGCTACAGCATTCTAAGCAGTACGTTCCTCGCGAATCTCACAATTTTCATTTCATTTGGAAACATTTGCCACACCCAGCGCGCTATTACGCAATAACAATTTATGCGAGACTTTCGTTTATTTTATTTTAATACTTGCACTCGAGAGAAGGGAAGAGGTAAGTTGAGAAGCCGATTCCTCGCCGGGTAGGAAAAACGGTAATAGAAAAGACACAGTACAAGTAGGAAATGCTGTAAATAGACGTAAAAACAACGACGGCAAAGCGGGTGTACCGTAAAGATAAATGCAATGAGATAACAACAAAGTAAAAACGCCCGTTGCTGTACGTGACACGTAGCAATTACACTCGACGCAATAAAATCCAATCGATCGTTTGCACTCTTCGAGATTTATTTACCCATGCCCTCCACCTATCTAATTAAAGAAGCTTTTTTGTCCTTTTATTATTGTGGAACGAATAATTATAGCTAACGTGACAAGTGCGGTGTAATTTCGCAATAAGGCCAATTCAATGTGTTAAACAAACACACAAAAGCAAAGTTATTATTCATACATATCGAATGCGAAATCGACATACTTCTAGTCGTCAAACTACATATCTATTGTTCCCAATTAAATACAAACGATAGATTCGGATATTAAAGACATAAAATTAAAATTAAATCCGTATGAATTCGCAATTCACAACTCATAACGATACAATAAATTCAAAGTATAATGTTTATCCGTAACAAAGTTAAGTTGTGTTAATTCCACGGATAACTACGACTGATTACTCTCCTTGTATAGCAAAATCAGTTTTTGTTTTTTTTTGCAACCTCTAACGACTACTAGGTGCGACTAGATAATGTACCGCAATTACGAAGAATAAGCACGAAAACGGAGTCAGAAGGCACGAAAAGATGCGCGCACGATGGAAGAGAAGAAGTAGGCTGGACCAAGAGGGTTACCCTCCGGATCGTTAATAATACGGCGGGCCTGCGAGTCCCTCTTCAGGTATGCCGGTCTCGAAAAGCACCTTCTTTCACGGCGAAACGTTACCATCATCGGGATCGGCCACTTCTAGGCACCTTAGCCTCTCTATGCGCCTCCCTACACGCCTCCGAGCACGAGCGCGGTTTAATCATAGTTTCGTATGGTCCATACGGCACCAATAACGAACATGTATGGGGCAATTCAAGTATAGACTCGGGGACTTGAGGAGCGAGGTCAAAGAATTCGAGGCGAGCGAACTGGTCGGCAGTCTGAATTTTTACGCAAATAGAAGAAGTACCGGACGATGGAGGAGAGAGGCGAGAGAGTTGAAAGAGGGAAGAGAGAAGGAAATGGACCGCGTTAGTCACGAGAAGTGAATGAAGCGGCCGGCTGGCCACTCGAGGCCTTCTCCCCTAGCAAACTCATAACTCCAGAGAGTCCTGAACGTCGCGAACGTGCGGATCGAATCTTTCCGAGAAAAGTCAAGGGATGCGGCGACATGGATTGTAATTGTTCGGAAAACATTGAGAGATAGTTTAGAAAAAAAAATAACTTAAAAACCGATCTTTAAGAAAAAATGAAGAGAGAAGAGCAAAGAAATCTGTTCTATGTAAGACTTCGGTATTTTCGTTCTCTCCACATTTTGTTGATGCAACGGGTGGAACGAATCAATTCAACGCCGGATGTTCATTACGGGACAACATCATGGTCCTCAGCATGATAAATTACAAGCTTCGCCGGATTATCCGCTGCTTAGCAAATAGGACTTTAATACCTAATAAAAGTAGTATAAAATCTCTATGTCAAGATGACTCGCGATAAATCGTGCCTGAACGTATTCGCTAAGCTGTTCGCAATGTATCGCCAAACCTATACTTTGTATGACATGAGCCTGATTACTTTCTCGGACAATAATTAGAGACACGAATAAAAAGGAGCACGCTCGAGCTATGTGAAGAAAGTCTGACTTCATGAAACGTATGTCATTCCTATATGTTTTTATTTATTTAATGTCTTTAAAAATTTAATAAATCATATCTTAATAAAGTAAGATTTTAAATTGTTAGCTCTGCAAATAATACATGAAGGGCAATAATATCGTAATTATATTTTTCAGAAAAATCTGACAATTTTATGATTATTTTTCGTGCGATAAGGTTTTAACTTTCTCCAAAGCCAAGCTTGAAACGGGTAGCGTAAAAAGAATGAGATATGGACGGAACGATCGTGTCCTAGCTACATCGTTGAAAGAGGGAAGTCTGGACTTTACCAGAGCAGAATAACAAATGAACTGGCGGGACCTAGTGGGTCTGCCACGGTGCCGCTCCGAAATCGAAGAAAGTAACGCTGGAACCGGCTCGGCCGGAGCATACTAATCGTTCTATGAAGGATGAAGGGAAAGGAAGGCCAGAAACAAAAAAGAGGCATCCCAAAGGGGACCTGGAACACTCGATGTGTTATACAGGGCGAATGGAAAACAAGATTCTAGCGCATTCGGCAGTTTATCAGAAAACATATGACATATAAAATGATTTTAATCTTAGAATTAAATTCTGCTTGTTTGTTAATTCCGGTATTGGGATTAAGCATAAAATGTCAAATCATATTAAAATATGTACAGGCTAATACCACTTCAGAGCCAACGCAAGTTATTCGTGTGTATATCCAAGTATATATTATATTATTCAATTGAATATACAGTTAGGTATACGCTCATGTTAGCTTTGCATCATCCTATTCACATTTTACTTTATTTCTTTCCTAATTCTTGTCAATAAATTTATCAAATTATACTGTATCTAAAAAGCTCGAATTTTTACTGCAATAAGTGACGATTTTCTAATTAGAAAATACTAACCGCTGCTGCAAAATTTTTCTAACGCGAGAGAGATAGACATTTGCGAGTCACCCGTTAGGGCAATGGAATTTGTTTCTCGTTTCGGCCACACGCCACTTATTACGGCACACTGTGTTCGAGGGAGCGCATCCACTTAGTGACCCGTGCAGCCGAAACTTCTCCGGGAGAGATATCCGCTTGGCTGGCTCGACTAGCCAGGATCCTGGCACGCGATGTGGTCCAGGATCAGGATAGTTGCCATTACTGGTTTTATCGCGTGAAATAATATTCACAAACAACTGTAGATAAGCCTAAAACACGAGCTTCTTTCAATAGTTTGAATAAAACCCCTAATATTCCTTCGTACTAATTTCCAAAGTATCCGATACGCGTCTTTCTCGAGGAAATCTTCCTCGAAGACGAACGAATAAACGCAAAGGATGACATTCGCGAGCGCAATTTACTCGCGAATGCGAATCGTGCAGGTGCATTTTACTGTGTCTCATATATCGTGACAGGTTATTAAAAAGGAAAGACCGTATCACGGATTTTTTAAATCAGCCAGTTAAACAAACTGGTTCGTACGCGACGCAAGCATGTTAGGGTTCGTTCTGATTATAATTCGAGATTTCCAACTCGCGCGTACTGGTTTTGATTCCGGTTTGACGATGACGTTTGTATTTAACTGCGACAAACTGCAAGTGCGACGTGAGTCTCGCAAGAGAACGACCGCTTTTCCATTCCAATATCCAGATCCGTATTTCGAAACATCGCAAGTCGAGAAAGATTTCTGACGATTACTCGTCACAAGAATATTCGTGCGCGCAGTAGATCATACCGAAGTGTCTTTCAAGTCGTGAAACAATCACGATTTAACAAGAAGTTTCGAAATAAATAATCGTTGGCAAAAAGAACTTTTACTAAGAGATTATAGATATTTAAACAAATAAATTTCGAAATTTTCACAACGACGAATCAAGAGCAGAACTGTCGTGCATTGTTTGTAATAAATAAATAAAAAATATATAATTTGAATGTCTTATATACAATATTCTTTTCAATGTTTCCTAAATGTATGTAAAAACGTATATAAACGTTTTGTGAAAACATATTATTATATATATATATATATTTAATATAATTGATATAACTATTCAGGAATATTCAGACACATATTTTATATAAAAGGTTTAGTTTTTTAACATTATAAGAACACATAGAAAAGAACGAAGAAAGAACCATCAATCCCGTCTAATTTACGAGAAGGAGGGGACACACTTTCAAGATGCAGGCCGTGACTCGAGGCATGTAATCAGCTCTTCCTTCAGTTCTTAAACACCATGGTGCCACATGGTATTGCCATGCCAGGATATCATCGGTGATCACCGACGTGGCGGCCAAATCCTCAGAGGCAAGACCATGCATAGACGTCGGAAGAATAAAGGGGGGGGGGATATAATACGGGATTCTAAATGACGCTTTAAGCGCAGAACCCACCGAATCTATAGACACGGCTGGACGGTAGCTTTCCTCCGTGTCTGACGTCAGGCTATCGCCGGCGGGGAAGAGGGACAAAAAGAATGATGGAGACTCCTGTGCAATTACACCGCAGGTGGCTACGAGCTGAGCGCGACGACTTTGGGGCTACCTATTCGGGGCATGACGCGAAGCGCGCATGGTGATTAACGCAAAGGGATCTTCAGGGGTCTTCGAAAAGAGTGCTTCCGATGGGTATCGGTTTTGGTTAAAAAAAGAAAAAGAGAATATAACCAGATCGCTCGCTAGCTAATTATTACTTTAATGCTCTGATTATTTTAAAAATTAATGGTCCTTCTTTTTCCACTTGATTTACAATTTACATTATTCATGCACGAATAACAAACGACGATGTCATCATTCACATGCAAACAAATCATCGAGAGATACAGACGTCATTCATATGCATATGTCGTGGTGGTTGCGGCACTAGTGCACGTCTGCAGGTTAAACGCGTCGTCGATTTCCGAAATTTATCTTCGCGATTCCTTCGCTCTTGGGACCGAGCGTGAATAGAGTGCGATGCCAAAGCGCTTCACTTGTTTGCGAGATTTTTTCAGCCGTAAACAGAACTGGAACTATACAATGCGAATGCGAGAGCATGAATCCGCTTTAAAAGCGCGGATCCTACTGTCGTGGACGACACGAGAAATGAGAGCCCTGTCCTCGATTTGAATTTGCGGCATAACGAGAAACGGACGAGGAGCGAGAAAGATAGAGGGAAAGATAAAGGGCGGGGCGTGGGAGGGTTCCGTTCCGGACGGATAGGAATTACCATGCGAAAGGAACCCGACCCTTCCAAAAGCTTATGTTTATTTCAATTATCGTCGTTCCTACGTCCGCGTCTCCACGGGCGGATCGCTGAAATAAGAAAGACAAGAGGAAAAAAGTAAAATAATAAAATAAAAATTATGGGGGAAAGAAAGAGCGGCAGGATGATACGAATGATGGCAACGTTTATAATATTTCCCATGGCTTGATCTTCTTTTCGTCCCTCGAGACGACCGATCTCGAGCGAGCGATACGTTAAGGGTGTATCGGACATACAATCTTAGACAAAAGTGCATGAAACTTGAAATACTTAAATATCTATGCCTAACGCATAGTAAATCTAGATGTAAGAAACTTGAACGATAGTTGGAGTCTTATTTTTACTCTTACAAAGGTATTTTTTACGTATTTGCGATTTTTTTCACTTATGAGTTTAAACTTTTGACAGTGAAAATGCACAATTATCTCAAGTTATATTTTATTTCTTTAAAACGGTGTAGTGAAGATAATTAAAACTTGGCAGATATTTTCATCTATTCATATACTAGATGTACACAAAAATTCAAAACACTAGTACTATTTCTTCTATATTTTTTTAGCTGTTTCATCCGTCAAGATCGTCCTTTTCCATAAGATAGAAAAGGATACCATGTAAAATCAGTAAAAATTAAAATAGTTATAACTCAGCAACCGTTTAGTGGATGCATTTTCAATTTTTTGCAGTACATTAGGGAAACCAAAAGAACAATTTCACAAATTTTTAGCAACTTTGTACCATTTTGAACTTCAGTCCGATACATCCTTAGGTATTCGATTCGTTAAGTATTCGAAAGATCATTATTCAGGTCGGTTTTGGTAATCTACTGTTTTATTTTATTTTGACAGAATTGTTTTGGTTTATAATAATTATCTATGTAATAAAACTAGCTATTAAAATATTGTACATGATATTAGAATCAAGAAAAATGTGAAAGAATCTGATGTTTCTCTTCGATTATTTAACATTTTAACATAATGACGATAAGAGAAAGTGCATGTACGTTTTCGATATTCGTATGCATAATGTCATTAATTGGATTTACGTGTTACGCGAAAGCGTTTTCACGTCAATACTTAAAAAAACATAAAACGTGTGGTACACGTGTACCGTTTTCTACATACGTCGCGGATTTTATTTTTACTGTAATGAGAAAATTATGTAGAGCGCTTCTTAAATAGTAATACCGCTTTTGGTATTTCAACTTGCTCACTTGTGTAATATCTTAAATTGCTTGTTTACGTATAATCTACGATTTCCCTAATCGTTTTTTGTGACACTGCGACTCATTAACATTGGCTTTCATACGTATAATACTGTATGCATAATGCAAATGTGTCGAGCACGGATTCGCAATACAGATCTGTTCTGAACGCCATTCGTGCATGTTGTTCCACGATCTAAATGCAAATTAGAGCAAGCAGTATCAATTAAAATTAATATTAATCATATAAAATAAAAAAGCTTTAAACCACAAGTTTTACATTTGTTAAATTGCTTTGAGAAGTAAAAATTTTGTTTCATACAAAGTTTGTGTGTCACATATACTAAAGAAAACTGAAAAGCATTACCATCACAAATATAATTATGATTCAGAAATCATAGCGAAATTATGAAATCCCTGAAGTTAGGAAGTTCCACGGTATTCGATAAAGTCACACGTAGAATAATTGTAGATTAAAACATAGGTGAATGCCCGGCATCGAGTTTCTCAGGTTGCTGATCCTGTGCGAAAGATTCACGATATCCTTATACATGATTATGGCATTAATACACGGCGACAGGAATGAAATTCGCGTGGCTCGGTAAAATGGAGAGGCACCGCTCATTTTTCGCGTTCGGCTCGGCTGCACACGCGCCGATCATAATTAAGAAGTGATCTCAAGCCGCATCTCTCTATCTCCCTCCTATAAACGCATTCAATTTCTGTATATATTCATAAAAACCACACGTACCCGCATGTAACCACGTTATGTATCGATAGTAGAAAGGCTGTAGATACATCGCCAAGCGCATGTACGATACTATGTAGCAGATCCCATAGATACATAAAATGAGAACATTACACAGAAAAATTGCAGTCTTCATGAAAAAAAGAAAAGGAAGGAAAAACTGTTACAAATAAGATTTTTAATCCACATGTGGAATATTTGATATAAATTTATGCCAAATATTATTAGTTAAAAAATCTCTTGTATCTTATAACCGTACTCTTTTTTTTTCTTTTTTTCCCTTTTCATCGTATGTACGTTATCTTTTACACAATGCTAATTATAAATTCAAGTTTAATTAGAAGTGTTTCAGGTATACAATATCCTTTCATTAATTTAGATTTAATTGAGCCAAACGTCGGAAACAATTGTTATACCAGGATCTACGTAACTTCCGCAAAAATTTCTGCCATGGGAGCGCGTGGTTTCTCACACAGAATAAAATATTCCTTCATCGGCAAGATGCCAGGAGGAAAGCCGGTGAGATTGTCAGATAGAAATTTAACGTGGTATCGCAACGTTTTCTTATTAACCTACTGAACACCGAAACATTGTATATGTACACACGAGCCCTCCGCTACTGTCAGGCATGAATGAATGCAGCGACTTAATTATGAGAGTTAGGACGCACAATCTCGGTCGAGCTGTCTGGCTCGAATATATATGCAAACAGGCGATTATCGTTTTTAATTAATGACGTTCATGAATATTACACGTCCGAACTTTTTATGTTACTCGTCGCTCGACGTGCGGCGCAATATTCATTCATGTTTGCACTTCGGCTTGGGAACTTTTCTATATCGAACAATGTGGCAATGTATAAAGAGTAGACGATTAGCCGTCATTAATTAGGAAGACCACATAATCTCAGGATTGTTTTAAGAAAGATTCATATATATACATCTGTGTTTAGTCACAGTAAGCCTTTAGTTACAAACGCTATACGTATATGTGGATGTGCATGTTCCATTAAAAAAAGTAAAAATTTATGTAACGAGACAAAAAAATTCCTATAAATAATATTTATCTGAAGCTCTTTTTACAATTAACTTATAATTACATTGTTATCTTGTGCTAACTAAAGAATGATTGAAATGGAAAGAATAAATATAAGTACACATTATATTTTTGTCGATAATTTAAGAAAATTTTTTATCATACAGAATACACATCAAACAGGTGAACGCTATGTTTTTACGCGCGTGATAGAAACGAGACGGGAAGCTTGAAAGGAGAATATTTAAAAAAAAGAGTGAAGAACGAAGAAGAGAAAAAGCACGACACGAAATAAAAGGAGGCCCTTAAATAGCATCCACGGGGGTGTTGTGAAACAGGCGCCATAAAGAAAGTCGAAAAACGAGTTGCTGGCGACTTGGCATCACCATTTCGTCGGGCGACGATCATTTTTACTGCGGACGGTCTATAAGACATACAGTCGGTCAAAGGTATCGTCGTATTTTCGTCCGCCGGTGGAATGCTTAGAAATATTTAATCGGCAAAAAGGTACTATGACATTCCAATCATCATTTGTAACCAACTTTGACGAAAAATGCTAAGAAAGCATGGCTGGTAACAAACAAGTTTCTCGTGTTTGTTACAAATATTATTATATAGCAATGTTTCATTTATATTGTGCTCTTTTTTTTCTATTTGTTAAACATATATTTAAAAGAAAAATTATAAGGATAATAGCTACTAATTTTAAATGATTGAAAATAAACTAATAAACTAAATAAATATTTCGTGATTAAAAAATAATATTTATAAGAAGTATATAAAAGGTAACAAAAAGTATAATAATGTATTTATTAATGTCAACATTTTGACATTGATACAAAAGTAATAATCGCCTCTCAGACGTAATTAGCATGCGCGGGGCACTTGACAAGCATGCGCTAACATCCATCCACCTTTTCATAATAAGCCGAAATGAATATATTTCGCCAGTGTTATTTATTTTCGCAGAAACGTGTGGAAATCGCGCGATTTGCACCGAAGAGCGTCGATGACGGATATAAACAGGTTGGTCACCGAGAAAAGAAAAAAAGTGGAAGGAAGAATCGCGGGCTACCTCGGAGATCGTTAGGCGTACGTTTCTAATTGACGCTAAATAATGTTTTTTCCCCTGCTTCGAGATTCGCGCCAATCCTCCTACCCGCGCGGGCTTCCTCGAACAGACCTATTACTGTACGACAATATTCGCGTTGGCAATCAGCACGTCGGTGCGAGAGGACAACGGTTACGTTCGCGGACGCTTCATTATGCGCGGCGTCGACGACGACCACGGCCACGAAGACGACGAAGACGTCGCATCGTCGCTGCTCTCGACTCGGCACTAACGAGGAGACTACTCTTTGACCGCGGTATCAACGTCCGCAAGATGTTCCAGACACTGACCAACGCCACCATCGAGTTACTCGACTATCAAGTAAATAACGAAGATCAATGGAGATCAACACAGTTTGTATAACGTATTAAACAATTGCATATTTCATAACTAGTATACAATCATGTATACAGTTATACAAAAATATATGTGTTATATATTATACATACATAAAATTATGACTTATGTATATTACGTATAATTCTTCTAATAAATATAAATATCAACGCTAGCTTAATACACACTTTTAAATATAGCTTTAGTTTCTTGGAAACAGCTAATCGATTATAATTATATAGTTGAAAGCACTTATATACAATTTTTTAAAAATAAACAATTATACAAATACTTTTTAGAGATTTTGAAGTATAATATATGTAAGAGTGACTTAATAATTTTCTTATAAAAAAGTGATAAAAATTAAAGTACAGAGCCTATAAAGGTCTAGAAAAAAGAAGGGCATTAAGTGTTAAATACATTTTTCATATATTTGATTCGAGATTGCATGATAGAACCTTTAAAATTTTATATTACTTCTGGACTAAATTTTCCTTTCTTTATATGTATATAATTTTCATACTAAGCTACTCTTCTGCAATATTTGAGACATTTTTCGAACAGTAATCCTTTCTTGCTCATTTTAATTGTTGCATATCTATGAGATTTCTGCGGAGTTAAAAAGTTTAGTAACTTAATAAGTAACAATATCCGCACAAATAGGAGTTAATCACCGTAAATTAACATAGAACATCCGGGATCTACGTCAACGAACGGAAGAACACCGTAGCAACAAACGACGTTTCGTCGGTTTTATTGGGCATTTCTCGGCTCTTGTTACCGTCCAGCGGAAATAGTTGCGGAATGCCGTAAGCACGTCTTCTCTCATGAGAACGAGTAAAACCGTCTCGCGTAAGGCATTCGCAAATAATACGTTCCGAAGGGTTGTGAAGGTTCTGCAAACATTTCAGGCACCGCTCTCTTATCCTACGCGTCGTAGACCCGCGATACTTCCAGGTCTGAAAAATCTCAGTCCTTAACCTTCGCATTTCTCTATACGTGAGCCTTCTCTAGGCATCGATCGAGCTTCTATAGATAAAAAAATATTACGGATCGAACCCCCCCCCCCCTCTGCTCCTCTCTTCTCTTTTGTACTGAAAAGTAATCAAGCTTATGTAATGCGAAGCAATGGAAGAAATGTCAAACAACTACGATTACACTTGTGATGCTGATACAGAGCTCGGATAAATTTTAGGTATAAAATCCAAGTGTATAACGAAATCAACATCACCTGATGTAATCGAGCAAATTAACCAACGTCGTTCTCTCCCTCTCTCCCACCACGTTTTACCGATTTATTTTACGAATACGAGCGTGACAGAGATCGCTATCTTAATCGATACTTTGATGAATATTCAACGAGCGGCGCGATATGAATCTTCAAAGAACCCTCCGCGCGACTCGTGGTGCGTGGTGCGCCGCGAGTATGACATCGCTGCGATTGCGGCAAACGAGCGAGAAGAGAGGATTAATTCCGCAACATTTTGCCACCTTAAAAGCGAAGTGGTTCACCGAAGCGTCGCCGCGGCGCGCATCCATTCGGAACCAATGTCATCACGCATCGGCGACGAGACGGTAGCGATGATGAGCCGAGCGACGATAATCATTAGAGCAGCATTCGTTGCGCGAAGGAGGCGGAAAAAGAGAGGTGAGGATGGAGAGCGGGGCGAGGTGAACGTCGAAGACCCCACTGTTGAGTCGGACGGTAAACCGATGCGCCGGCCGGCGAGACAAGTGGTGGAAATGAATATTGTGCGCGGGCGAGGCATACAGAGAAAGAACGTGGCGGAGAGAAAGAAGCGACGGACGGGTCCGCGCCGCGCTTGAATCTATGCGGATGTCGGGAGGGAATGAGAGACACCAGTAGGAGGAATAGAGATGGACCATTGCGCAGGGAAAGGAAGGGTAAGGGAAAGATCCCCGAGAGAGGGAGAGAGAGAGGAGGGAAGAAAGAAAGAAAGCCACGGGTGCGAGAAGGAGGTGGACGACGCGACGGTAGGGATTCGCATAACAGAGGGAGCGACGAGGACGGAGAACGCCGCTCGCGCCGTGGCGCACGAGAGAGCAAGTGACCGGCGGTGGAGGAGAAGGGTGGCGGCCGATTACCTGTGTAGGGAGGCAGGGAGGGGAGGGGAGGGGCGCGACGGGGACCGAAGCCTCGGCGCATGCGCGGCTGGCGTGGGAACGCGCGCTTATGCCCAGACAATCCCTCGTCCTCTCTCTCGCGCCGTTGCCCCCGCTATTTTCGTCTCGCTCGCGAGTCGCTCGTTCCCTCGCCCATTCGAGGGGGCCCTCGATCTTTCCTTCTTCCACCTTCCACTTTCCACTGCCTCTGTCCCTCTCGCTCTCGCTCTCGCTCTCGCTATCGAAAGGGTCCGCTCTCTCCCTCCCCAACATCGCAGTTGTGGGGACACGGCGCGGGCGAGCCGCACCGATCACGGCCGAGTGCGCACGATCCAAGGCCCCGCGGGCGCGCGTTGTTACTCGTTCAGGGGTGCTCAGTATCTGGGTGATCGCCAATGTAAATAAAGATAATACTTGGCGTACGGTAATGTCGCGTAATTACTCGGCATACCGAATATAACTGCACTGCCGGCTTTTCTAGCGCTTCAATTATGCTACGGCGCGCGGCGGCCGTTGTCAGAGTGACTCGCATACTTGCAGACGGCAATAAAATACTATCGCGGCGCACGCATTTGTTTCTGTTAATAAGAGATATAATTTAATAATACTGCAGTATTTTTACATCATTATAATACAGCATGCTTAATTTAATTGGCAAAATCTCATTTTAAACTTCCGAAAATGTTACAAAGAGATAGAGATGGAATAAAATATAAGAGTTTTAAATAAAATAATCGCAAATTTAAGTAATCGCGTACGGAAATAGAAATATGGAAATTCCTAGAACACCTTTGCTATGTAATTATTTTGTTATAATAGAACGTATGTAATAAAAATCATTCATTCAAGCTCGCGAGATTGTTTTGAAAATTGCACTGCGCCTTTCTCGGGCGTGCGTCGACGCGCAAACCGGATGTTTTGATAATGGCAAACGATTTGCAGGTAGGTCCCGTCCGCGGGAAATCTCGCAGTCGATCGACACGCGCGATAGATCATTTGGCGCGGCCCCGGCATTTGTACCGCCGTTTGCGCACGGGTAAATTGTACAACGCGTGCTGCGACGAGCGGGCGACACGCGCGTGTCTCGCGGCACACGGACACGCTGGATTGACTGCGCGTAGTACGACTATACGAGAGCTACGCCCGCCGCACCGCGCCGGCGCATGCTAATGCATAACGGCGCGCGCTCGGCGGGGCGCTCGCGCTCCGGAGCGAGGAAAAAGAAAAGGACACGGTATTTTGACAGCGCGCCGTCGCTAACCTTCGTCATCCGCCGTCGATTCCGTCTCTTTAGGCTTTCGCGCGGTCGAGACTTATGGAACAAAGAATATCGCGCTCTTTACCCTCACGACCGCGCCGCGTTGGTCCCTCTAAAATCCCAAAGTTCACGGTCACGAATGACACAGGCGAAAATGGCGCATCGATGCATCGCTGCAGATATACCTGTGAGTTTAAATCCCAAGACTATTCGGACGTCGAACTCGAACGAACCATCTGTCGTAATTTTCCGCCAAAACTGTAGAACGTCGCACTTACATGCACGTACGACACCCCCCAAAAAGTATGCTCCTTATAAGCGAAGAATTTTTTTAAGCATTTCCTTTAAGCAAAAAATCTTACATAAAGTATATTTCTCTTTAAAAACATTACACTTCTTTTACAAAAGAGTGAATAGGTCAATATCAATCAAAAATAAATTCTTCTATACGAAATTCTAATATAATATAATCCAAATAGTCTCTAGTGTTTTATGATTAGAGGATATTCCATTAAGATTTTAAAACATCCTTTTTTTCTTGAAACCATATATCACGGGAAAATCTAGGATCAAGTGAAAGTCCCTAAATAACAGAATATTCGATTTTTGGGAGAAGGGATGAAAGAGGATAGATTAAGCTACGATATTCTTGTACATTTTCTCTTTAAATCAACATAAAAATTTGAAATTCGAAGCCTTCGTTTCTAAGTATATAGCAAAGTAGCGCTTCTACGTTTGAACTGTTTTTGTGACTTTATGACTCGTCTCCTGTGTTTGAGTGGATCACATAAAAACGT
The DNA here is from genome assembly GCF_013373865.1 of Monomorium pharaonis. Taxonomy (NCBI): domain Eukaryota; kingdom Metazoa; phylum Arthropoda; class Insecta; order Hymenoptera; family Formicidae; genus Monomorium; species Monomorium pharaonis. The sequence goes on along the minus strand of NC_050469.1, from coordinate 49,490 downwards.
ACGCCATCCAAAAAAAGGGTGAGATCACGAAAATGGCGTATTCGCGAGCCGCAAGATACGCGAGGTAGATTATTCTCCTGAGATTAGTTCCGCGATTTGCTACCACGCCGTACCACGTTCGATAGAGCGCCCTCGGGGAGAACGGATTAACTTTTTATCGTCCCGATATAAGAGTAATCTCACCGGGAGTTCCGCGGTGACTCTTTCATGCATTCCGTAGCCGGCGAAAAAGTCGATGAGGAATGACGTTACTGTGTGTCCGTAATCTACGTAAATCGCGCGGCGACGCGCCGCCATGGCAGACCAATAATTTCCCAGCGAGCGAACGTAAAGCATTTGTCTCTCTCTCTCTCTCTCTCTCTTTTTCCTTCTGTCTCCCTCTCATTCTTTCTACACCGGTAGAACAGATGGCAATGATTACTGCTAATGACAGCCATCAATTCACGGCGCATTCGTGCGGCCAGAAGCCACCGTAATGCGCGAGCGTGCGTGGCTGCGAGGAACCAGCTTGGAGACATTAAATATCGACGGAAACGGCATTCAAAGCGTAATTTCGGCGCTAATAAAGAAAATAAACACCGAAACCTCGAATAAAAAGACAAGACTGAGAAAGACAAGAGAGTTGACAGAATTGGAGCATGAAAGATCTTCTGTTCGCGTCTGTGAAAAAAATACATTTCGTAAATACATTATGTCGATTACAGACCGCATCGGTAGCGAGCGCATTTCCGTTCGGTGTATAAAGAATGATTGAATTCAACTTAATTTAAAAACGAGCATAATGATCCTCGAGTTAAAATAACCAATAAACCTTTTGGTTACACAAATGATATTACACAAAAAAGTATACACACAAGCATCCTGTTATATACGTATTTCTCCTTTTTCGTTTGCAAATTATGAATTAGTCGCTTTATTTCCACGGTACTGAAATATTTCAATACAGACGTACCCTTCGATAACACTGTCAAGAGTAAAGTGAATAGAAAGTTAATTCGAGTACAAATTGGCGCTAATGTTACATATCCAAACTCTATTCTCCCCGGAAATTACGACTAATAGCTTCGAACGGTTTAAACTAGTACGGTAATTAATGTCTCTGGTTTACACGAGCGCTTACACGGAAACGTGAGTCTTCCCGAGAGATGATTCCTGGAATCATTTGTATGGGATTTATATCGGAGTAATCACATTTCGAGTGTCGATAATGAACGCACGGATACGGAATTAATCATCCTTTCTGTGATCGCTGGGGATTTAGGATACATTTATAAAAGGATTGCCCGCGATATGCGCACAATGACAACCCTGCGAGCCGAAGGGTTGCGTGCATATCGCCATCCATCATCACGCATATGTTGCTCCCTTCGATCAACCCTTAAGGGGTGAAGTGAAAATTTTCACGAGTTAACGGTTAACAGCTGTGTTTAGCCCGCTGCTTCCGTTTTTATTCACTTGGAAAAATATGAAAAACGATAACTTTAATTATTTATTAAACTTATTGTATGAACAATTTCTCTTCAGAAGGCATTATTAAAATATATATGCAATTATCGTGTTAACTTTAACAAGTTAAATAATAAAACTATCTCGTTCAAGGAAGAAACGCTTTTCCAAAAATAATTGTAAAAGTAGAATTAAAAAAACACTCGTAAATGTTGAAAGTTAATTTATGATACTGATAAAAAAGATTATTTGATTCAAAACATGTTTTTGGTACTTACTGTTCATATAACTTATTTACATCTAACAAATAAATATATTACTTGTTTAAAATAACTAACACTGATTTAATATAAAATAGTTATTCGAATAGTACTGAAATAATACGTTTATTCGAGCAATCATTCAATTTCTTTGTGTGTAAAAATAACTAGAAAAATTTTATACAAAATTAGATTTATTCTGTGTAAAGAAAATAATAACTCAGTCAAACGTGGCTAACGGCGGAAATGGAAGAATAATATTGTTTTTCGTGGCAACCCATTCGGTGCGAAACGTTCGGCTTCGATTCGACAGGCATGCGCGGAGGCCACGTGTACCGCCACGTGACCTGTCCACACTTGATGCTTCAGTATATACACGCGCGAACGCGCCCACAAAGAGATGCCGCACGTTGCATTTACTAAAATTCACGTGTAAGATTCAGCCGCGGGAGTCACGCGTGTGAATGTATCTTACAACATAAACGCATAACGTACGCGTGTGAAAGCCGCGGACGTGGCGAGGGGTTGTCTTTATGCGAAATCCTTTATTCTGCTAGGGTTGTTTTAATTCGTCATATTGTCAAGTGGAATCGCTCAAATTTGTTATCACTTTGGATTATATTTATTTTACTAAGCTTCGACTTTCATAAAGGCTGTAATAATATGATATCAAAAAATCAAATCGACGTTATAAAATGTTTATTTCAACTGAATTCGTTAACTTTTTCTCAATCTTCTAAAAAATTCTAACCCTTTTTTTGTAAATTTGATAATTTACAAATCAATAACGTTTTAAACTATTATTATATATCATCGATATATCGAGATAACCTATTAGTTGAAAAATGCAATGAATTTTTTGCTAAATACGTTTATCCAAATTCCAACTTACATTTTATGAGTTCAGTGCCTCATGTTAAACAAACCGGAATCGCGAAAGCCTGACAGGTTCATTTAGCGCGCCGAGAACCAATGACAGGCTTACGTGAATCGGGAACGGTTTTCAGTCTCCAGAAAATTTATTTTTAGTACCTCAGGTTTTTTTTACGTTCGTCCCGTCGTCAACCAATTAAGAGTCATTTATATAGAAGATTTCTTCTTCTCCGCGATTGGCGATCGTTCAACGCATAAATACGCAAAGAGATGAGAGCTCAAGGCTTCGGGAGTAATAACGTACGCTCCGCTTTTTTCCTTTTTGTTAGCAGACTTGGGCGCAGGTCCCATTAAATCGAACCCCAAAGTGCCTCGGGCTTTAGCCCGTGTTACGCCGATTGCCTCTCTAATTAAACAATTAACATATTCTCTTTCCTTACGGGTGACGGGAGTCTTGAAATATTCTCGGCTCACTCGCCGTAAAAGCCGAACGCGCTATAAAGCCGTTACGCTCGCGGTATATCAAAATAATTTAAGATTCGCTTGCCTGCGGTTTTCCACTTAAGTGGTGAAACGAACTTCGCGGTGACGGTAATAGAAAATTTCGCGGCGCGCGATAAAAAAAAGTGCGGACGTTTCTAAAATTTCTTACAATTATTTCCACGCGATGATTAGAGACGCGGAACGCGGGTCTCTCGGTAATAACATTTATTGCGCGCTCGCGCAAATTGCACTCGCGTTAACGCCACGCGAGATCAAACGCCACAACGAGGATCAGGTGAAACAAGAGTACAAAATATAACCGAGATCGTGAAGCGCGAAATCTGTCCAGGGTCTGGACGCGCGGAGGTCGTCGGGGCATAACGGTATTAAATCCAAGGGTTGCAATTAATTCTGATACCGCGCGCGCCTCCGTATCTTAGATTACGCGAAATGAGATAGCCGCGGCTGCATACATGCAGCCCGACCCGCATCTGTAACGAGTCCAAGAAATATTGCGGTACACGGCGCATTCTTTTACCAAACGCGTATAGATAGTATATGTCGACGTGATCGTATGTGTCGTCACGCGTGTATGCGCGCGTAATTGTACGCGCGTCGCGCGCGAAGTTTCATTAACCTCTCTAGTGCATCGTCCCGAAAAAAAAAAAAACGCAATTTTACTCGTCATAATTAATTGTTCAGCTAATTTAGAAACCACTTTATCTTAATTAAAATGTCACGATCAAGAGCTGGAGTTGCAAATAATGAAAAAAATTAAGTGGGACATTAAGTAAAAAAAAAAGTTGAAGCTATATGTATATGAACTCGTCGTTATTTATTTATGCAGAATATAATGCAGAATGAATTTTATTGAATTTGTTGGCTTCGTGTGAGAATTAAATTGTACATAACACAACAAAAATTAGTATCAATAATCAATCTTATAAGCAAAAATATAAAATTTTCTTTAGAGTTTGATAATCTTAAATTTTAAAATATTATATTTCAATATTATAATAGTCATCTAAAGAGTATAATATACATAATTATTTTGATAATAACAATGTTAAAAGATTCAAACTTTTTATTTAAAGATATCTGATATATGAGCAATTCATAAAAATACATAAAAGTTTTTATAACGTTTTTTATGTCTTTTAAAAAAAAGAGTCGACAATGATTGCTTTTGAGAAAGAAAAAAACGTTTAATAAATTTTTTAATCTAAAACATCTAAACTATCTAAAGGATAGTATCTCAGTCTCAGAATAATGATAAACGTTCTCAGGTTCATGCCACTGTTTGCAGAAAGTCGGACTGTACATGTGTATGTGTGTGTGTGGGTAAAACAAGGGAACCATCGTCAAGTATCAAGGGATCACGGAGGCGTCGAGCTGACTGATACAAAAGTGAAACCTACGACGACCGGGAGAGAGATAAAGGTAATTTAGATGCGTCGCCGGGTCACGACTGCCGACTATTACCGCTATTACCGGATCCCGACCCATCTCGTTCCATCCCGTTCCGTATCGTCCCACGCCATTCTGTTGGTATTACGTTCCGTCGATGCGAGTCTAAGCGTCATTTTGCGCGCGATCGAATCGTGGCGGATTGCGATTGTAGACACATCGATTGCCATGCGAAGAAAAACACTCTCGAGCGAACTTTGCGTCACGATAAACGTGAACGAAATTTCGGTCACGCGAATTTACAGGTTTGCACGAGATGCGTGGAATCGAAGATGCCATTATTGCAAATCTGCGCGTACTTCTATCGAAGCGTGCAAAACTCCATTTGTCAAGTGACTAAGCGACTGTCTGTATGACACTATATTTCTCTTGTATGACATGACGTTATGTGCTTGTATATAAAATAATTATTAACAAAATATTTTAATATATAATGTAATTAATAATTAAAATAGTTTTAACGATATAAATTAACAATAAGTAACGTATAAAAATTATAATTATTACTTAAAACATATCTAAAGTTTTTAAAATAATATCTAATAAAATATTTATAAATGTTATATATGTATTAATATATTATCAAACGCAAAAGAATGAAAATATAAAAATAACCTTTAGTATTAAATATAGCACAGAATTCGATGATGTAACTTCATTTGTGTAATCTATCCATTAGTATATAATATCACTTACAAATCTTTCAGATGAAACATTGATGCTACCAAAGATAATTGGAAATTGACAAATTAAAATATATAATACTAAATTATTAAATTTTAAAGGCAAATACATAAAATATCTTGTTGATAAATTTATATAATATCATACAGACTTTTGTGTTCTAAGTGGCAAGGTTCTCAACAGCGACCGTCTGTTCACGTATTGGTTATAGGGACAGATTTGCTGTGTTCGACTACTAAAGTATGGTCAGAAATCATGCCCGCCGCGTTCATTACCCCGTATTTTGAGAGGGCGATCGACGGAGGAAAACGGCATGATAATTTTCCAATTATCCATGACGACCGTGAGCCCTTCGGCGCTCACGTAGTAAACATCGATCGTTTCGATCTGGCGTGAGAGTGCAACGATGGAAAGCAATGAGCCAGCTTGTCGCGGAAAGACAAAATGTGAACGCTAATTCGAACTCAGCATCGGCATCTACGTGCAAACTATTATATGTAACAAAGATGCGATAAAAAATATTTTTTTATTTGAATTTTCAAGTCGGAATAATTAAATAAAAAGTGCGAACTTATATAGTTGTTACTGTATACTGAAGATGGCCGAAAACAATGTGCCGAAACGTCTGTACATTTATTAAATTGTTATTAAGCAAACTCCAACCAGTTTTGGCTCTATTAGCGTTTTATTTATTTTTAGTTTATCTTTGCTAAATCAAAAGTACCGTTGATTAAAATTTTATATATTATCATGAAAATAAATTATGCAAGTTATAAAGATAAATAAAATGATCATAAAACATTTTAATAATTTTTCTTAAGAAAAACATAAAACTCACGTGCATTGAAGTATTATTTATACGGTATTCAAATAAACAATAAAAAATAAATTTTACTTGTCAATAAATTACGTATAAAAAATCGATAATTTTAATATATTCTACGAACGTTATAGTTACGAGTATAGAAGATCAATATTGATCAAGAAATAGAGACACGAGGTAATCGGATTCCTCGGCTACATTGCGCGCGAGTAAATAATTCCACGCGTGCGTAAGTGCGTACGTTGGCACGAAGTAAAAAAAGTCCGGCCAGAAGTGGAATATTCGCTCGCGGAATAAGGGTGTTTTACTACTGGTGAACGTTTTATGACACAGTCCTCAGCGCGCATTAAAGTTACGCTGCGTCGACCATTCTGAGAATTGCAAAATAGATAGATGTTGTCTCTCGTGCGATTTGGAACGTAATGTTTGCGTCTCTAGACGACGAGCGACTTTACTGCGACTTTACGACAAGGGAGGAATACGCGTGTCGATGATGTAATTAACTAATAAAATTCTACAATGCAGTGCAGCATTTAATTCAAAATTATGTGTACAATTATATTTAATATGAAAAAAGCATATCACTCGAGAGCAAAATTATTGCTTTTTACATAGCAACTGTACCAAAATTTTATATAAAAATATTTTATATAAAAATTCTAAAATTTAATTTTTTGAGAGAACCGATATATTCTTCTTTTAAAATTATTACTCATTAATACACATCTCTCCTGCTGTAGCATTTATTTGTTTTATTCGTAATAGTCGAAATCAATATAAAATAAACCTCGGTGTGTCATTATCATGTGTTATTATCTAATTAAAATCATTCAAAAATACCAAAAGCGCTTTAGAAGATTAGAATATTAAAAAAAAAAAAACGCCATGATTTTCTGACGCAAACTTTTCCAGAGCTCGCGTGATTTCGCGTCGTGGAAGTCGCGACTGCCAGTTCTCCGCGCCCTTCTTCTCTTCATCCTTCTTCCTTCTTCTTCTTTTTCACGGTTTCTCATCCTTTTCGCGTGGGAGGCGGCGAAACGTCCGGTTCTCTCGCCTCCTCCTTGTCTTTCCCTCTCACCCCGTCATACCCCTTGTGCCTCTCTCGGTATCTCTCTTTATCCCCCCTCCCTTCTTGGACCCGGTCGTCGATCGCCAACTCGGCGTAAAGGTGCGTTTACTACGTGAGCACCGACGAACGAATCAATTCGTTGTAATACGATTCATTGATTGATTAAAAGAGAATGAATCTCATCCAATGTGAATAAATTAAATTGAATCGAATATTTGAAGTAATTTTCCTTAATTTTCTAATGTTTGAGTGTATTTTCTGTTTGAGTGTAAATTCAATAGCTTTTTCTAGTTTGTACTTCTCAATATGATTTGATTTCAATTTTTTTTTACATTGTATTATTGTAATATTGTTACAAAATATATATAATTTTAATATTGATTGCATTTTCAAATTTGTTAAATTCAGTATCCAAGTGGTATATATAAAACGATCGATTAATAAACAAGAAACGCGAAGAAATCAATCGGAACAAAGAATTCGTTTACAATAATCCGAACGTTAACGTTGTATGTATATTACAAACTTGCTCATACCTGCGCATAATGTGGTGTACACTCAAAAAAGAATTTAATAATAATAATCAAGCTTTGGTAAAATAATTTTAATGAAATGTTTGATTAATATAATCAAGTATTTACTAATATTTAGTAATTATATTAACCAGACGCGTAACAATAGTAATAAATTAATAACTAAACAATTAGTAAAGATTACTAACAATAAGTTTTCCTAAATATACATATAATTATATCAACTAAATAATTAACTGATACAATTTCACCAAAGTTTATTAACCATCATTTATAAGGTTTATTATTGCAAAACTCTTTTTTGTGCATGAATGATGTGTGTATGTGTGTGTGTGCGGTATAAACATCTCGAAAAACTCGATTGCCTATAATAGAAGCAGTCGTTTCACGCGCAATCGCACGGCACGCATGCCGAACGATACGTACAAACAGCTGACGGAGAGGCAGAAACGTCGATTCGTAATTACAATAATAGGAATGCCAGAGTACAGTGTCTACTCACTTGCAATGTGATTCGTCACGTGGCGACGACACGCAAAGTCCTCCGTTTTTACAAGGGCTCGGCGAACACGACACGAAACCTGTAATAATGACAAAAATCTCAGTTATTTTATGTTTTGCGTGATAAAATATTAAATAGTGAGATACAATACAAACAAAAATAATAAACGTGCTTATATTATAACATACTACTTATACGTATAATACGTAAACATAGTATCAATTTCAGAGAGATATCTGAAAGGAAGCGTCGTTGAAAGTGTTGCATAAATGATTGGAGTTTTTAGTAGATTTCCTCTCCTCACATATAAAGCTTGACATAACAAGTCCCAATGAAAAATTCCAGGCTTTTTATGCAATTTGCGAAGGACTACACGAGCAACGAACGCGAAATCTCGCTTATCGAAACCTCACTGCAATTAGAGTGCATCACGGACCCACGAAGAAAGGGAGTCCAACGGGTTCGAAGGGAACCTTTGACATACCATGCAAATTGAACTTTCGTGTAGGACCCGACGAAGAAGACGGAGATAAAAGAGAGGCGAGAGGCGAGAGGTGAGAAGAAAGAGAGAGAAGAGAAAAGACAAAACATCTCGTATTCCAGAAGTACTTAGAAAGAAAGGACGAATATTGGTGGCTCTCTCGCAGTAAACCGATACCAGAGAGGAAGGGACTCGACGAGACCATTCTCGCTGCGTATCCTGTTTAAAAATATTTTGGTTTTACAATGCTAGCTAAAAGTTATCGAAATTTTATACACCTGCAGATTTTTTTCTTTCCGAATCAACAACAAAAGTTTTGATCTAAATTTTGAGTCTAAAAAAACAATTAAAAAACGATAAAAAATTTGATTTAGTAATTAAGATTTGATTAATGATTTATGTAGCAAAATAATTGTGTTTTAAGTTTTAGATAAATAATGTTTAAACGAATAAGTGGACTCAAATAAACCTTTGAACAAATATTTATTAGAGTTTTATTATACGTATAAAATAATTTAATTTATGACGTTACTTCTTCGTTAAATTTGCAAATAAATACTACAATACGATTTTATACAAGAAAAATAAACAGAACACAAGACTAAACAAAAAGTTTAATAACTTTAAACTAATAAGAGAATTACATTGAAATTTTACAAAAATGTGCAACATAATAATAAAATAATCTGTAAAATTTTTAAGTTTTTCGTAATACTTTGAAATGTAACACATATCTATCGTCGTAACTTCGAATAACTTTCATACGCGGTTGCACTCGTATGTGCAGCACACATTCGGCGAAAGAGTTAAAAGCTACGTCATCAAATTTCGCGATCCAGCATAAAATCCAAAAGTCCCGATAGAGCCAACGCCCCGCGGTTATTGGAATTTATTCGACGATCGAGCCTTCGATATTTCGCGCGTACGTTTTGTCCGAGTATCGGCGACGACACGCAGTAAAAGCGTTTTACGATCACGGAGGTGAAATTTTTATCCTTCCCATAAAATTTAATATCGAGTCGTCGGTGACGGAACGCGCTTTTGCGTGTCGCGCGTAAGGGGCGCTAGGAAGTAGGGGTCGAATCGCTCGTACAGAAAAGCGCGTGTTTAAAGACTCGATTAACGTGACCGGCGTGGCACGTAAAGCACCATGAACAACTAACGCGCGCATGCTCGACATCGATATAATAACAACGCAGCAAATAACCGCGTAGGCAAGCAGCGAGAGGAGGGAAGTAGAAGCCTCATGTACTTGTGTTTTATCAGAGTATACCGCAAAGGAGGGCCACGTCATTTATGGTGAACTTTCCTCGTGCCGTCGTACAAGGGTCTCTCAACTTCCTGCTACAGGATTACCTTCGCATAAATTTGCAAAGTATTTTCAGTTATACCTATAGGCGCGTGGTTGCTTCAGTTTTACTTTATTTATTATTCGACTTTTGTATTACACGAACGAATCCATGCTTTTCATGCAACCACCAGCTTCTAACAAGCTACGGTGTGTTGTACTGTCGTGAATATTCACCTAATTCGATATTCGCATCCGTCACGTCACGTTGGGGTATCAACGGAGTAAAGTCCGTGACGTAATGAGCACGAGGCTTCATGAAGCCGCGTGGGACGCGCAGAAAGCCGTCTTAACGTTTGAAAATGTCAGTAATGGCATACATTATTCGATCGTCACCTCAATCTCACACCAGCGACACCGCGTTGTGATCCTGCGATTCCGGCAGGCATGACCCGATTTTATGAAATTTGCCATCGAACTTTTACAAGGGTTTCACAATGCCCATAAATAAGGTGGACGACAAATATTCCTTCCAAGAAATGTTGTACAAGAAAAATTCTCCCAACAGAAGAGCATTTGTCTTAGGACAATTTATATGAGCCAATAACGAGGCAAACACTGAAAACAGGGAGGAAGAAAACTGGGAGCTCCGTCCATCTTTTCAATTTCTACTTAGAGTTTAGCAGTTGGTACGTTGGTCGAAATGGTCGTTGGCCTGTCAGGGCCATCGGGACGATTCAATCTGTTTGGGCCTGCGACACGACGCGACGATGCGATGCGAGAGTGACGCGCGTAATAAAGTCGACCAGCTGTCAACGTTGTCGCGACGGCAACGAGAGCGAAGACAATCGGCGACACTGGGCGACGCGTCTCGCGCCGCTCGGTCGCAACCAAGACGGATGAGATCAGTTAAACCAAACTGCCTTCGTGACAAATCCTCCGTTTCCTCTGTCGCTTCGCGGCTCTCTGTTCTCCGCATCTCTCGTCGACGCACTTGCGCGCTCTCTTTTCACTCTTCGTCCGTAATTCGTTGTACGTGGGCTCGCGAGCAAGCGAGCCGTCTTCTCTCTCTCCTTTTCGGTTCGCGATTCGTCAGGATTTCCGGCTGCCGACACGCGCGATTAACCGTCGTAGCCGGTCGTTAATCGAGAGGAACGCTCGTGTTCGGTCGGAGAAATTGAAGCACGACCATTGCGTCACCTATTGTTGCGGTCGTAATAGATTCCTCGCACTTGGCCGTTCTTCGTTACTGTTATTGGTCGAAATGGGAGATGTATTAACCTTGAGTGTTTTTTTGTGTCAAGGTTGTTTACGAGAAGAAAGTCGATAGATGCGATCGGTTCACGCCGTAAGAGATGAATACTACGCTTTCTATCGCCATATTTGTAACAGATTCCTATTAGTACCACCTTTTTATCGAAATAGCAGAAATTTAAAACTTACACACACACACACACACATGTGTAATATATTCCTTCGTTCGACGTGGAATTGAAAACAAGAAAAGAGAACGTGAGTGAACGACAAGTCATTAATGAAAGATTGTTGCATAGAGCTAATATTTAATTATGGCGATTGCGTAATCGCCATAGTTATTTTCACTTTCAACCTCCGGCGAACAGCTGTACCGTCATGTGTGCTCGCACAATAATCTGCATTATTCCGAGAAAAAAACCAGTTTAATTGTTTCAATTCCAGAGTAAATTACCACAGCGGTAGAAAGCCACCGTTGAATTACGCCTTCCTTCCTGCTCCCGTCCGCAAAATTAATTCGCGCTAGCACTAAGTGTAGCCTCCGTGCAATTTGTCGCAAATGCGAAAAACTAGAGTTGCGTCATATAGTAAATATAAGAATTTTGTCTATTTCGATATATGACTTAAATTTTATCTCTGTGTCGTTCAATTTTTCTTTAATACTAGAACAACCGGCATTAAATGTATATTATATCTATTTCTACCATCTGTTATTATTTTTAATTTTACTTATGATATAATTCTTTGAAATATTTTCTTATAGTCCGTGACTACTGTCGTAAATAGTTCATTTTTTTACGTAAAATTTTTTCCACGTACGAAAATGCCAGAAAATAAAATCACAAATATAACTAAACTATGATTAAAATAAACTTTGTATATTAAAAATTCACGCCTTATCTCTCTTCTTATCTTTCTCTGTTGATTAAATTAACACATTTTTATTTTCTGTTTTCAATATAAAACGACTATATCGCGTACGCCGTTGCAATCTTCGATATCTCAAGAATCCGTGATACGCGAGGGCGAACAATAGCGCGAGGAATAATAATATGAGAGCTCGATATAGGACGGACTCTCGCAGGGTCGCGCGATAAAGCGCGATAATGAACGGCGCGACGCAATCCGAGATTGGAATCGACTGCATACACGCGGGTGCGTGCCATCACGCGTGTCGTTGGAATTGCGTGTAGTTATCCCGGCGCGGCGGGCCCCGCGTTACCGGGGTCATGTTAGACCGACCGGCGCGGCGGTGGAACGGCGGTATATTTTGCATCACGTCGTGCACCGTCGCGCGTCGTTCTCGTCGGTAGTATCGAACGCGCGCGCTTACGTAAAAGCCCGATATTCAAGCCGGTATCGAGACGTGCACGTAAATGTTATGCATCTACGCAGACACACCACGGCACGGCAATGATGCACAATCCACGACGACCTCTTTCTCTTTCCCGCGGGATGAACGATCGTCCGAAGTACCGGCAGCACCGCGGTTCCCGCATACGATGCGATACGTGCATGCGAGCTCGATATCATAAATCTGGTGGAGGACAAGATTGTATTTTTGCTGACGCCGGGAATTTATTGGCTTTGCGGTCTATCAATTTTTTTTTTCCTTAATAAACGGTAATGCAGGAACGCACGATTAAGATAAATATATACGTAAACATATTTTATGAAAGTATGTATTCTACAGAAAAAAGAATTAGTCTCTAATTTACAATCATTGTCTCCATATGTAAGCAAGAATATGTGATCTTTTTTAAAGAGTTGGATAATCTTAAATTTCAAAAGATTATATTTTTATTTCAAAATAGTTATCTAAACAGCACAAAATTTTTAAAAAATAATAGTATTAATATAATAACAGTTAAATTCTTGAAAATATCGTTAATTTTTATCTGATATTTTTCCTTCCCCACTCATGAAAATTATTTTGAAATAAAGATGCTTTTTTTTCGATGAAACTGTACAAAATTTTTTCATGTGGGCAAATTATGTCTGTTAAAAATAATATTCTTTAAAGAAAATTTTATATTCTTACTTGCATATGAAACAATGATTGTAGATTTGAGATTAATTTTTTCTGTGTAATTACATTGAGATGTATTAATTACACCGTGACATAACTCGCATTTATAAAATTATGAGCATAATCAGACTAGGAAAATACCAAACTATTCTATTTTCTTATTTTATTAAAAAAATGCAAATCAACAGTTCCAACTAATTGCTTGTTTTCAAACAATGATAATTCTATACATCGTACAAAGCTTTTTCTAATGGTCAATTTCTTTCTCGAAGCAATACTGTGATTGCAGTTCTCCGCATTATACTACTGTTATTTGATTTTAATCAAATTAGAAAGTTTACCGCAAATGGAATAATTTTTTAACTACTTTATTAAATAGGTAATTGAAATCCTGCCCCCCTCCCCCCTCAATCTCTTGTATCGTATGCATCGTGCTCGAGGCGCAACGGCGGTGTCAATGCCACGGGAATATGCAACGAGGCTCCCTCTTCCAAAGTGCATTAAAACGAATCTCTCTCGCTCTGTCTTGCCCTTTACTCGCGCACGTCTTAAAAGAACAGACTTCGAACCGAAGAGATATGTACTCTCAATCAGCGTGGGCGTCGATTTCTCGCCCGCCGCGCGACGACTCCGTTCGACTCACCCACGCGCGGATCAAGATCGATGCGAGGTGCGTCGCTACTTTTTTCTTCTTACATCCTCGTGCAAACGGATGCAAGGGCTCGAGGTACCGTTCGCATAGTGCGATGTACCCAACTTATCGTTTGACCCTCAAAGAAATTCATTACTTAATTTACTCGTTGATCTCGCCAAATACCTTGTCCAAAATAAAAACGGAGAATATTTAAGAAAAACATTTGCGATTTCACCAAACGCACTCTTTGTAAGTTTGATAATCGGCAAGTTTAGCCTTTGCCTAATCGGTTTTCACTCAAAGATCATCCGGCGCTTATTGCATTTGCGCCGCGCATTACCGGTGCGTACGCCACGCGATACGGCGACGGAGATGGGTAGCGGCGAGTCACGACCTCTCCCGTGGATTACGTAACCCGCGCCACGTGTGCATAAACCGTGTGCGGTATCACCATCGGAATATATCGGCGTGATATGCAGCTCTGCCTCCACCGCGTTGCATCGGCTGCCTGCTCGGTCGTTACGTGCGCCGGGCGTTTTCGCCGGCAAACTCCCCGGGGCGAATTTAATTCATTCTTGACGAGGCAGAAGATCCACTTTTACTACTCATGACCCAACATTTCAGAAGGTCGTTGCACCGCAGCCTCGTTCTCGGAGTCGGGGTCGGGGGTTACGCGCGCCTCGTTCCTACGTCGCGCTATCCGTTTGGGCTCGCATTTTACGACCGCTCGCGCTCGCATTAAGAGAAACCACCCGTTAAATACTCGAAAAAGCCGCTCCCGATATCTTTAACGTCTTCCGTTCCTCTCGTTTACGATTCTCGAAACACTAAAAGTCCAAATGCCACCACGAGCGCGTTATCGCCGGTCAAATGGATTTAAATCTCTCATCAGCGACGTTCGGAAAACTTTCATTTCCACTGAACGTTTTTAAGTGGATACCCAGAGAGCGATGTTAAACCGTACATGTAACCATCGTGTCTCGCGTATTATCGATTTTATCATAGTCTCCTACATATATAAAATATTAACACCATAAAAGCAAATGAGTAACCTTAAACAATTTTAACTGCTTGAACTCTTAATATATTATTTTTCTATAAGAAAGTACAGCTTATAAAATAGTATGTCTCGAGTATTTATAATATAATATATGACATACTTGTCGCAAAAATGATAACTTTTATTAGTATTTTCTACATATAGGAAGCGCTGTTATCGCGTAATGTTGCAAATAGTGAGGGAATACAGTCTGATAAAGACTCCTTTCACGTCTTGACATCACGGCTAACCTACCTCGCGTTTCCTCTGGAAGAAACGCGACTCGACACGAAGAGAACGTTTGAACTTTTGCGTCTATAAAAGTTTGCTGTATCATATAGACTCGATTCTATGAATTTGATGAATGAAATCGTAAAGTCCTCGAGGCTTCGCGGTCGAGGTTGACACAGAAAAAGAATTAACCCACCATCGTTCGCACTTATGTAATAACAGTTTATAATAAAAAATGACGTGAGTTAATGATGCTATTAACCCTCTGCGAACCAGAATAAAAGTCATGTTCCGGTTGGGATTAATTTTACTCTGAAAATTATCCTGAATATTATTATTATAAAAAACATAAACACAAAAATTTATCATCGTTAAAATTTTTGTTTGTTATTACACATAATGATAGAACTCTAGCAACACTATCTGGAATTGGTATTAAAAATGATAATATTTATTGTTTTCTTGTACTTTAGAGAAAAGGTATCGTGCTAACTTTGCAAAGTTAGCACATTTTTTCATATAAGGATTGCAGGACTCTTTTTTATTTTTATAAAGAACTCAAGAACTATGAAAAGTGCTACTAGAATTGTAATTATTTTTTTTTCTATATTAATAGAATTTCGTACCAGCTTCAAAGATCAGCAATTTTCATCGCGAAAAACGTAAAATTATCTAAATTAGAAATCAAACCTGTTTTCACACACACATTTTTTATAGTTATTTTTATCTTTATATTATTATAAAATCCGTTTTATATTCATCATGAAATACATATCTTATCGTGTTAAGCATTTCTTTGTGCGATACGATGGCAAATATTCCTAAGAAACTAATGGTTTCATATATCGCACTTACGGTACGCGAATGAGACGACCGCTATGCAGTGATTTACAGTTCCCGGATTGACAAAGTCAACGTACAACTATTGATAGCGCTTAATCAATAGGACGGCAATAAATCATTAACACATTATAACGCTAATGTCCAGGAAGCTATTGCATCGTTTATCATAATATCCTCAAATTAATATCTGTTAACAAATCTGACGGGTTATCGTCTATAAATTTACATCCATGTTATTATAGGCGACTATGTCCAAAGAAAATATGCTAAATCCGTTAATGTTGCCCTTTCGCACAATATTGTCTTCATACGTTGCTATTGTTATCTAAGATCATTATATTACAGTGCATTAATTTAATGAGTTCTTCCATAATTATTATGCATTTTTATTATAATTTAACACACGATATTTTGAATTATTATTTTAAACTCCCCTCATATTAGTAAAAAGTGTCTATGTAGTCTATACTATAATAATTTCTTATATTTGGAAACAATTTTAAATTATAAAAAATTGCGAAAAAATAGTCAATTATTTCAAAGGATTACTCTGTTCATCCATCCAACCTCCTTAAAAAAATAGCTATTCAAAATAATCGAACACGTTTTTCATGATTTTTCTTAATTTTTAAAAAAATTGTTTCCGAAGTATAAAGAGTGTACAATGAAAAGAAACTTTATAAACACTCTGTATTACTTATATTATAATCAAAGGATTGTGCGATCAGTTCACCAGTTTATGTCCTAAAAGCTGAACAAGACATCCACCCACGTTGGATTCTACGAACGTGCGGTTAACCTGTTGTGAGAAACCGTCCGTGAGATAAGAGAGAAAGAAAAAGAGAGAGAGAGAGAGAGAGAGAGAGAGAGAAAGAGAGAGAGAGAGAGAGAGACTCAAAACATGGAAACTCAATTTCGAAGGATTAGAAGACACTGTTTCGTCGAGAGGTGCTAAAATGTCGCTTTCTATTCAGAATGATGTTCTAACTTTTTAATTAATTTTAGTTTCTAAGCTGCGAATATTGTTTCGAGTTGAAAGCACAAGTGGATTATAAAAAAATAAAACTAGAGAATTTTTTAAGAAAAATTAACAATGATGTATTTCGTTGACCACTAACTTAGACCACATTTTTTAATATAAAAATCTCAAAGTATGATACGACATAATTTTTATCTTTACATACTGTTTTAGAAATTATGTTGTCTTTTTTCTTTTTCGCAAGGAAAAGTCTTAATTCATCCAAAAATAATAACCGTAAAGAATTGCATCACATTATGACGGTTTAAAGTGCAGTTTTGAGCATGAAACAGCGGAAGTCAGTCTCTACCAGTGACATGTCATTAGCACGCGAACAAATCGTCCCTCGGAAGCTTATCGGATGTGTCAATCGACAGGCTGCCGATGGTAGACACGTAAATTTTGCCGGTTGTGTGGGAAGGGAACGCTACACGACCCTTTCGTCGAAGAGAGGCTCTCGTGATCTTGACGTCGCGATCGAAGAAAAGGTAGATGGATAGAGCGACGGAGATAGAAGAGCTGGTTTTAAACGCTACAACACGCAGCGAGACTAAATCCTGAACTGTTTCAGACGCATCTTTTCTTAGGAATGTCGCCTCTGATGCTGCTGCGCGAAAGATGAACGATAAAACAAATATTTTATTGACAATGTCATAATATGCTTTCGATGTCAAAGAAAAAAAAAAGTAATATATATATATATCTGATTAATAGGAAAAATGTCTTGATTGTATATTTTATCGTAACCACTTTCTTTCTTTTCTGACTGTCCTGAAATAAGTACCGATCATTTTCATACTGAGACATTAAAACAAGATACGGGATGAAAGTCGTTGCGAGAACGCAACGCTAATTCCTTTCTCACGAAAATCTAAACGATCCTTCTTGTTATCCTTGAAAAATCTCGAAAACCATTTTCACTATTGTTATTCGGACACGATTGTTACGAATCACGTCTACGCCGCGTCGAAATCGTTCGTCGTCATTCCCGGCACGATTCGAGACGGCTGGCTCGCATTAGCGGGCCCATTAATCACAATTACGTGAATTCAGGTCCTGGCACCGCGTGCGTGCGTGCATGCGTGCGTGCGTGCCAGCCACTCACGTGCGCTAAAAGCGGCTACATGTGTGCGCAAGTCCGCATCTCGCGGATGAGGACACGCTCAGCGGTGAGAAACGCCACAATTCACCATGGTAAAAATACGCCGCCCACTGGACAACCGGCGACAAACCCCCTCTTGTCGTCGCGTTCGCAACGGGCAGATTGCATATCCCCCTCCCTATCCCCTTACCCCTAGCGGAATCTCGATTGCGCGCAGAAAGCTTCTTGAAAATCATCCGCTCGAATCATTCGCGGAATTCGCGTGGGTCCAACAAAATAATTCTCGTGGACCGTCCGGGCTGATGTTCACCGACCCCTCTTCCCATCTTTTCGGCCGCACGCATACCGTTGAGGATTCCCGTTGGTTTCGTGCCATACAACCGTGTTGTTTTCGTGCGGTTGCACAAACCGAGTGCCCTGCAGGATTACCAAAAAAAGCGATAGTGGTAACAATAGCGTCGCAAAAATTTTCCACATAGTTTTTTCGGAAATTAATATAGAAATTGCTTGAAATCAATACACAATTATTAAAAAAGTCAGTTAATCATAGTCGATAAAGTTCCAAATATAATTCTAAATGCACAAAAAATTATTATAAATTCCACAATCATTTTCTGATATATATATAAGCAAGAAAATAAAATTTTTGAAAAAATTGATTGAACTATACTAACTTTTTTCTGTGCGTACACAAATATAATTTGTACCAAATTAAATATTTAGTTAGATAACCTGCATTTTGATCCAATTTTGCAGCTTATAGATTATCAAGGTGAGTTTGAATATTGTTCGTATACGTACAAACACTTGCAGGCAAGGATAGACGTTAAACGTCAAACAGGAATAATCTCCATGAAAATATGTCGGTGGATCAATGACAAGCGCCAATAGCGTGAATGAAAGCCTTGAATGAAGTTCGACGTTCACTCGTACACGGCAATGCACTCGGCGTGTATGTAAACGTACATTCGTGACTATCGTTAAAGGTATGGTTCAAACGACTAACACGTGGATCATCATCGGCGATACAATTCGCGTGAGCAATCATATTTTCTATAAATAACAGACACAACGCTG
Source organism: Monomorium pharaonis (assembly GCF_013373865.1). Lineage (NCBI taxonomy): Eukaryota > Metazoa > Arthropoda > Insecta > Hymenoptera > Formicidae > Monomorium > Monomorium pharaonis. Next base: position 30,354 of record NC_050469.1, on the reverse strand, counting down.
TTTATTTCGCTATAAGAAGTAGCAATTGCGACTTTAATTTACTCTAATACATTTTAATTCTCATCAAATGATTCATCATTATTCTCATAGTGAAGCTATCGTTATTGAATAGAGATAAGACGCTGTTAATATTTGTAGTTGTACGTTCTCTCGTACTTCATTTTTAAAGTGATTCCGCTTGATTAATGATAGACCGGGTCAACTAAACGCAACAGATTATTTAGAGTCTGGCTTAAGTGTCTCTGAAGCCGCTCGCGTCCGAGCGCGAGGCAGAGATCGCCGCAAACCGGCGGAAGAAGAATTACCCAGCGTAATGGACGCGCGCGCGTAATCCGCTATAACGCGCACGTCACGCACGGCTTTCGAAATCGCAAATAGCAGCGAGACCGGCGAGGGGGGAAAAAGCCATCCCGTGGCTTTGTGAACCCGCGGCCGCGGTGATTCTCTCTCTCCTTTTAGCACAATACAATCCGAAACGCAGATTCACGATTCGCGCTCACGTATTAGAAACTGCTACGATTCCGGCACGACACAAGTTTTCGTTATGCAACGCGACGAGAGATGATTTGACGGTGCGTCTAACGATCATTGGATAATATCCTGTGTAACTGCATAAAATCGATCTGTAGGCTTTCATTGAGAGATTCGCGCCTACGGGCAGGAAGTGGTCATTGACATCGCAGACCTTGTGCCGGTATTTCGAATCAATCTAAACATTTACATATGAATTGATATATCCGTTACCTATATAAAAGATATTTTCATTGTTAGACACGCGGATAAAAAGAAAACTTCTCTTAAAATGAATTCGCGTTTTTAGTTCAGTGAATTACATTGCGCTAATAGTTGTCTTTTAAATTTAAAAAACTGCATTTTAATATTTTGCAGTTTAATAGTTTTGATGCCAACATGCAACTATGACATCTCCCATCCCTTAAAAGACTGTAATAAAATTATTGCGAAAAATAACACCTTATAATTACAAAAAATATTTAATATATTTATATATTCACACATCGTTTAATTCTAAGAATATTATTATTTATAATATGTTTTATTATGTTTTGTGTCGTATAAATTAGTTATTATGAAAATAAATTAAATAAAATTCAAATAATAGCTCTTTGTGCTTTACGCTTTTCATTAAAACTTATATTTCTATTCTGTAGTAGTGATAGTTTGCAAGAATCCTGCACTCTTTGTCTCGCGTCTCTTGATTTTCAACAAAACACAGTGGTCCATCTCGGCCACAGTTTCGATCTTCAGGGAGCACAAAACGGAGGAGAGGCTCGTATAAGGCGAGGCTGAGCATCGAAGATGGAAGTAGTATTTACTCGTTGAAGGACTTTTACGGTGTGGCAGCTGCGTACCCGTTCACTATCGTCGAATATTTCATGGAAAAATGATAAACACAAAATTCCTTTTAAATATATATTAAAATTTGTTTTTTACCCTACTTAAAGAAATAGTTGCCACTCATCCCTCCTTACCGTATTATATAAAAATTTATAAAAACTATAGTTGTAATTATTATAAGTAGTGTAATGTCTAATATTATAAACATTATTGCTTTGCAACTTTCTACATTTACTATTTATAATTACGTATTTTGATTACAAAAGAATTAAATTGAACTTTGTAAAAAAAACTCTTATGAAAGTACATAGTCTCTTACTGAAAAGAATTTAGACTTTATCTACACAATTAACTGTTTCATACATAGAAATAATTTGATTTTCGCTTTTGAGAATGTAATCCAGTGTACGGTGCAGCTTCCTCGCGGCGTCCATGAATGCCATGTAAGGTACATAATGCGAATTGCGTCCCATTGTGTGCTCATGGATGGACCATGTGCATACAACACAAACCCGCCTTTTCCTTCGTTATGCGCGCCGTGCCGCGGTAGTCCTCGGCACGCGGTGTTTACTTTGACGAGCGCGGTCGTAAAGTTTGCGAACGATTATGCTTTTTTTTCTCTCTCTTCCCTTCTGGACCCTCCCCCGTACGGCAAAGCTCTCGAAACGATACCCACTTGCGAGTTTCGAACGTAGGTACTAAGGTAAGGTAGGTACTGGCTTGAAGAGTATCGCTACCGCACGCAAAAGTATCAGTGCCATTGTTACCGTAGCGCTACGTAGCGCTACGTTAAGAAAAATTCGTCCGTACAATATTGCGACTTGGTTGGCGAAACCTTGAAAATGTGCAAACTAGGGCGAATTTCTCGGACCTCTTCACACAGGCTATTATCATCGGTCTTTCGCAACGACCGCACCGTAATTTATTGTGTGCATTTCTGACAGATTTTAATACTTCACGCTGCGATAAAAGTAAACTTACTTCCATAAAATCTTGCGCGTTCAACACTGTGGTTGGTTAGTCGAGTAATTTACCCGGCGATAATATTCGCATAATTGTACAATATTTACTTACGGGTGTTAACTTGAATTTTGTAAAAAAAAAATTCCCCCAAAATTTCCAGATTTTTCAAGAAGTTTATTCAAAAATTCAGATAAGACAAAATGTTTTAATGTAATTCTGAAATAAATTTGTTTTCTATTATACACATTTTTCAATGTTCCTTAATCACACAATTATTTAAAAAAAAAAACCATATTTTATAAGTGTTTCGAATATTAAATTGAAGAAACTCAAAAGAAATAACATAAAGTAAATAACAATTTGTCTACAATATATGAATCTCAAAAATATAAAATTCTAAAAGTGATTTAAACATACAACGCCAATTTGAAATCTGTATTGTATCAAAGTATTAAACATATAATATTGATTCCCTTCGTGGAAATTAGAAAATTTATATAACATAATTGTTATCGTATTTGAATTGAATTTCTTCATTGAATATCCTCACGGAGAAATGCGATATCATTCACATGATAGTGTATAACGGTGGCAATTTATTGCGGGCAATGTTTTTTGTGTTCGATTTAATATTTTCACGTTCGACCACTTCATGCAATCATTTCTTAAAGTTACCTTCCGATTCTGTTCTCCTTTTTAATCCGTTGGCGAATGGACGGCCATGCCGCATGGTTATTCATCGAGCCCTGAATCGTTTGTTAAATTATCACGAAATTCTGCTGACAGCCCGCGTGATTGCGATTTATGAAGCGACCTGGAGATATTTTTTATCAGTTCGTTAACTCATCTTTATTCTTGCTTACGCGCACTGAATCCTTCTCTGATCATGTAATTAAGGAATTCATATCTTTTCTGAAACGGTACTACTTGTTATTTTCTCGGTGATAAATTTTCTGTAGCAGATATGAATGAAAGTGTTCCGGTAATTAAATATTATAATTGTAAGATATTGCAGAGATTGAGCGTAATCACGTACAATTGTACAAGCGCAATTTTTCAGAAATTTTATTAATAGCTCAACAAATCAACGGCATTCTTAAAACAGTCTCAATTAAATTTATTTAACGCGAATGCTGGCTAAATTTTCATATCTTTGGTATTATACATTTTTAACAATTTTCATAAACGCGATATTGTTTTATTTTCTACTTGTTACTGCATTACAACAAATTATCGCATGTACAAATTACTATAATAAACGATATAATGAATTAAGAGAATTTAAATGTGAGAAGGAGATTCAAACTTTATATTTTATATTAAAAAGTCAAGTAATGCTTCATCTAAAATATATCTAAATGATAAAAAAATATTTAGCTGAACCAAACAAATTAAAAGGTGGAATAATTCGGAAATCAATTTTTAGGAATTGTCTACAAAGGGCGATGAATAACCGGGATCCTTTTACGTCGTAGGAGACTCGGTTGCTCCTTTCTCCCTCAGAGGTCATCAGGAGCCTCTCGTAGCTTGCGGTATCTTATTATTCGGGAATTCTACCTCCGGTACGCATAATATTCGCGAACACTCGCGGGCCCGCCGCTCCCGAGTCGTATTCCCGGAGCGTTTTCCATACGGCGCGCGGTGCGCGGCGCGGTGGCGGGCGGACCGGACTAGCCGCTCGTCCGCGTGCAAAAACGCGCACGGGTGGGATCCTTTTTGGCTTCGCTTTTTGCCGTGGGGGCCGGCCGTAAAATTAGCATAACTCCAATATATTATCCGCCTGTCCGTGGACGAGCCACAAAGTCCCGTGCTTATGCAGCCCGTGCGCATACGACGTCCGATCTTTTACGAGCGGCCCGATGCGGACCGAAAGCGCAGTTTCATTGAAAATAAACTTGTCGGTCGCGCAGATAATTGCGTGTACGCCGCGACACCTAGACGGCCACGCGACTCTCGTCAACGTGAACGCGCGTGTGCGTGGCATTCCCACGAGTTTTTCCCTTTCCGTTCAAACAATCGCCACCCGAGGTATAATGTCGTAATTTCGGAAATCTTCGAGAAGGAGGGATGATTCTTCGAGAATGAAATAAAATTATTTAGAGTTTTAACTTTGTTTATCGGCTGTTTGTCGCTCCCCAAAAATCGTAGAAAGAAAAAAAGAACTATAAGAATTTATTCTCTTACAAGACATGTTTTTATTTAGAGAAATACATTTTTCATCATCAAAAACGCTGAAAGAAAATCGGATAAACTTTGACGGAAGGTTGCGACTCAACATCTCAACTCTCGACGAGGAATGCCGGTCACACATCGGAGCAGGGTATCCTCTCGATATTCGATACCCACTTCGACACTCGATACTTAACTAGACCGGTCGTCCGCCTCAGATGCAGACTCCGATAAAACATTCTTTTTTTATTTTTCTACGCTATTGTCGACCGCTTGTCATGCCTCACCTTTCTTCGCAGGCTGCGTCGACATCTTGACACGAAGAGACAAAAAACGAACAACAACAGGAGATGTCGCGAGAATCACTGAGAACTATCACTGATCGATTCAACTTTCATCGACTGCTAAAAACATTTTCTTCGGCAAAAGTGCAATAGTAACATTGTTTATTATCATATATCAATTATATACAATATATAATACAAGTTTCACATTTATTGGATGAAATTTTTTAAAAACTCAGAAATTAAGTTTGATAATAAAAATATATTTCAACTAATGTCAAAAGTACTTCACCAAAACATTTTTTAAACTTAATTACGTCCGTGTTTAACAGTAAAATTAAAATAATATTTTTTTATATAAAGACAAAATAAAGCAACAAAAAAAATTAAGTAATTAATAATATTTAATAATTAATTTAGATCTTCAATCTTTATTTTCTACTAGAATCACGTTTGATCAAAAAATTTGAATGGTTTTTCGAGTTTTTCCAATTAACCTAAACATTAATGATACATAAGGAAATTTTATTCTACACCGTCGGTAGTCTTCAAAGAGGACGAGCCTCCTCAAAGAAGAGTACTATTACTGGCACGTAGCACCCGCTGTAATTGTATGCCCTCTCTCCCTCTCACCTAGCCCCCTCGGACAGGAGCGGATCTATACAGAGCTAACTAAGCAAACAGTCTTCAGCTTCCAATCATCCAGAAGCTCTACACGATAATTTTAGAAACATCTGTCAAAAATTTTATAGTTATAAAAAAGCTTTATTATATTTTCTTGGGCCATTATTTCCGTTGGAGCTCCAAAATCGTTTCAAATCTTTGCCTTTCGGGAATACAATGTCACGCAATAATTTCGGAATATATTGATCTTTCCATTGTGATATAATTGTGCGTGAAGAGTTCAAACACCGAAAAGTCGTCATCCACCTCGGTAGAAAATATTCAATATCTTCGCAGACATCCGGCACATGTTGACCGCGCGTTTTATGGCGCGCCGGGAAATGCGCTCTGTCGCCGATATGTTTACCCGTTCATGAACCAGAGGTAGACTCCGGTTAAAACACGTGTCCAGTGCGGCCAGATTCGCAACGGTCGTAAAGAAAAGTGCGGATCAGTGGAGTCGCGGCTTTGTTCCTTCGAGTTCCGCATACTTGAAGGACCGAAAAAGAAATGGAACGGCAAACCGCGAGTTCCCGTCGACATAAAAAGATATTTCATAATAACAATATCAAAAGCATTACCCGATATATTGTAAAATAACACGTTTAAAAATATATAGTGTTATTCTAAAATAAAACAGGCAATGTGCTAGTTAAATTATATTAGAAAACGAATCGACATATAAGATTATATAAAATTGTTAATATTTGTTTTATTAAAAAAAAAACTGAATTTTTATTTCCGAGTGACACATGGTGTATCCAATGCAAAAGTATACTGTATTGAACATTTTACATAATACACATTTGCCAAAGTTTACTATTACAAAATCATCTTAAAACACGCCATTTAAGAGACAGTCATCGAATCCTCTCTAACAATATATTAGGTTTTAGATTAACGCGATGGATAAAATGGTAAGTCAACCGAATTTTATAAAACGAAATTAATGCAATGCTCGCCGAGCATTTCTTGAAATCAAAAAAAATTTTTTTCGTAATCAGTAATTCACATCACAAAAATATTACGGGGTATATTATCGATTCAGAATCTCAAGAGAGTTCCATGAACGTCAGGTATGCAGTAGGGTCTCAAGTTACGAAGCCAGTATATCTGGCTTTTGTTTTGACTGCTCTCATTGGGCATCTAAGGGGTCCCCGTCTACCGTTTCAAACCACGAACCCTGAAGAATCAAACGAGCAGAACGCATCGCCATTGTTTTCGGGGACCAAGTAGAAATAGAGGAAAGCGAAGTGACATTGGCGGCTACGATAGAACAGTGTATTGTATTATAATATACATTACAATTGTTTGCCTAAGTGGCTCGTAGCTTGTTCCTGTTGCGCAATTTATGGCTGTTCGTTAGCCAGCCATATTGTTTTCCAGGGATTCGCATTCGAATTCGCATTGGGATACACACAATGGAATCTTGTTTCTTTCTCGAGACAGTCTTTAAGTTGTATTGTACAAAAAAGATAAGCCCTTAAAATTATGTATTATATCTAAAATTCGTAAAAAACTTTTCGATCATAAAATTATTATTCTGAAAAGTTTAATAACGTGAATTTTAATAGACTGAGGAAGCGAGTAAAAGTTGAGCGTTAATTTAAAAACTAAACAAACTGTAATGTGTTTGTGGTGAATTTGATTGTAATATATATAATCATATATAATCGTTCCTCTTATCATACAACATTTATAATAACATTCACAATTACTTGATATTGATTTTCAATTTTTTGTGTCACATTTTTAAAGATCGATTATTTTATAACTCTGTGAAAACAAGTTTCTTGTTATAAAGTCAAATATCAAACAAGAAACATTTCACAAAAATATTTCACATTATAATTTCATTACAATGTAAAAAGATGTTTCATGAAATAAACAAGTATATTAGATATGCTTTCCGTTGAGAGGCCAGTATATTAAATATTCAATCGCAGGAAATTTCTCTGAACCGCAATGACGGAATAAATATCGTTACTGGTACACTCGAAGACTGTGATCGAGGAAAATCTTTGGGGAGAATTGACGGATGCAGCTGTTCGTTTCGATATTATCGATTCCTTAATACGCGACAACGTCGGCGACGTTGTGCGTGTATCCGTGACTTTATACAGCCCTGCGAGGGGCCCTCCGTAGCGGGCGGCGCGGCGGGACGAATGGAACATCTGCCGGTGGTCCGGGCCCTTCTCCAAACACCACCACCTTGCACCATATTACACAGAGGACCCCAACGCGTACGTACTATCCATGCCGCTGACATTGACTGGGTTACGACATGCGCGTTTTCACATTTTATATATTGTGTAATCGTAAAAAAAAAAAAGAAAATAACTGGAAACAGAAAATTAAATAATGTAACTATTTTTGCAGTAATATAAATTTTTTGTAGAAGAAGATTACTAATATTGGTACGCACTTTGTTTTTGGATTGTAGTTTTTAAACAAAGACTAAAAGTACAATTTTTTAAAATATAAATGTATACTAAAAAGTATCAGATGATGTATCAGTTTTACAATACTATTTCATATTTTGTAATAATTAATGTTCGTAATGTAACCAAAAATGAATGTTTGTGAAATTGGGCCACAAAACGGGTAACATTTTTCATTCCTTTTTAACATAAATCATTCGTACAAAATATTTACAAGTTAATATACATGAAGATTTTTAAAAGCCTTTCACTTCGATGTAAAACACTTTTGTCGATTATACAAATATCGTAACTATTCTATAAGGCGCAACATGTATAAACACAACTATATATAAAAGTTAAATTTGTTTCTAGTAGATTTTATATTTAAAAAGTCATGAATTTTACATCCTTAATTATCTAGGTAGATCATACTTTTATCAGTATTAAATATATAAAATTAAAATATAAATAATTATACAAAATTAAAACACAGTGCAAAGTTTAGTTTCTGAGAAAGGACATTTACTATTTATTCCACTATTAGTCACCTTCCTTTATATAAATGCAGCAGATTTACAAAAAAACAAATTTTGTGTAATTGTATTAAAAAATTTTGACTTAAAAAATACGTTCAAATTGGCATTCTATTTTGATTTTGTTTAAATAACATTCTTTTTACACAAAATAAACAGCATTATGATCAAAGCAGAATATTAAATCTAAAAAAATTGATGTAAAATGCAAGACACTAAAATTGTCTGAATTTAAAAGATAATTTTTAATAATTTACAAATATTAATAACAATTTATAACATTAAAAAATAGTACTAATAATCATATTCCATTCAGTTGTTCAAAAAGTTAAAATTAAAATATTTGAATAATTTAATACTTCTTGCGAAAGTATTGAGTATGATATATGCAGGCATTAAAGTCACCGAAAATTCAGTGATTTCAACGATGTCTTAAATAAGACATGTGTCTTAAAAACATGTTTTAAAAGAGTTAAATATTTTAATTAAATAAAAGTACGTAAAAAATTATATCCAATTCACTATGCTTTGGTAGCGTGTTTGCAAGTAATATTAGAACAAAGATTTATGATACAAATTAACATGTTTATTTATATCATGCAGTAAAACTATCTCTCGTTTATGGAAATATATATGTATATACACTATAGCAATAGTAATAAATATCTCTTTCGAAATCTCTATTTCGAATTAGGTTACCCAACAAATAATTCTAATTCTATCAGAACTGTTCTTACATGTGTTCATTAAAATTGATAATAGCCCACAATTTTCTTTTATAGTATAGAACGATAGTAAAACATTTAGAGTATAAATTCTTTCGAACAGTAACGAAAAGTATAAATAGTACAATAAATCGTAAATAAGGATTATATAACCAAGCAAATATGTCACCTGTATCCTCAAAAATTTACTAAAAAAATATTACAAATCGGCAATATCTTTCTTAAGATTGGTTGTTCCAACTTCTTGGTAAACTTACTATCAGATAAATATATGTTTATCTTTATTTATTTAAAAAAAGAAATGAAGATAGACATATGCTTACCTGATAAGTAAGTTCACCAAGAAGTTGGAACAACTCAATCACTGCAAACCCAAGTGTGTAGTTTTATACACTTTAAGTGTGTAAACTCATGTAGTCACTTTTTACGCGTCTGTGCGTGTGTATTCGTCTTTATCTGTGTAATTGTACATACTTTACTGTGTATTTTTACACAGTAAAGTGTAAAACTATACACTTAAGTTTGCAGTGATACTATTATAAGTATTATACGTGATATAAATTATATATAAATTTACATACAACAATAGCATATCTCTATTTTAAATATGCATTACTGCAGAATTATAAGCCGCGTGTTATCAGCGGATTTCCTATTCAATTGTAAGAATAAATGAGCAGAAGAAAAACGTTAAAAGCCAGTAGTTGTAAATTCAAAGGTCATTTAGAAAGGGCAAACGGAAAATCGAATGTGAAATGAAATTTTGATGGAATTTTGTCTTTTAATCGCAATCGTCATAACGATAAATCCCATTTTGTCTTTTAGCGGGGAGGAGGGAAGAGACAAACGCGAGATAAATAACAGAACTTCAACGGTACATTGATTTGTAAATCGTTAGTCATTATAAGGTAAGTCTCCTAATGAACGCATGGTAACCTATGGAGCGCTTACAACGCAGCTTACAAGCATCCGCGATTACGAATCGGCGGAGCGTTAAAAGTATCTTCGGGATTCTTCACTTTAGAATGAAGGTACAGTTACGCGAGGTCTGTATATATACGCGCGAGATGTTTGTTGCGCCAGGTGCATTTATCCTAGTAATTAGTAGTAATAGAGAGAAGGCGCGGCGATTTCAGGTCTGTCGATGGAAACAATTTACGCCCACACAACCAAAATAAACTTTAAATAAACACGAATAAAAGATTATTTAAGATATTTTGAAAGATGTAATGCGTATACAAGAATTCTAATTAGAAAATTGTGAATACGTGAAAATGTATCTCGACTGACATAAGGCTTTTGCCAGTTATCCTCTTTAAAAAAATGCATGTAATATGAAGTTTCTTTTTCACGATGCTGATTCTGGAAGTACTACATTTACCTCAAAGTATCTGAGCGAACTTGAATATATATAAGACAAAAAATGTAATTAAACTATCAACTGCTTCTACGTTTTGTGCCATGATGTACATGTGCGAGGAAAATGCTCTAAGAGCTCTAAGAGCAATGATGTTAAAAAATAGATATTTACGCAACTAGTGTGGTAAATCGGCTAATTGCCCGTTAGTGTGGGATATAAACATACGGGCCGAAGGCAAGTGACACGAGAAAAGGACCATTTTTCATACACTGGTAGCAAAAAATAATTTATTAAAAATCAAATCCTGAAAGGATTCCGTTTAGTCCAAAGTACTTATGTGCACAAATATTTATAGGTTTCGCTTGTTTTTTGCGTAAAAAAATATAAAATTATTTTAAGCAGAGGATTCATGTGTTGAATTATATTTAACGAGTTTAAAGCTAAATGTTTAAAAACGTTAATTATATGATATTAGTAATTAGTAAATGTAGAAAATATGAATTAAATATATATTTCTTATTTTTATCATCTAATCCATCTTTTGCTTAATATAACTATAAACAATGTAATAACTATAAATATTTCTATTATAGTCGCTTAATTACATTTCTTGACTCTCGCGATAATTACACAATATTGGGATTGATTATTGCGTTATGACGATTTCGCTGCTAGTGTCGCGTAAAAAAACAGCGATTCTTGACGAGTACGCGAAACGACCAGCGTAGCATTTCGTGCCAAACATAAAAAGTGACCCAGCTTTTAAAACTGTTGAGAGTGACGCATGAAATTCCGTTCACGTTCGAAAGTGACGTGAGTTGTTCGTGAAGGGACGACAACGACAACGACACGAGCTACGACCATGTTTCGTCTATGTATAACGGCGCGTTATTATGCATATGTAATCTGAACATGGTTCGTGTTAAAGTTCGCATTGGCATATTAAAGAAAGTTCGAACGATAACAAGTTTATTGCTGCAAAAAAGTTTACTTCAAACATGTTTTACAGAATAATATCCTTTTCATACACCAACATGCTTTCCGTTATTAAAACCATGTTGCATCAAGCAGAGCATAATAAAGGCTTTTTGTTGTGTTTTGCTAAGTAAAACATTAAGCTCGTAAATTATAATAAAACTTGCCTTAAACTTACATATTAAATGGATTAGTGTTAAACAGTGGATACTGAAAATAGTTAATAATTTAAGCTATTAATTATAAGTATATACAGAACGTAAAATTAATTACGATGACTGAAAATGCCATCGTGCATAAAATAATTTATAATTTATATTTAATTTAATCATTTTTTGGTGTTTAACAAAAGATTGCAAATTACTGACATAAAAGCAATACATAATAAAGTATTCATTACATAAAACATTGGATAATGGCAAATAATATATTATTTAAAAAATTATGATAAAATTATGATAAAATAATATAAAAAATTTACTGAAATGAAAACAAATTACAATTATGATAAAAAAATCATTACTTTCAGATAAATAATTCATGATCTATATTTGATACATTTAATTACATGTTTCATATATTTTTATATAAACTTTGACATACTTTGTTATTATTTAAAATTACGATTTAAATTAAAAATATATAAAATTTGATGTAAGTCTTTTTAATTTTTAATTAAAAAGCGATAACTTAGTTCTCTTAATTTTTTACAAAGATTTGTCTCGGCTCATGTATCATTTTTAATGCATAAAATTCTATATTTTAAATGCTGAAATTATATATTTTATAATTAATCTCTTTTCTTATTACACACACACACACATACACACGCACGCACGCATGCACACATACAAAGAGTCTCAAAATTATAGACATAGCGCTTGCAATTGTCGCGCATAGAAGTAGAACAGACCAAATTGAGTAGAAAAATTCTTTACCATTTTGCAATTGTCGCAAGTATAGTTTACGGTAAGAGTCTTATCTTGTTTCGCGCTGTCGCGCGCTTACTGGTTCGGTATAAATTCGGTATAAATTCAACAACAAAATTATGGTATAAATTCGGCGGTAGGCCGGGCAAAATGTCTATTCTTTCTTAATTAATAACTCGTAAACTATTGCAACAATTGCAAAATGGTAGAGGACTTTTCTACTCAGTTTGGTCCGTTCTACCTCTACACAAGCGCTATGTCGATAATTTTGAGACGATCCCTGTATACATTGAAAACCGGAAATCTCTTTCACGTCCGCCAGAATTTCTCGGTAATTCTGAAGCCGAGACTCATAAAAGGTTTATGGGTAAATAGCATTCTAGGCATAGTGTCAAATATTGTCACGCCTTATCTCACACGTGCGTCTCTTAAGGCTAATCTACAATATGCTCTTTGCCTTATGTTTCTTGTTTTTTGCCTTTTTGCTCTTTGTGTAGTATTTTATCAATAATCGTGTTTCTTGTCAGACATGTATCTTATCTCTTTCGTAGTTCGTCAATTTTTATCTTGCTCATTTCAATAAAACATTGTGCCAAGAGACAAAAAGGCAATAAAGAAAAACAAACAATAAGACGCAGACAGCACATTAGATTAGCCTTTATTCGTGATTATCGCGTCAAGAAAGAGTATCGGTTATTTAATGGAAAGCAAATAGAAACACACAAAATTTCATGCACACATTCTTTCATATAAACTAAACGAAAAAGTCATAAACTACAGCTTGTGCAGTAGTATTACTTAAGTACGTATCACTGAAACAAAAGAATGAAGAATTTGCCCCCGCAAAGTCATAAGCATGACTCACTCTCGTTAAACACCGATGCTTAAAATGATTCCATTACTGTTATATATTCCGTATATTGTTGTATATTCCGCTCACATCCGTACATTGCTCATATATATTAAAATATATTTAAAACTGAATGTGAAACCTAAATTATCTTAATAATTGTAAAATATACAAATAAAGGGCACATATGTAAAAGTTGTGACATAAACAAAATTAATCTCATGTTTCACTCTGTATTTCAGTGAATACAGTGTTGCAATTTTCAACAATGTACATTACACGTATCGTGCCCCGCCGTTGAAGAGAAAGTTCATACCTTGCAGCGGTTAAGTAACTCGCTGTGAAGCTAATCCCCAGTGAAGATCGGAGCGGGAGAGCTTTGATTTACGGCGGATAATTAATAAAGAGGGCAGCGATTGAATATCTCGCTGATTTAAACTTTCGCGCAGTCGTCGCGATATTAATTTAAGGAAAAAATTTTTTGGAGTAATTTTCTATTTTTTCTGAATTCTATCTTCTCTGCAGAGCATGAAATAATTAAGAAATACTCATTTTTGTTAATAAAGTTATTAGGAAAAATGGACAAATGTTTGTTGTGTATTATTTCTAAATTATAACATTTCTAAATTATATAAATATTTCTTATTATTTTAAAGAATGTGAGGCACTTCGAGGGAGAGAGAGAGAGAGAGAGAGAGAGAGAGAGAGAGAGAGAAAGTTAATAATACTATTATATTTATAATGCAACATTGCGAATAATTATCTGTTAAACGTAAATAAATAAGATACTAATAGAATTCATTTAACGAGTCCATTACTTTCTCCGACATACTGGAAAGGTTAAGACCCTCATGAAAACTCGGAGAAACTAACTTACGTTTGATATCACAGAGGAAGTTAGTTAGAACACGTTAAAGAAAGGGAAAATATTATAAAGTATTATTTCTGCTCGAACAAATATGGATTTGTTCAAATCTCATTTAGCGTGACTAAATTAATACACGTTGTTATTATGAAGTTACCACTCATCGCGATCGATCATTGTTCCGCAACTCGAAATTCGCGAATCACGTGTGCCTTTTATCCACGCATATAATTATATACTTCGCACATCATGAATCGAATATAAATTTCAATTGGCCGTAATCGGCTTGTCGTTTTCTGAATGAAACTCCATCGACGTGACTGCGCATCTCCCGACCTCGCCGGGAGCAAGCTTGCGAGAGAAATGAATTATGTCATAAGATCATTTTCCACATCATCCCATCGATTCTCATTCATCGGACATAATTTTCATAATTCCTCGCATCAAATATAACGGCTATTTTCTTTAATGTTATGTTGACGTCAGAATAATGAATTTCCGTCAATGTAAAATTAGCCCAAATTTTCGAATAAACAAACAAATATATGCAATATATATATATATATATATATATATATACACACATTTATTCCACACAGTTGGAAAATTTGTGTTAAATTTAACATATATGTATTGCATATATATTTCAGATAATCCACTCAATCTTTTGTGTTGGTTTAACACAAGATCAATATGTTAGAAAATCAATGTTATGTAAAAAATTAATACAAAAATGTAATACTTTGATACAATTTACAATTTACAAGTAGAATGTAGAAACATTTTTGCAATAAAATTAACATTTATAATATGTTGATGCACATGCACGTTATTCATTAATTTTAAATCTTTATATTTCAAAACTACATTATTTTTGTTATTTGTTTCTCTATTCATTATGTGTTATTTTAACATAAAAAATATTAAATATTAATTTAACACAAAATAATATAATCACATTACGTTAAATTACATTTAAATATGTTAAAAAATGAACACAAAAATTTAATAAAAACCGATTTTAACTAAATGCAAAATATTTTCTATTGTATCTGTGCATGTATACATGTACGTATAATAAACTACATGTATATAAAATTCCGTATATACATGTAATGGCTCATGATATTTGTCCATTTATTCGGAAATAAAAAAACATATAGCAAAATTTACATATAGCGCCTGAGAATTAAATCCTATATAAAAATAAGCAAAACATTTCACGATGCATTCCACGACATGTAATGATCGGACTTTTATTAAACATAAGAGTAAAACGATCTTCCCGTGGATCTGTGCAAAATTGCAAATCATCGTCGCGGTTGATCGTGAATAGCTCGAAGAAGTCCAAGCCGGGAGAACCGAGCCCTTCTAGATCGGTATAAGGTCTCAGCCTAGGGCCATTATACTTAGTATCCCCTCGGTGTGTTCTTGTGCCTCACGATAATAAAGTCGACGCCGGCCCGGGCATGCCAGTCGTAGCGCACGTTATGAATAAGTACGCATAACGTAGCAACGTGTGCGCAGGAACGTATCTATATTCATGCACGGGATATCGCCGCGGGGCTCGGCCGAACAATACGCGAGGGAATACCGTATGTGAAACGGCCTGCCGACCCTCCTTCAGGACGAGGCATAAGGTTCTCGCAAACGTGGCCATTATGCAAAGGAACCGGGTACGCGAGTTAATTAGTTTATACCTACAGCGAGGCATTGAGAAACTGTAGCGATAATCGGTACGCAAATGCACCAACAAAGACGAAGCATTCACGTTGCGCGGCAAAAATTCAACGAATACGCGGCGCGATCACGTTACGACTATTACAAGCCGATTGTGTCTCTATTGCTATTTATACGGGATGATTTGTCCAACATAATGTCTTTCTATTAAGATAATTTTAGAATCAAGTTTCTTGTTGCAATTAATAATAATAAAGACAACATTTTTAACAAATTTGAATTTTTCATAAAAGTTTATGTAATTAATTTTATTAATAAGAAGTATAAAATATTTTTTAAAAATTTAAAGTGCCTTTCGATCTTTACTAACATATACAGTAAAAAATACATATACATATATCTTTTACTAACCTATCTATATGCATATTAATAAAAAATACATATATTCTACAGAAATGTAGTAATGCTACATATCTTTGTATAATCAAACGACTTATATGATTAATTGATTAATGCCAACACTGTTGTAGGTATATGCAAATGGATTTAGATATTTATAACGCACAGAAATCAAAGAAACTGATTATGACATAAAACAGATTGTAACATAAAACCCCAATGAGAAATGTATTAAAAATTAATTGAAAAATCTCGCGAATATAATGTGCCGCGGCAAATTGTCGATAAGACGGGCGAGGCAACAGGGGAGAGGAGTAATCGATGGCAAATACCTCTCGATACTCGGACGTAACCTGCATAAGGGGAAGTGGCAAGAAGAAGAATCGTGACTTTAGCTGCACCGCGCGCAAGAGTCGAATGGATAATTATTATCACGAGGAGGCGCGCGCGAAAACAGAGAGGAGAGGTGGAAGCGAGATGGGGACAAAGAGAGAGAGGGGGGGAGAGAGAGAGAGACTCAGCAGGGTTGCAAGGGACGGGCAAGATGAAGCGGAGGAGAAAGGTGTTGGATGCGAACACGTTGATCTGAGGTAGAGATGGTTCAAGGATCAATATACATGCACATTCTCTGTTAGTGCGCGCCGTCGAATCTGCCTTTCTCTTTCTCTCTCTTTCTCTCCCGTATCGTCTCTGAACCCTTTTTCGCTTCTCGCTCCTTCTATCTCGTTCTCTCCCCCCTTTTGCCTCATTGACCCCAAATACCAACGCACGATTAAGTACTCGGCCGACGATTCTTTCGTGACCGGCGAGCGCAAAGAGGCGCGCGATATAAATGTCTATATACGCGTGAATGAAGATAACGACTACGCTGACGGAGAATAAAGATCGAGAACCGGTCAGCGCCAAAGGTCGAGCAACGAATTTTCTTTCACTCGATCACAGGAAGTGATGGTAGCCAATAACGTTACCGACACATACTATATATCCGATACAAATTAGAATAAACTGAAGGTACACTGTACTTATATGTCAAAAAATCATAGACCATTCACCTTGCTGGATTAAAATAAGATAAAGTAAAAAACTCTCAATTATCGCATATGCCATTTTGCAAATATGACGTCTAAAGGGCGTCTAATTCAGCCTCGATCTCGCTATCTTCTTGCGTGAATGACAAAGTACTCCGGTGGGACTTTGTCCGAGGAAATAAGTCACGGTGAAAACGTCGTTGACTACTACCTTCGTATCTCGCACCTGCCGCTGACAAGACGCCCGAGTATTCTCTGCGGCGATGACACAGGCCACCAGCGCGGTTTTTACACATTGCCCGGTATACCAGCAGCCATCGGCAGCAACGTAATAGTTGCCATCAAGATCCTGCCGTAATAATTCGTCGCCGATCGCCATATATGTACGCGCGTCATGAACAAAAATAACGAGAGTAAGACAAATTATTGAAATAACGAGCGCAAGAAACGGAGAAAAGTGCCGCGAGACGCGCGCGCGATTAACGAGGGTTAAAATACTGATTTCTCCTTGCGTCACACACGTTAGATTTTTACGGTCGTTATCCTTTTACAAATCGACGAGTGTTAACGTACAATCGGGAAAAAATATCTAAATAATATTGCATATCTTCTCTAAATACAATTCTATATCCAATATACATTTTCTTAATTGTGGTAAGTAAAGTTTATCTTTGAATATTTATTAAGCATTCTTTCATGTATAATCCCTGAAATGAATATGGAATCAACAACTATATAAAAAACAAAAATGTTTTGCAACAGCAATGCTTGAGTATTTGCGTAGAAAAGATGTAATTAATATAAAATATTTAAAGGGCGTTAAATACAACAGACGTACACGATACATTCTTATTAAAGGCAGCTTTTGTAGCTTAAACAGCAAAAAATATAAATGTACACGGAGTAAGTGCAGATACATATGTTCCATATGCCCGAGGTGTATTAATTGTGCTGGATGCCATTCGTGTTTTGACTTGAGTTATGGATACCAATTGCTCGTAATTACACCGAACCGAGCACTCATCGTTTACACATAATTAGGTCCCGTATGGTCGGCGGCTTGAATACGACGCGACGCTCGCTGTGTTATATAAATCTAGGGATTCTCGGAGCTTTTTTACGAACAGATATTTTTTAGATACGCTTGTAAGAGAAATCTACGTGATAAATTCATACATGAACACAACATGAAAAATACTATATTGTCGAAGAACTTTTATGTTTTCTATCAGAATGTTCGTCATTAAATTTCATACGTTATTAGACGTTTTCATTATTTGTGTACAGTTTGATTTCTTTAATCTGAAATATAATTTCCAAGGTGAAAGAGAGAATACGCAATAATGCTCTTTAAGTTCTCAAGGAACTAACGGAAATGTACTATCCACCCTGAAAACAAAGTGTCACCCTTTCCCGCGTTCCGTCACGCACGGGGACTTATCGAAAACGCACCTGGCAATCGATAATCATACAAAGGTCCTTCACAACTCAAAACGGCCGAAAGGGCCAAAGGAAGGTACCGTACGTTGTATGTGATTAATTCAAGCAGTAACTGTAATTTCCTCAGCCGTGTAACATTTTTCAACTGATCTTGTCGCGTATTTACTCGAAAAGAAAACCAGTTCATATTTAATCGCCAACAAAGAACATAATATCTAATAATGATAACCTATTACACTTATTAAACATATTGTTTACGAATCAGTATTTAATATCATCTCGGTTGTCTAATATCTGATTAAGATTTATTTGAAAATTGTTATCATAAAATAATTTTTTTCATAAAAAACAGCAGATTGGTCATCAGAATATTAAAGAAATAATCTATTTAGAAATCACGCCAAACTACATTCACGAGCGGAAGTAAACTTACATATTAGATCGAGAAAGCAAACACACATACACACGACCGTAAAGAAATTCACAGGGGACTCCTCGTGCGTCGGAGTTATATCGAAAATTACACAAAGGCGGCGACAAGCGAACGTCCTCCATCTCACCGAGACGTTCCGAGAGGTTCGGTCTTGCAAACAATACGGGTCCATTGTGGTCCGGAATGTCGGACCACGAGAAGGGGAAAAGGGGGGGGGAGGTGGGGCTCTTAATTTGCTAATAAAGACACGACACAGGAAGTAACTTCAAAAGGACGCGCCCTATCCTCTCTCGTACGAATGAACGAACGAATAAACGAAATTATTTATCGAGGAATAAAAGGGACCAGTAAACTAAGAAATGGCGAGAGATTGGCGCGACGATGCCAACCGGCTGTGCGCCATTTTCGACTCGGCACCAATCTGGTTCGCCGCTGAATTAGCTCGGCACCCGCTAATTGATGCGAAGTCTCCTTTCGTATGTTCGGAATAACGCTAATTGAGAGACAGAGTTTACCGTGCGGTCAGTGGTTGCCGAGTTTCCGTGGATCTGCCTGCGGAACGTCGCGAAGAAAGTTGGAGCGACCAATCGAAGCGCGGTTATTCTGCTGGAGTGCGGTTTGCACAATAACGCTAATTTCCATGGGCCTGACAAAAAGTATGGAGGTGCAAAAAGTTGTAAAAACGATATTTATGTACGAAAGTTGTGCATACACAAAGTCTCAAGCCAGACAAAAATACACGACTCCCGTACACGAGTTTGAAGTACAAAGTAAACGAACTTATTGCAACGTGTTTTCCCGTTGCAATAAGTAAACAGAATATTTTTGTGTCACGGATAATTCGTAAGATTGGCGGCTGCAAAAAGTAGAACCGAAACCGATTTTTACGCGACACGCTTGTTAACTCGAAAATATTTAATTCCCCGCATCGACGTGTTCGGACAATCTATCTCTTATCCGTCTAATACGCGTTCAATGTCAGTGTCGGAGATGAGGATTGGACGGGGCCCGATAACGCTAAACGAGACTGTGGGGCGTGATGTTCGCGCAGAAAGCGCATGTAACGCAAGGCGCTTTTTACACGGCCCGACGCGCCAACGAGCCGGACGAGCACGGCCGCGCTCAAGCGGCGTGACGTGCTCTCGCATCGACACGATTACACGTACGGTCGTCGTCGATAGGCGGATTTCTCGGCACGTCTACAACACGGCATGCGTGCGATGATTCCGCCGTTATAGCAAAGAATGGGCCGCGGAGGACGGGGAGAGAAAGAGAATCGAAGCCCCAGGGGAGGTAGGGGGTACCCATGCGATTCCATTGTAGCCGCTCACTTGCTCGCTCGGCCGAGCTTGACGGAAGTGCACGGCCGACGACGATGATTGACGAATGTCGCGCGCGATCGTTATCATTATGGATTACAGGGGAAACAAAACGGCGCGAAGGAGGATCCGCTTGGGCGATCGTAACTCGAATCGCAACTTCCGCGATGTGACAATCGACGACTGAGAAACGTATGCATTGCGGTAAGGTGACAATCGATAGTGATTATTTGAAGTGTTTTAATCTATTTATTCAATTTTGTGATCGTTTTTATAAAAATTTTTCTGTAAAAATGATTTAGGACGTAGTAATATCCATAAAATTACAAACTAGAAAAAATAGTAGAGATGTCAAACATTAGCATCAAATTAAAAGTAATATATTCTATTTAACAATGATTGTTTCATATACATACAAGCAAGAAATTATATTCTTGTTTATATATAAAACAATGATCCTCTTATTTACGTATAATTTAATCTTCTTTATAGAATCATCTTGAATTTCAACAAAATATATATTGTATTTTTATTTCATGTAATATTATAAGTCATTTAAAGAGCACAATATGATATTTGATAATAATAGTGTTTTAAAATATATAATTTTTAAAGATATTTCCTATTTGATCTTCCCTGCCCGCCCTTAAATTATGAAAATTATTATTGAATAATAAAAATATATGTATCTTGTTAAAACTATACAAAATTCCTTATATAAACAAATTATGTCATTTTCAACGCTAATCTCCTATAATATTTAACGTTTCGAAAATAAAGATATTCTCAAAACAAGAATATTCCGTCTTTCTTTTCTGTACACCTGAATATTAACAGTAACTTAAAAACATTCTGTAGAATATTAATAATAGAGACTGTTAAATGCGCAAGTTATTATAGAATTACTAATTTACCTGCACTGATGACGCCTTATTTCTCGGTCATTCGTTCGCGTGTGTGACAATGAAAAGAAAGCGATGAAAAAAAGGATTCGAGGAACTTCTCTACCGCAGGCTCGTAATTTTCTTCAAAATCATACCGCGAAAAAGCACATGATCGAGACCGCAATGTCACCGGTAATTGCTCTGCTTTTATGAAATAAAGACAAGTGGAAAAGAAAAACGTAAGAGAGTCAAATCCTGGGAATTTTAGTAGGACTCGTGCCATTTGATGGCAGGGCGTGGGAGATCGTCGACCAGGTGCTGGTCGATGTTGGTTCAAGGACCATTACACAATGGCACTGTATGTGCGAGAGCGCGGGTGGGACACGAGAAAGTCACGTTTTCGTAGAGAGCAGCGGGCGAAATGAGGGGAAGAAGAAAAGGAAGGGGCAAGGGGTCGCATTTTCCGGGAAATCAAGTCTTCATTCGCGTCCGCACGAGAGGGATGCGACTTTATTATCCAGGTAGGAAATGAATTCGCGATGGAATTACCGGCCGACCACTTTCTTCTGCGCGACACAATGTACGAACGATGCATACGGAGCAGCCGTCGTGCATTCGTACTGTGCGTCTGCTGTTTACTTCGCCAGCCACGTTCGCTTACGTTCAGCTGATTGTGAGTCTCGTGCAACTGCGTTTCAACGATTGAGAAAAGAAAAGAATTTATGGTTGCGTATTTTCGCCTCAAAATTTTCTCCTCGGTTTAAATTTTGAATTTTTAAGAAATTTAAATCGAAAATCGATTTATAATAATAATATAATCGCCGTGCGGATATGGAGCGGCGAAAAAGAAAACTTTTTATTTCGCGAACATAGGGGCGGCGGATATACATTTACGTACATTAACAGCCGCGCCTTAATTAAGCCAGCGCCTTAAAAATTATCCCAATTAGGAAGTGAAGTATCGCAAATTGAGACCTCCATGATTACGTAATCATCTTATCCGAGGGGCTGCTAATTAAGCGGGAGGCGTCGTATCGAGAATATCGCTCGACTCGCGAACGCGCGAACGAGCGTGTCTTCGGTATTTTGATCGTAAATTCATTTGGCCGGCTAATTCAGCGCCGGCTCGATAGCGTATATACCCGACGATTTAAGAGAACCGAACTGAACTCCCGGCGCGCGGCGGGAACCACACCGCTTCCTTCGTTTACCATGAGACGGAGGCGCCCAATTAAAGTCGAGCCAGCCAATCAGCGTGAAAGCGCGGGACAACGCAAGCGCGAGGCATGCGTTATCATACGGCAAGATCGCGACCAAGTTTGTGGGAGCGAAGGTGGTTGATAAATCGGCGCACACCGTCGCACAGGTAGCTCACACGGATACTCGCGCACGGTTGGGAAACAAGCAAACGCATTCGTACGTATGTAGCATGTAGCATACGTTCGCAGCGTACAACGTGCGGAGACTTGCCGATGGGACTCGGTAGGAACGGCGTTTCTCACTTACAAGTGAGTTGCGAAAGACTACGTTAACGCACAGATTCTTCCTCTTATATGTGCCAAGTCGGGGAGAGACTTTAACGCTACTCGGAAGGACCTGACGTAATTTCCGGATAATCCGTCTAGTCGAGATTATCGGAAACAAAGCGATATTGTTTTGTTACATAAAGATTCATAAGACAAAAATGTGGAAAAATGTATGCATCAAAAAAAAGTTTCGTATAGATTCCATTTAGATATATTTTGCTAAGATTATAATTGATTAATTAACTTGATTTATAGAATTATAGAGGCAACAAAGTTAAAATGTAGAAAATAATTAGAATAAAATTTGCCTCAACGTTAAAAGAATAAGGCTGGATACTTTTTTAATTGCAATTTTTAAGGATGTTACATATGCCTCGTAAATTGCAAATATTGTTTTAACTTGAAAGGCTAAAGTTACCACTCGTAGTTAAAATTTTCAAAATAAAGATTTTATAATAATATTGCTATATTGCGCGATATTCGTGACTTTTCAATAATCACTAATTTTCCTAATTTTTGGTAAGACACTGGGCAAGTATTGAATGATTAAATATAAAACTAGAACGATCAATTAACGAATTGGTAATCGGCGCATTTAATGGAATGTTAGCTTCGTAAGTATGGGTTTCGATTGTTCCATCGCGTAAGCATGTAATATGAGCCAACAAGCCGTGTCTGCTAAGGGGGTCCGGCTTTCAAACACACGCAGGCTTCACTGACCGCGTGAAAAATTAATCAAGGCACCGTTCCACGACGCTGATTGTAAAAGGCTCGTTGCAGCTACGCGCTCGTTATCGGACGTCGTTGTTACCGAGAAAATTAATAGCGTAAATTCAGCGATCGTTCGCGTTGCAAGGCATAAAAAGAGACGTTCGCCGCTTTGTGCTTAATTGGCGGCGAGACAGCCGGCATGCTTCTACTACTGATTTCTCTTACGATCGAAATGCCGGCCGGCCATAACGCGGTGATAATAATTGGAGAGGCTAACGTACGCGCGCGCTCGGCCGTCTTTAAATCAGATTCTCGACTTTAATGGGCAATTTAAAAAAATATGGCGAACGACAGTAAGAGTCCATCCGGACGATACACTGAGGTGTTACGAAACATTATGAACGTATTTAATTGTATCGTTAATCAACAAAGTTGATGCACATAATGGTTTCACAAATTTAACACTTTCAAATCTCAAATATATAAATTTAAAAAGTACAAACTTAAATATTTGCAAAGACTTGAGTTTCATATGCGTCAATGTTTGACATATTAAAATTTTTGTTTTCAAAATATTGGCAACCCATTTTCAATTAAAATAAAAAATAAATACTAACTATATCAAAGATTGGAATTTATTTCAAAACTTTTGTTCGATAATAAAACTACCTTAACCACGACATTTCTGGTAATCTTGCCAGCGTAAGTGATTATTGTCTATATAAAATAATCATAATTTCTAGAATGTAATTTACAAATCAGTGGCTCAATTATACTCATATTTTTTAAAAATTAAAATATTTTTATAACTACATAATGATTAAATCTTATCATTCCAAGTTCAATTTCGCTACATCATCTTTCCGCTTTGATCGACGAGTTTCGCGGGCTCCAAGTCGGGCGAAAGTCGGGTTTTGCAAAACGGTCCGGCGAAAACGCGGGTTCGAGGCACGGAGGATTTCCCATGACCGTTTCGCGATTGGAGAGGAGTAATTAGTCAGCGGACGATCAACCGCGCGCAATGCATTCGCCTCACCGTATAGCGCGCGCAATGCCATTTATCAGGCGAATGAGTGACCGTGTGCGCGCCCGTTCTTACGTCGATGCAGAGCAAGAGACGATACCGGCGACGGACGGAAGCCGGGCGTGATTAATAGCGATACAGTCGCATTGACCTGATACGCGCTCATCCTTGTCTGCGCTCTTGGGGAAAAACCGCCGTCATCGGTAACAACAATCCTTGTTCGTGCTCTCGCGCCCGAGGGCGCAGTCACTTTAAACCGATACGAATCCGGATTACGTTAAACCGCTTCCACGTGCTCTACAGTCCACGTCGCGGGGAAATTGCACAGCGCCGAGCTGCTAGGGTGGTCGGTCTCGCGTCGCTAGCGCGTGGACCAACTCCCATCGTTCCTTGATCTCGGCTTCTTTTCGGATCGCCGCCGCGCCGCGCGCCGTCCCGTTTCTCGCGCTCCGTCCTCCGTCGTCGGACCACACACCGGACGTTTCCACACCGGCGATGAAGAATCTCTCTTGTCGCGTGTGCAAAAACGTCAGTTGGCGTGGGACCATACGTCGAAACAGCGACGCAAAGAGAAATAAGACAGGAATGAATGTAATGATACTCTTTCTCGCATCAGCGTCGAGAAGAAAACGAAGAGAACGAGAGAAAGAGAGATAGATCGTTTGCAATTTTCTCGAAAAGTTAAATGTTATATAAAAATATAATGTCAGAATAGTTAAGGTTTTTACATTTTGCTAAGTTTGTGCGTTTGAAATTGTATTACTGGACAACTTAAAAATATATTAATTGAGAATTAATTCTGTAAAGAATTGAGGAAAAACAAGTACTGTGTGAAGCATCTAACATCAACGCTAATTCTTAATAATCAAATTGTAACGGTACTATCGGGAACAAGATACCAACCAGAAATATCAGTATTTTATTTAGAAATATTTTCCGAGCATTTATCAAGAAAGTAATAAAAAGCACCGCGCGGAATTTGCTTTCGGTCGATCGAGACAGCGAACTCAACATCGACACCGGCACGAACGTCTAAACGTCTAAACGACGCTCCAAGATCGCGGCTTCTGCTGCCGCTTGTCTGAAAATCTCGCGAATGTATGCGAATTGAGCTCCTCTCGGGATCTGCATAGCGTTCTGCACGCGAGGGATACATCCTGGCGCGATCCTCTATAAGGACTCGTCGCCATCCCGCACGTTGACTGACAGCACAATCCTCGATCCTTCTACGATACTCCCCTCTTGGATCTTTCCGGGAGCGACGTAACTGGCAGCGGGAAACGGATGGAAGAAGAACGGACGGATGGACGAACGGACATGTGCGGTAGCGAGGGTCCTTAATTATGCGGTTTTACGCTAGAGGTATCTACGCCAGCGAGGAGCTCGGGGACGAATGCAAATACCCGGGTAGGTTCTCGATAGGAGAACGGCGACGGCAGAGATCTTGCCCTTTTAGTTAGCAGATGCCGCGAGATACTCGACCGCTTCCTATCCTTCCTACCTCGACGGAAAAGAATCACCAAGTAGAAAGGAAAAATCCAGCGAAGGCCTGCTGGATTAGAAGACACGTAGGTTTGCGTCCAAGGGTCTTTAATCCCGACAGAAGCAGGAAAAAAACATTGACGTATTTACCGCTCTAACTTTTGATTGTATCTGTACGCCTTTTCTATGTAATAGGAATATTTTGTAAACATTTTTTAATAGGTCGATGGAGATACTTGTAAGATATACGGACGGTTCTTTTTTTAGCTCATCTTGAGTTTCATGAAGAAAATATTTTTCCTGAGTAATATTTTAATTACTATCCATAATCCTTCTTTACAACAACAATCCTCTATCATCCAGACTAACTGATATTAAATTTTTAACTTTTAATGTCAAATTTTTCGTCGACATTATAAAGTTGCCTTTATTACTCAATGGTCCATAGCCTTACCCGGTTTGCGAGATACTGTCACTTGGTTCTTACGTAATACGTTTCGATTGTGTGGCACACATAATATTGTATATAATACTAATAGCGATACAGGACTGATGCAGTAACGGGCAACAGCTGACGTAGCAGCATCCTCTGTATGAGAGATTAGCAAAATATGGCGCGCGCGCGCGCGCGCGAGTCAATAAAAACGAAAGCGGGAGCAGTTATGCATACACACACCGCCGTGCACGCATTTCGCGTGCATATGTGTGCGTGTGTGTGTGTGTGTGTGTGTGTGTGTGTGGTGTGCGCGCGCGCGCGCGCGCGCGCATGGCTGGTTGCACACGTGTGCAGAACCCGGACTAGCTCGTGTGCCGGCCTGCCTGAACCGATGAAAGGGAACGAGAAACCGGTTGCAGGTCGATCGCACGGCGACGGTTTCTAAGTCGCGTGAAGGTTTCGAATGTCCCGGGAGTGGTATCGAGACGATTTCCTGCAGTACTTCTTGCATGTTGTATCACCGGTCCGTCTATAGTTAGCTCGTCGCCACGCGTAAAAAGATAAATAAGTACATTCCCGGCGTATATTAGAGTTTTTAATTGAACTTTTGCGCGCTTATCGCTCGGAGATACAAAATCGACTAAATCATCGCGCCACGGGTTATGCTGAATACGTCGGCTTTAATTCATCGAGTTTTCAATTAACGCGCGCGAAGCTGAAATGCAAATGAAACTTCTATTACGAAACTGGAAAATAATGTTTTCCTTTTTTAATTACACATAGAGTGGCGCCTGCGACGTGATTCCTGTTTCTTCGAAGGGGAATGACTTCAAAATTTATCGTGACACATATAGCATGTAGGATGTAATATATATTAACAACATAATGGTAATGCGTTTAGCTGCGGAATGATATAAGCTACATTTCAGGTGGGCAGATATTTATTGCAGAAATCTCTCGCAAATTTATTTACGCGACTCTCGACGCATTATTACGCTCGCGGACGGACGAATACTCCGTTCGGAAACGATAAAACGCGCCCGTTTAAAAGCCTCGGCTTTTCTTTCGCAAACCTGACGCGATCCATATATCCCGCGCGCGTTTCAACGCGCGCGGATCCAATATACTTCCCGAGTCGGCGGCGGCATTCCGCGGGCACGACAGTGTTTCAATATTCGCGAAAAATGTAACCCCTGTTGCACCGCGCGTCTGCTTCGCGTGGCGGCGAACGCGGCGTGTCTCGTGTGAAAGCACGTTAAGCCCGGGCGGATCGGTTTCTATGGAGAGAGAGAAGAGAAAGCCTGAGAACATAAGAGCCGGCGAACGTCTGGAATACACGCCGTCGCCGTCGCCGTCGCCGCGCCGCCACCGCCACCGCCATCGCCACAGCCGCACCGCATCCAGAGTATATCGTGAGATGTATAGCGAACGAGCCTCTTGGGACGAGATCTTCGCCCGATTCCTTGGAACGACTATCTCAGCAGGCCAGTCGCGAATCGCGAAATGTTCTCGCGTTCGCGCGATACTACGTGGTGTTACCTAATTTTCTAGTTAAGTCAGTAAAAATACAGATTTGAAGTATAAGAATAATAGTAAACGTTATAAAATTAAAAAATTAATGACTGCACATTATGAGAAGAGATTATTCATTTCTAAATTATTGATGCGATATACGTGTCACCTATTCACATTTCAACTCTTCAATTTGAAGTTGATATATGAGGCGTTCGTTATTAAAATGAATAAGTCTAAGTTTTATTTTAGATCTTTTTCGTCGAGTATTATATGTATATAAAATGTAAATCTCAATACTGCAATATATTATAAATATTGAATCATTTCAATTTAAGAAATCGTAAAAATAAAAGAATTTATATAGACATGAATTTAAAAATACATGTTGCTTATATTAATAAATTTTTTTTTTATATTTTAGTACAAATTAATAGTACAAGTATATTTGCCATTAATAATATCATCAATAGTATATACGTAATATATCTTTTATGTGTAGCAGGACAGTGTCTAAAACAAAATTGTGTTCGTACAGTTTTTCAAAGAATAAAACCTACTCTTGTTTCATGAATGTCTAATAAGTAAGAAATAAAGCGTATAACTACACCTAATTAAAAACAAAGGATTAAAAAACCTATATAATAAAAAATAAAACAGACGAATAATTCTATCGAATTAAATTTCACTTATAATTCAAAATATTACATTATGATTTAAATTTAAGACAATCCAAAACATTGATGGTATAATTGATGACGTCTAATAGAAGGATCCTAATTATTCTCTTCCATTTTTTCTTGGACTTTACCAACTTTCCTTAATCGCAATTTTACAACAATATACGTGGCAATACTCACTGCAGCGATGCAATATTACATCATGTTAATTTATGTCCTGGCGAAAAGTCAAGATAGAAATTTACCAAAGGTAAACAATTATCCTGCGTCAATTCTCGTTACACACGTCCAGATAGAAGAAAATTATCAATTACATTATCGACTTAAAATTCCCAAACATTAATTTTCAAAAATGTACATTAATTGAACTCGAAAAACCGTTTTATTTAATTATTTACATATTACTTTCTCTAAACGTAACCATAAATAATTAAAGATCACAAACACTAATTAAATCATACCTACATTTTACATTCGTAAGATGTTTAAAGATGATTGCTTCAAATTGCTCTAAATATTTCGTTTTTATAAATGATTTCTTTTAATGGATTCTTATATTTCGTATTAATCAATTTCACGTTGTTTTAAAGTTATTTCTACAAGTTCCTTTTTTTCAACAACAAAAGGTCACGTTCTCACAAATGTCATTTCCGTTTCTGCCAAATCATCGCAATATTCTACGAATTACTGCATGCAGTAAAACATTTGATGTCGAATGTAAAAAACGTCGAAATTCACGAATTATCTCGCGCTTGGCCATTCAACTCGAGCGCGTTTGATCATTTCAACCGTTATTTATTCAGAAATGCGCACGATGACATTTAAGAAGAATTCATTTTCATTGCGTTACTTATTAATTTCAAGAGCGAATGTGTTGTTATTGCACCAAGAAATTATAATATACCAGTTCATAATATACCAAATTTTCATCATTATCAATACGAATTATGTGTTACGTTAATTTATAATTAATCGAATTCATAATAAACACATACTTCGAGAGTTGTTCGATAAAAAAATCCCTAGAAAATGTATGAAATGGTATCGCTATTCAATCTGATATAATAGAGGTTATCCTTCAAACCTCTATATAAAATTTCAGACAGATTCATCAATTGATTTACGACAGCTACATAAAAACTATACTTTTGTTAGCTATATTTTAATATATTTAAGAAAAATTAAAATTTAAAATTTGGAATTATAATGCATTTATAAATAATTAAAATGAAACTACTTAATTAGTAAACAATTTTTATTTCTTTAAACAAATGGAAAAACAAACTTCCCATAATCTAATAATTTCGAAAAATTAAATTTTATTCGGCAATTAATAGAAACTAATAGGATTATTTTAATAGAATCGCTCCTCATTTTTTATTACCGTTTTAATAAAAAAAAGCAATTATTAAGAATACCAATAACATCTCTAATCTACTTACGCAATGGTAATAACCATTTCTGCATACATATATTTAAAGACAAATGCAAACCTAAATATTAGATAATATAATTAAATCAATTACATCCTATTAAAAATTTTAACGCAAATTTACCCTAAACTTAAAAAAACCGTTTAAAGCGCAATTTATTGTACAACAATGATGGTAAAAAGATCTAGAAAGTTATAATAGCATTACTTTGGTGGATTCCGCTGTAGAATTTTTCGACAACCCCAGGTCACCCAAGCAGTGTGCTCATCGAA